>NW_027507787.1:150991750-151496750 GCF_037356315.1 Lithobates pipiens | reverse complement strand
CAGCAATGCACTGCGATCTCACAGTGCATTATGGGGTGTTACGTGGTGCTCAAATTTACTGCAAACACCCAATAATGTTCGTTTTTCGACGAATGGGCGAACACCCAATGTTCGAGTCGAACTCATGTTCTCATCCCTAACGGTCATGCACAGCCAGTGCTCGGTTGACTAATATTCAGCAGGAATTCTACCTGCGCGTAAAACGTAAACCGCCTGATTTGTGACATGCTCACCAGGTGGTAGTCAACTTTTGGAATGCTGCAGCGGCTATACATGCAGCAGAGGGGCGTTAATGAGTACCGGTCCCAGTAGGGCATGACGACAGGCTCAGGCCGCCTCTGCTTTTTTCCCCCACACCAATGGCTGGTCATTAAGGATGCATGCACTGTATTGTCACCATTTGAGGAGGCCACAAGGATGGTGAGCAGTGACACTGCATGCATCAGTGACACAATCCCTGTTGTGTTCCAGCTGGAGCAGACTCTGTGTGGCATTATGGACAGGGCATTGGAGGCAGAGCAGCAGGAGGAAGAGCAGGACTTCCTTTCCTCTCAAAGGCCCACTTTATCCAGACACCATCATTCCGATGTCACAGAACACACAGGACAAGAGAGGAGAGGAGGATGAGGAGTAGGATTCTGGCAGAAAAGGACGACATGCGTCAATCTGTAAGCGATGGCTTTCCAACCCCAGGACCCTTGGGAGTAGTGGAGGGGAGGAAGTTCCAGATGTTGTCATTCTGAGTGACCTCGAGGAGTCTGCTTCTATAGCCTCAGCAAATTTGAGGTGCATGGGCAACCTCATGCTTCAAAGCCTGTAAAAGGACACAAGAATACGTGGTATAAATGAGAAGGATGATTACTGGTTGACAACCCTCCTTGACCGCTGTTCTAAGGGGAAGGTCTCAGAACTCATCCTGTCCCCAAAGACAGTGCAGAAGATAAAATCTCTTAAGGACACGTTAAAGAGGATTTTATTGAACGTTTTTCTGACTCCAGTAGGTTACAGTGTGGTGGAAAATGTTGTTCTGAGTCTTCTGTTGGTCAAGAGAGGAGCGGTACAGAAGGCGTCCGCATAAGTGAAGCATTTCCGAATGTTTGCCCCCCTGACACCCAAAGAGTAATTTTTCTGCACCCATTTGACAAGTGCATATCATTGCATTTTTTTTTACAGCAAGGCCATTTTTTGCTTTCATCAAGATTACCCCATAGGCTTACAGTGGGAAGGCGCCACCGACAAAAGACCAATTTTTACACACCAGTTACTTCTAGCCAAAGTCAAAGTGACACCAGAATATATCCAAAAAATCTATACTCTTGTTCCCAGTGCACTACATTTTGGCCTCATCATACACACTGGCTCCCCAGCTGTTGCTGAGCAAAATAAAGGAAGCTTGCAGGGAAAATGTCATTTTGTTGGCTTTATAAATGCAATTATTGATGCAACAGATTATAGAGATGGTAAAGATCTGCCACTTTACAAGGAGACTAAGGGGACCCCCCAGGCACTATATTGGAAAGATCTTTTCATTTTTATGCTTTCACTTTAAAAATCAAAAAAAGTCTGCTCATTTAAAAATGATGTTTTTTCACAAACTTGTATTTTTATTGATACATGTCACCCAGAGCGGGACCCAGACCCCTATTATAATTGTATGCCCAATTACTTGCATAAAAGCCTTCAAAATGGACAGTTTTGATTTTTGACATTCGGGTCCCATTTACTGTAATGGGGTTCATTATTCAAGTATGAACTTTCACTGTGTTTGAACGTTCTGGTGCAAACCAAACAAGGGTCAGTTCGGCCCTTCCCCACTGCTCAGCAAGGTGAGAGGACAATGATGTCCACCGAACACCGGATAGGGAAAAAAGGAGGAGGCCTAGCAGTGATCTTTAAAGGTCACCTTGATCTCACTAAACCATCAGCTCAGAACCCAGTGTCTTTTATGGAAACCCTGACGCTACATTTTCAACCAACACCCCATGACACCACTCATATTCTACTGTGCTACAGACCACCGGGACCAAAGTCCAATCTTCTTTCACCCCTCACGGAATCCTTTGCAATGCACACCCTAAAATTCAAAAATTTCCTGGCACTCGGAGATTTCAACCTTTGGGCAAACGAGCCTAAAGACCCCATCGCGACTGCCTGCATCAATCAACTAGAAGAACTGGGTCTACAGCAACTGATAAAGACTCCCACGCATGGGTCAGGACACACCCTGGACCTCATTTTCAAACAGAACATCGACGTCAACATACTCGACAACATAACTCTGCCATGGACGGATCACCACGCCATCAAATTCAAAATCGCTACCAACATCACCAACGCAAAACGGAAACCTGTAACAACGCACTGGACCAGATCGCATAAAAAACTGTACTCCGAAGCCTTCAAAACCACTCTGTCCAAAAAAATATCTACAATAACCTTAAACCACTCTACGGAGGAAACACTCAACTCCCTGAACAAGGCATTACTGCAATCAGCAGACTCGGTAGCACCAAAACGCAGGGCTCTCATCAGGAAGAAAAATGCTGGATGGTTTAATAGCTCCCTCTCCGTACTAAAGCAAGAACGCAGAAGAGCGGAAAGAACATGGAGAAGAAATCCCACCGAGGAAAACCTATTTAACTACAAAGGTCTGACAGAGAATTATCGGAAAGCAATCTTCAAAGCCAAAAAGGACCACTTCTCATATACAATCTCAACGGCCGCAAACCAACCACGGGAACTGTTTAAACTTGTTAATCAATCAATGAATCCGGTGTGCCTAGAACCCCCAGAAAGCGAATCCCAGGATTACTGTGACAAACTGTCGGATTTTTTCATCGATAAAGTCAAAACCATCAGGGAAACAATTTGTCAGAAGAAAACATCCAACCTCAGCCAGCAAAAACATAAAGAGGATGTCCGCACCAACATACCGCAACCGCCAAAATTTTCACTATCCCCAATTACCGTAGACACCGCAAAAAACATCATTAATAAACTGCGTGACAGTACCTCACCTATTGACATCATCCCCACAAAACTACTGAAAGAATGCTCCGACATCGTGGCTCCAACCATAACCCACCTCATAAACCGATCATTCCACGAAGGGATTGTTCCCAGCATCCTCAAACAAGGCATTGTCAAACCTCTACTCAAGAAACCAAACCTGGACCCTCAGGATCCAAACAACCGTAGGCCGATTACAAGCCTCAACACCATTTCTAAGATCATGGAGAAAGCTGTAGTACATCAGCTACAACTTCACCTGGATACTCACAAACTCCTGGACCCGCTGCAATCAGGCTTCCGCCCGGGTCATGGAACAGAAACAGCTCTCCTCAAGATTTGGGATGACGCCCTCGAAGCAGCAGATCACGGAGAGCCGTGTCTCCTCGTACTGCTAGACCTAAGTGCAGCGTTTGATACAGTAGATCACAATACTCTACTCGTCCGCCTCACAGAAGTAGCCGGAGTCCAAGACATAGATCTCCATTGGTTCGCGTCCTTCCTAGGAAATCGGTCACAGACAGTGAAACTAGGAAAATTCCTCTCCGAAACTCGGGCAGTCAACTGCGGAGTCCCTCAAGGCTCTCCATTGTCACCCGTTCTCTTCAACATTTACATTCGCCCACTCCTTCAAATCATCAGATGCTCAGATCTCTGCTTCCACTCTTACGCTGACGACACACAACTTTATTTCCGGATCAATGGAAAAAAAGATCACCAACAACAACTTGAAAACTGCCTCAAATCAATAGAGGACTGGATGACCACCAACTCCCTCCAGCTGAATCAATCAAAGACAGAGCTTCTTATCTTACACCCAAATCATAAGCCCGCAACCAAAACCTCCTGGTCTCCACCAACCGTCTTTGGGCAGACTATCTCCCCAAAGACCAAAGCGAAGAGTCTCGGGGTTATTTTAGACGCACAAATGTCAATGGATGCGCAAATAGGATCTGTAGTCAGTCGATCTCACCATCTACTGCGCATGCTTCGCAGACTCATCCCTTTTATCCCAAAGAATGACAAAGCAGTGGTAGTTGGAACAATCATTAATTCAGGACTGGACTACGCAAACTCGCTTTACATAGGATTACCACAATATCAACTTGCGCGATTACAACTGATCCAAAACACGGCGGCAAGGCTGATAACAGGAAAAAAACCCTGGGAATCCATTTCTCCTTCACTGAGGAACTTACATTGGCTAACCGTAAAAAATCGGATCACGTTCAAGACCCTTTGCCTCACCCACAAATGCGTGCATAGAGAAGCTCCGCAATACCTAATGGAGAAAATAAATCATTACACACCAAACCGCAGTCTTCGATCAGCCAACAAAAACCTCCTCCTCGTGCCCAAAGCCCGGTATAAATCCAAGGGTGATCGGAGATTCGCTGTCCAAGGGCCTCTGCTATGGAATGCTCTACCAATCAACATCCGCCTGGAAGAAAATCACCTGGCTTTTAGGAAAAAACTCAAGACCTTCCTCTTTTAGCAGATGATCAAAGCTCGCCACAGCGCCTAGAGGCGATTCAGTTCGCATTGTGCGCTATATAAGTATTTCATTCATTCATTCATTCAATGATGTCTGTATACAGTGTCCCAGAAATGGATAGCCTTATCCCTTATCCCTGTGGCACTACAAGTGTCAGCAAGATGACTACCAGCAACGATGTCTATATACAGTGTTCATACTGCTCCTATGGTGCAGTGTCTCTGTTTCCTGCAGATGGACAAAATAGCCTCTCACCAAATCCTGTGGCCAAGGCCCAAACTAATGTCCTGGAACAGCAAGCTTTCCTGGTGACCCGACTAGTCACCCCACACTAGAACGCTTCACCGTCGGTGCAGGTATGCCTTGTTATGCACCTGGAATCCCCCTCTATCCTGACTGGCAGTGGAGGCCTGAATTGTGCGGGAGATCATCTGAGAGACAGCATCTCTCCTTCAGGTCTGATCTCCTTCACTACCTCATGGTGACTGACTCCCTGCAGCTTGTTAAAGTCCACCTGATTGGCTCCTGTAACTGCTCCTTTAATTGGCTTTCTTCCTCTGCCAATAGTGACACAGAGGAGGCTGCAGAGTGAACAGCAGCTCTATGTAACTCATTTCCTATTACATTAGATTCAATCAGTGAAACAGGAAGGAGTGTGGGGGGGGGGGGGGGGGATTGCAAGAAGAAAGCCATTGTTGAAAGAAATCCATAAGCCCTTGTACACACGGTCGGACATTCCGACAACAAAATCCGTCAGATTTTGTCTGACGGATTTTGTCCGAAACTGGTGTTGCATCCACATGGTCGGACAAAGTTGTCTGAAAATCCGATAGTTCGTAACGTGATGACGTTATTTAGTTACGACGGGACTATGTTCAGGCTAGTAGCCAATAGCTTTAGTCTAGGAATTTGATCTGAGCATGCGTGGCACTTTGTCCGATTGGAATTCTCTACAAACGTTAGGACAAAGTCTGATCGGATCATGTTGTCGGAAAATTTTATAGCCCAACTCTAAAACTTTGTCGGTCGGATATTCTGACGTAAACAGTCCGATGGAGCCCACACACAGTCGCATTATCCGACAACACGGTCCCATCAGACATTTTCCATCAGAATGTCAGCCCGTGTGTACAAGGGCTTAGAAGTCCTGATTGCAGTTGGCGAGAAGCCATGTGGGGGACACAGCAAGTGTGAAAGAAGGGCTCTGGTCAGATGAGACAAAAATTTTACTTTTTGGCCTAAAAGCAAAACGCTATGTGTGAAAACGAACACTGTAGAGCAACCTGAACACACCATACTCACTGTGAAACATGATGGTGGCAGAATTTGGGGATGCTTTTCTTCAGCTGGGGCAGAGAAGCTGATCAGAGTTGATGGGAAGATGGATGGAGCTAAATACAGGGCAATCTAATGCCCCATACACACTATCAGTTTTTCTGCTGAGTTTTTCCTTCAGATTTACCAAAACCATATAATATGAGGTCAAACCTTAGGAGTTTAAATTTGTATGCAATCAGCCAGGCCCTTGCACTACGTGGTTTTGGTAAACCTAAAGGAAAAACTCAGCAGAAAAAAACTGATAGTGTGTGTAGTAGAGTAGTGTGTATGGGGCTTTAGAAGAAAACCTGTTAGAGTCTGCAAAAGACTTGAGACTAGGGCGGAGGTTCACCTTTCCAGTAGGACAGCGATCCTAAACATACAGCCAGAGCTACAATGAAATGGTTTAGCTCAAAGCATAATCAAGTGTTAGAATTCAAAGTCTAGACCTAAATCCAATTGAGAATCTGTGGCAAGACTTTAAAATTGCTGTTCAAAGACACTCTCCATCCAATCTGACAGAGCTTGAACTATTTTGCAAAGAAGAATGGGCAAAAATGTCACTCTCTAGATGTGCAAAGCTGGTAGAGACATCCCAAAAAAGACTTGCAGCTGTATTTGCAGTGAAAGGCGGTTCTACAAAGTATTGACTCTGGGGGGCTGAATACAAATACACACCACACTTTTCACATATTTATTTGTAAAAAATTTGGAAAACCATTTATCATTTTCCTTCAACTTCACAATTATGTGCCACTTGGTCTGTCATATAAAATCCCAACAAAATACATTTACGTTTTTGGTAGTAACATGACAAAAAAAGTGGAACATTTCAAGTGGTGTGAATACTTTTTCAAGGCACTGTATATATTGTTAAAATTACATATGCATAATTATTTGCTGTTATTATTATCAGATGTTTTTAGGGTGATGCATTGTGTATAAGCTCACAAGCTTAAGGTGTCAAAGGTATCACACCTGCAAACATTAAAATTTTGCAAATGTGGTCTAATGTAATATTCCATTCAGTCTGATGTAATATTCAGAACTTAGTGTACTATTCCAGTACCCTGGCGAGAAGGAAAGCAG
The DNA here is from genome assembly GCF_037356315.1 of Lithobates pipiens. Classification (NCBI taxonomy): domain Eukaryota; kingdom Metazoa; phylum Chordata; class Amphibia; order Anura; family Ranidae; genus Lithobates; species Lithobates pipiens. Next base: position 151,489,840 of record NW_027507787.1, on the reverse strand, counting down.
TGCCCACATACGAAGGATCTCAGCAGTCATGTCCCTGGATATCAGATTCCAGTCTTGAGAACTGTCGAGAAGTTGACTGGAAACATTACTTTGTTGACAGTTTTGAAAGTGCGGTGTGTTCAGAATGAGGATTTCTATTCATGAAACTGACAAATCCTGTTATTTTATTCTGGGAAGACACAGTGTGTGTGTGATATTATGCCAGCGGGGCAGTATGTCTGACTAGCCGTCAGATTATTGTGTACAGGAACGGATCATTTTATTTCCATGCTGGTAAAGTGACTCAGATTTAATTCCTTTCAGACTCTTTTTCGGGGGTCATACACCCCATTGCTTGTTTTGCCATCCGCATTAGAAATGTGCTTTTACACCAGACTTAAACAAACAATGCTGGTTCATTTTTGTGTTTCCTCCAGTCTTCACTGAGGTTGAATGTCACATGATTTTGATGTTCAGACTTCTAAAAAGTCCCAGTTTTTATTTGTAGGAATGCTTGTCTTCCAAAAACGTAAGTTGAGAGGAAAAAAATGGGAGAAAAATGCAAAAGAGGATATATTGTGTAGTTGACTTAATCCCAAAAATTGTGAGATAAATTATTTTCAGAAGAGAGTAGGTATAGAATGAGAAAACTCACATTAGGTGAGGTTATAGGGGACCAGGGGAATGGTGTAGGCCAGGGGTCTCTCTAAGAAAAGGACCAGTTTACTGTTCTTCAGCCCATAGAGGGCTAATGGGATTAAACAATGCCCATTGGAGGAATAGTGCCCTATTGTCAGCATCAATGGAAGGAATAGTGTCCCAACAATGGTGCTAGTGGGAGGAATAGTGCCCAATCATTGGTGTAAGTAGGAGGAATAGTGCCCTAACATTGGTGTCAGTGGGGAGGAATAGTGCCCTATCATTGGTGTCAGTGGAAAGGTTAGTGCCCCAACAATGGTGTAAGTAGGAGGAATAGTGCCCCATTGATGGTGTCCGTCTGAAGAATGGTGCCCAATCATTGGTGTCAGTGGGAGGAATAGTGCCCCATCATTGGGGTCAGTGGAAGGGTTAGTGCCCATCAATGGTGCCAGTAGGAGGAATAGTGCCCCATTGATGGTGTCAGTCTGAAGAATGGTGCCCAGTCATTGGTGTCAATGGGAGGAATAGTGCCCAATCATTGGTGTCAGTAGGAGGAATAGTGCCACATAATTTTTGTCAGTGGGAGGAATAGTGCTCTATCATTGGTGTCAGTAGGAGGGTTAATGCCCCATCAATGGTGTCAGCGAGAGGAATAGTGCTCCATTAATTGTGTCATTGTGAGGAATAGTGTCCTATCGATGGTGTCAGTGGGAGGACTAGTGCCCAATCATTGGTGTAAGTGGGAGGAATAGTGCCCCAACATTGGTGTCAGTGGGAGGAATGGTGCCCCATCATTGGTGTCAGTGGAAGTGTTAGTGCCCCATCAATGGTGTCAGTAGGAGGAATAGTGCCCCATTGACAGTGTCTGTCTGAAGAATGGTGCCCAATCATTGGTATCAGTGGGAGGAATAGTGCCCAATCATTGGTGTCAGTATGAGGAATAGTGCTCCATCATAGGTGTCAGTAGGAGGGTTAGTGCCCTATCTATGGTGTCAGCGAGAGGAATAGTGCCCAATTAATTGTGTCATTGGGAGGAATAGTGCCCTATTGATGGTGTCAGTGGGAGGAATATTGCTCTATCATTGGTGTCAGTTGGAGAAGTAGTGCCCCAAGGGCCAGATAAAGGCAAGCAAAGGGCCACATCTTACCCCTGGGTCAGTGGAAGGGTTAGTGCCCATCAATGGTGCCAGTAGGAGGAATAGTGCCCCATTGATGGTGTCAGTCTGAAGAATGGTGCCCAGTCATTGGTGTCAATGGGAGGAATAGTGCCCAATCATTGGTGTCCGTAGGAGGAATAGTGCCACATAATTTTTGTCAGTGGGAGGAATAGTGCTCTATCATTGGTGTCAGTAGGAGGGTTAATGCCCCATCAATGGTGTCAGCGAGAGGAATAGTGCTCCATTAATTGTGTCATTGTGAGGAATAGTGTCCTATCGATGGTGTCAGTGGGAGGACTAGTGCCCAATCATTGGTGTAAGTGGGAGGAATAGTGCCCCAACATTGGTGTCAGTGGGAGGAATGGTGCCCCATCATTGGTGTCAGTGGAAGTGTTAGTGCCCCATCAATGGTGTCAGTAGGAGGAATAGTGCCCCATTGACAGTGTCTGTCTGAAGAATGGTGCCCAATCATTGGTATCAGTGGGAGGAATAGTGCCCAATCATTGGTGTCAGTATGAGGAATAATGCTCCATCATAGGTGTCAGTAGGAGGGTTAGTGCCCTATCTATGGTGTCAGCGAGAGGAATAGTGCCCAATTAATTGTGTCATTGGGAGGAATATTGCTCTATCATTGGTGTCAGTTGGAGAAGTAGTGCCCCAAGGGCCAGATAAAGGCAAGCAAAGGGCCACATCTTACCCCTGGGCCCCAGTTTGGAGACAACTAGTGTAGGCATACTAAAAACAACAAGTGGAGAATCCATTTGTCTCCATGCAGTTTGGTGTTCACACTTAATGGGTTTAATATGATTAAAAGTCAAATGCAAACTCACAGAAATATAAAATGAAAGAGCTTCCTATGCACATTAAAATGTTTTGTTTCAAGTTTTGGGCAGGGGTGAACGTGTGACGTCATCACGCACTCCGGTGAGAATCCATCGATGCTCGTATGTTTTGAACGAACCTGTTTACAGCTACAGTTTCCATCAGGTATTGGGTTCAGCTCATCCTAAGGGCACAATCTACATGTAGTAAATTGGAGTGTCTGTTTGCCAGGTCTTTTCTGCATCCCGCAGAAGCGATTGTTGATCATCATTGAAAACGCTGAGGATTCGTAAGCATGCAAAGATATACCTTTCCCCCCAGAGGGCTCAATCTGCCTGTGTGTTTGACTCTGCTCTTAAGGGGGTCCACCTGTTCTGGTAAGAGTTCCCACTTATAGAGTTTGTTTCTTCAGATTGAGACCCATCTTCCTCTTTCCATTCAAACCTTACCTTCAGTGAATGCGGATGGACATTGGAATACACATTCTTAGAGGACTTTGTCGTTCATCTATTTCCATTTCTCCATACATTTATAAATTTGTGCACTCATCACTGTTTGATTTTAACTGTGCACATGGACAGTTTGAATGATTATCATTGAAATATTTGTTAATTTTATTTATTTTTATTTTTATGTAACTTAAACTGTGATTGCTTATTTTTAGTGAAACTTATTTTTATACTACTTTTTTGGTTGTTTAATGACAAAATGTGGAAAAGTTCAAGGGGTATGAATACTTTTTTCAAGGCATTGTATATTATGTAGGGTTTCTAATTCAGTGTATGTGTGTATGTGTTGTAGACATGTCACTGGAGAAGTGATCGAGGGGGTGTACATCTCACCTAGGTTGCTACACAGTGTGAGATGGTAAATCCAGGATGGATCAGTTTCTCAGCAGCGATATGCTGCTGAGTTGTTATTTAATCTTGCCGGGCCTGGGTTTATATGGAATGGCAGGTAGGTTTGGTAGAGGGACCTGTCATTCCACATCCCCCGATCCAGTTCTGGGTTTGGGATCAGGTGAGCTTTGATCCTAATTAGCCTGGGAAGCTAAAGGCTCTGCAGGGTCTGCAGGTGATTGCTCTCAGCCAGGGAATGAACAATCTGTGTGTTGAAGGAAGCTGCAAGCACCGCCACTGCTGGAGCTAAAACTCACCCTGCGATATCCAGGTGAAAGACGCTGTGTTTGTAAGTGTCAGATAGGTGAGCAGAACCTGTTAGTAAGCGCCCAGCCGGGCTAGGACTTTTATTTTTGTTGTACTTAGAAAGCACGGTGTTGCTGTATATTTTGTTTGCTGGACTGTTTGTACCACGAATAAACGCCAAGATCTGCTTTATAAATTCCAAGTCTGCTGTGAACTGTGTCCAAACACACCCTACCCCGGGAAGATCCCTTACAATTGGTGGAGAATGCGGGCAACGCGGTTGCTAGGGGCAACGGTGTGGACAGACTTGGCTACAGCTGCTTATGTCTTGGGTGAAAGCTGCAACTACACTCCAAGAACAGTCCAGCAACATGGAGGAGATGCTGAAGCAGTTTATGCAAGTGAGTTTGCAACAACAGCAACGACATGAACAGTCCATGGCTGCACAACAACAACTTATCGAGCACCTGATAGCAAATCGAGAGGCGCCTGTGGTTGCTAATCCACCCACAGTGATGGGAGCCGCTCCAGAGATTTTTTTTGGGAGAAGGACTGTGCAGAAAGCGCTGCAAAAGATGACTGCTGAGGACGATGTTGAAGCCTATCTAACAGTATTTGAGCGCGTGGCTGAGCGAGAGAAGTTACCAGCCGCTGAGTGGGCAGAGGTAATTGCGCCCTATTTAACAGGTGAACCTCAAAAGGCCTACTATGACCTCAGTGAGCAAGAGGTTAAGGACTATACTCGGCTAAAAGAGGAGATACTTGCCCGACTAGGAGTTACTACTGCAGTCCGTGCCCGGAGGGTACGCAACTGGAGCTACAGTCTGGACAAATCAGCGAGGTCCCAGATGTATGACCTAATCCATTTGGCAAGAAAGTGGTTGGAGCCAGACACTTCTACTCCTGCACAAATCCTAGAGAAGGTCGTGATGGATCGCTACCTCCGAGCGCTTCCTACTGACCTGCAACGCTAGGTGGGACAAGGTGATCCTAAGAATGCAAACGAACTTGTCAACCTTGTGGAGAGGTTCCAGGCGACTGAGGACTACCTCCGTGATGTTCCTGCAGCATCTTCACCTCCCCGGAGCGCCAGATCTGTGCCGTCAGCTGGTAAGAGACTTCCATCTATTAGGGGAGTGTGGAGGGGTGCTGATGGAGGGAAAAGGGCTCAAGTGGTGTCTCAGGGACAAAAGACTGGTGATGGTCCCGGGTGGTTCTGAAAAGGACTCCTTGCCAAAGAGACCAGGCCCTATCCAGTGTTGGAGATGCCATGAGGCGGGACACGTGTCGGCCCATTGCCCTCTTACCTCTGAACCCATGGAATGTGACGCTAGCCGGCGTCAGTCGCTATTTGCGGAACCATCTTGTGCTGCAGTTCCTGGACTAGAGACTGAACCGCAAATCTGCAACATCACAATCAATGACTTTCCTGTTAAAGCGTTAATGGACTCAGGAAGCCTTGTAACCTTGGTGCATGCTAGCCTGGTGACTGGGGACTTAGAGTCTAAAAAGCATATGAGCGTTGTGTGTATACATGGTGATACAAAAGTGTACCCTATAGTGCTGGCTAAAGTCGGGACTGAACAAGGCACAGTACAATATGAAGTGGGTGTGGTTAAAAACCTCATGCATAATGTAATATTGGGGCGCGATTTTCCTTTATTCTGGGCTCTCTGGGAAAAAGGAAAAATCCCCAAAAGGAGTGAGGATACCTCTAAGGTGGTTGCCTTGTCCACTGTGAATGATAAAAGTGTACAGGATGAAAATGATTGTTTTCCTTTGCAGGTCCTGGCTGGGGAGGAGGAGGCTCCTCCCACTGAGCAAAATATACTAGACTTAGAGGTGTCTAGCGATAATTTTGGGGCTGCACAATTACAGGACCCCACTCTCAAAAATGCGAGAGAGCAGGTTGCTGTTATGAACGGGGTACCTCAGGAACCAGATGCTGAAAAAAGATTTCCACATTTTTCGGTGACTAATGATCTTTTCTATAGAGTCAATAAGGTTAAGGATGAGATTGTGGAACAGCTTCTGGTACCTAAGCCGTACCGGCGTCAGGTGCTTGACATGGCACATAACCATGTTCTTGGGGGACACTTGGGGACTGACAAAACGCGAGAGAGGGTTCTCCAGAGGTTTTTTTGGCCGGCCATATATGATGACATTAAAAAATACTGTGAGTCGTGCCCCACATGTCAGGTTAGTGCCCCAGTGTCACATTTTCGCAGTCCTTTGGTTTCGCTCCCTATTATAGAGGTGCCTTTTGAGCGTATTGCCATGGATTTAGTGGGTCCCATTGTAAAGTCAGCTAGAGGACACCAGTATATTTTGGTAGTCCTGGATTATGCGACCCGCTATCCTGAGGCTGTACCCTTAAGAAACACTGCATCTAAAACAATTGCACGTGAGTTGTTTTATATGTTCTCTAGGACTGGGATCCCCAAAGAAATCCTAACTGACCAAGGTACGCCATTTATGTCGAAAGTAATGAAGGAATTATGCAGACTATTTAAAATCTCACACATCCGTACCGCTGTATACCACCCCCAGACGGACGGATTGGTGGAGAGATTTAATAAAACTTTGAAACATATGTTGAAGAAAGTGGTGGCAAAAGATGGTCGTGACTGGGATCATTTATTACCCTACCTCATGTTTGCTATTAGGGAGGTGCCCCAAGCGTCCACAGGGTTCTCACCATTCGAGTTGGTCTATGGTCATCACCCTAGGGGTCTACTAGACATTGCAAAAGAGACATGGGAGAATGAGTCCACCCCATACAAGAGCGTTATTGAGCATGTAGCACAAATGCAGGACCGTATAGCCACTGTAATGCCCCTGGTAAGGGAACACCTCCAGAGGGCTCAAGAGGCCCAAAGTAGAATTTACAACCGGTCCGCAAGAATCAGGACATTCAACCCAGGCGATAGGGTCCTTATACTAGTCCCCACTGTTGAGAGTAAATTCTTGGCGAAGTGGCAAGGTCCCTATGAAATTGTTGAAAAGGTCAGTGAGGTGAACTACAAGGTGCACCAACCAGGTAGAAGGAAGCCTTTCCAAGTTTATCACATAAACTTGATCAAGCCCTGGAAAGACAGGGAATCCTTGGTGGCGACAAATACTGTTAATAATTTGTCACCACCAATCCCTCCAGTCAAAGTAGGTGATGCTCTATCAGTGTCACAGATACAGGAGGCTCAGGAATTTTTACAGAAAAACAAAAACAAGTTCTCTGACCTCCCAGGGTGTACACACCTCATCCATCATCACATTGAAACTGAGCCTAGAAGCAGAGTAAACCTTAAGCCCTATAGGATACCCGAGGCACGTAGGGAAGCCGTATCTGCCGAGGTAAAACGTATGCTTGCTCTGGGGGTAATTGAGGTGTCACAGAGTGAATGGTCCAGCCCAATTGTGCTAATCCCAAAGCCCAATGGAACTTGGAGGTTCTGTAACGATTTCAGAAAGTTGAATGAGATCTCCAAGTTCGATGCGTATCCTATGCCCAGGGTAGATGAGTTGATTGAGAAGTTGGGTAACGCCAGGTACATAACCACCCTCGATCTCACAAAGGGCTACTGGCAGATTCCACTTTCTGGTGAGGCTAAAGAGAAAACTGCATTCTCCACCCCTGATGGGCTATTCCAGTATGTAGTGATGCCATTCGGGTTACATGGAGCGCCTGCAACTTTCCAGAGGTTGATGGACTTGATTCTGCGACCACATCGTGATTACTCAGCTGCCTACCTCGATGATGTGGTCATTTTTAGCCCTGATTGGGAAAGTCACCTCTGTAAGGTACAGGCCGTGTTGGATGCCATAAGTGATGCGGGGTTGACCATAAATGCCGAGAAGTGTGCTCTAGCCCTAGAAGAGGCCAAATATCTAGGCTACATTATTGGGAGAGGGTTGATTAAGCCACAGCTAAATAAAATTGAGGCAATACAGAATTGGCCTAGACCCCTGACAAGGAAACAGGTTAGAGCTTTCCTGGGTATTACAGGGTATTACCGTAGATTTGTGCCGAACTTTGCCTCAGTTGCTGCTCCACTAACTGACTTGACAAAGGGCGGAAAGACAGCAATGGTCACGTGGACCCCAGAGGCCGAGAAGGCTTTCCAAAGCCTTAAGTCTGCCTTGTGCCAACCACCTGTCTTAGTTACCCCCGATTTCAGGCGAGAATTTCTGGTCCAGACAGATGCCTCTAACACAGGCTTAGGTGCAGTACTCTCACAAGTAGTGAATGGTGAGGAGCATCCAGTGACGTACTTGAGTAGAAAACTAACCCCGGCCGAGAAAAATTATGCCATTGTGGAGCGAGAATGTTTGGCAGTAAAGTGGGCCCTAGAATCGTTAAAGTATTACTTGCTAGGCAGGAAATTCAAGTTGGTGACAGACCATGCCCCCCTAACATGGATGAAGTTAAACAAGGAGAGAAATGCAAGAGTGACTAGATGGTTTCTCTCCCTACAAAACTTTAATTTCACTGTGGAACACAGGCCAGGGAAATTACAGGCAAATGCTGACGCATTGTCAAGGGTAAGTTGTCTGTGGGGACAAAAGGCTCAGCCCTCCGGTCTGAAAAAGAGGGGGGGGATATGTAGACATGTCACTGGTGAAGTGATCGAGGGGGTGTACATCTCACCTAGGTTGCTACACAGTGTGAGATGGTAAATCCAGGATGGATCAGTTTCTCAGCAGCGATATGCTGCTGAGTTGTTATTTAATCTTGCCGGGCCTGGGTTTATATGGAATGGCAGGTAGGTTTGGTAGAGGGACCTGTCATTCCACATCCCCCGATCCAGTTCTGGGTTTGGGATCAGGTGAGCTTTGATCCTAATTAGCCTGGGAAGCTAAAGGCTCTGCAGGGTCTGCAGGTGATTGCTCTCAGCCAGGGAATGAACAATCTGTGTGTTGAAGGAAGCTGCAAGCACCGCCACTGCTGGAGCTAAAACTCACCCTGCGATATCCAGGCGAAAGACGCTGTGTTTGTAAGTGTCAGATAGGTGAGCAGAACCTGTTAGTAAGCGCCCAGCCGGGCTAGGACTTTTATTTTTGTTGTACTTAGAAAGCACGGTGTTGCTGTATATTTTGTTTGCTGGACTGTTTGTACCACGAATAAACGCCAAGATCTGCTTTATAAATTCCAAGTCTGCTGTGAACTGTGTCCAAACACACCCTACCCCGGGAAGATCCCTTACAGTGTGTGTTTTTTTAACTGTTTTTGGGAATGGATAAAGTGTACTAATGTACACCTGTACTAATTTTCCTGGAAAGGGTAGATATGTGGTCACTCCCTTATTATAAAGGGGGTACCCTCACTGTCTTCCTTTTCCTGGCCTCTCAGGCTGCATGTCGGACATTGCAGGCTCCCTGGACAGGTATTAAAAGTCAGAAGCTACAGTGTTTGCAGCTGCTGACTTTTAAAAAAAAACATTTCGGCTGGAACACCGCTTTCACCACTTTAAGACCGGACCATTTTGCTGGCTTAAGACCAGACCACTTTTTGCAATTCAGCACTGCGTCGCTTTAACTGACAATTGCGCGGTCGTGTGACGTGGCTCCCAAACAAAATTGACATCCTTTTTTTCCCACAAATAGAGCTTTCTTTTGGTGGTATTTGATCACCCCTGCGGTTATTTTTTGCGCTATAAACAAAAATAGAGCGACAATTTTGAAAAAAACGCAATACTTTTTTACTTTTTGTTATAATAAATATCCCCCAAAAATATATAAAAAAAACATTTTTTTCCCTCAGGGTTGGAGGGTTGCAATAGCAGCGAGCATGTGTTGGAGTCCTGCAGAGTTTGCAGCCCCCCAAGCTAACATACATCTCCTAAACAGGAACACATCACTATCTCCCCAAGTATTCTGTCCAGATAATGTGCAGTTCATTTATGACCTTTCCGTTTAACCCTGTGTTATCCAAACTCTGTTCAATGAAAAGTGTAAACTCACCACATAAACACTCTATATACAAAATAGCATCCCCAATAAAGATCAGAACATGATATTCACATTTGCATGGAAGCACAATTGAATGAATGCTGATTATTCAGAGAATTACCGTATTTATGTTTATTGAGGATTGTTTTTTTTTTTTTTGTACAAACAGTTAAGCTTCATACACACAATACGAAAATTGGATGAAAAATACCACTTTAAGCGTTTGTGCATATTATTATTATTATTATTATTGATTTATATAGCGCCAACAGTTTACGCAGTGCTTTACAATATATAGGGGAGACAACACAATTACAGTACAATACAAAAGGTATGGGAGGGCCCTGCTTGTAGAGCTTACATTCTAAAGGGAGGGGGTGGTGGTACAAAAGGTAATAACTGCAGAGAATGATTTGATGGGGGTATATGAGCGTATAATTTAAAAAATTTTTTTTTGGTGGGGGAGTTCCCACACTTTTTTCCCCAGGACTTGACCCCTGCTTTTCAGGCGCTTTGAAAGCGCTGCATATTGATTTCAATGGGCAGGGTGTTTTGGGAGTGCTAAATACAGCGCTCCCAACCCACCCCACCTGCTGCTTGCAGGACTTTTCAGAACGCCCCGCAAGTGCACCACCCCAGTGTGAAAAGTCACACTGCAATGAATGGGAGGCGGTTTTCAGGTGCTTTGCAGAGGCTTTTTCAGGCGCTAAAGTGCCTGAAAACCGCCCCAGTGTGATAGGGGTCTAAACATATTGCAGATAACGTATAAAATAAAAAACATATACACACTGAACTTTAAATAATAAAAGTATAAATAAAAACATAAAGAAAAAAATCACGATTGTTAGATTTATCTTATCTTTTTATGAACATTTTATTATTTATGCTTCATGTCTATATAATTTGATGATATGAAATAGGTTTGGAGATGTTTTATGATCTGGTATATTCATACTGTATTTTGCCATTGATTTATCATTTATCGGTGATGTGTATATTTTTTGTGATGTATAATTGGTTAGACATTTCTTATTATCCAGTTTACACATTGTTTTTATTATTTTTTACTGATGCTAGGCAGCCTCCAGTCCAGTGCTGTCTGCCACCCAAACTTGATACTAACAGTGAATGTGGTTCTTTTGTTTGGGAAAGTCCATTCTTTCTAGGAATGCACTGATAGCATTTTTTAACACTGAGTACGAGCACCGATAATTTTTCTCAAGTACTCGCCAATACCAATTTCCCATATTTTTATAGCCATGCCATTTTTTTTAGGCTAGTTTATTTTATATTACATTAAATTATTTTTATGTTTTTAACTTGATTATGTGATAATCGTGGCAGAACCACACCGCTTTTTTTTTTAGATACCATTAAAATGAATGCAATTTGTGATTAAAAGGACGACTCTCCTACCCATAGAGAGCTCCCCTCTACACTTTCTTTTCCACTGGGTGCCGTCCTCTTTAAAATGATATCAAATTATATAAAATTAAATAAACAGGGAGCATTACTTCCCCCTTTGCTCAATGCTGCCAAATCCCTGATTCCAAAGTTCTTGGAAACAAGCCACCTGTCCCTCTATATAGACTGAAAGAAGGAGGTGGATGCTACTATGGAGGCGCAATGTTGGATATATACTGCTAAAGACCAATATAAAAAAATGTAAAGATATCTGGTCAGGCTGGATGTATTATTCCTCAGAATAGCAGACTAACTGTAACCCCCATATAATGATTTACAATATGATAGCCTTTGCCCCAAACTCACCCCTCATTTATATCGGGCTCTGGCTAGCTTTATTCAGTGATTAATCGACACCCTTCCCTGGGATCTGTTTTTTTTTCTTTCCTGTCTTCTGTTTCTTTTTTCTTTGCTTTTCCATGTTTTTTTGTCCTTGATTGGCTCTTTTTTTTTTTTTTCAGAACCAATGGTATGTAGACGGAGCAACAGTTTTGTGATTATATCTTATGTGTTTCAGGTCTGTTTGGATATGCTGGCACTATGGTGGGTCTATTCTCCCCCTGTTCTCTTACACCCATGTTGATGATAACGTGGGGATGGGTGGAAGACCCCTGTGATTTCCTTATTACGTTCTAGACTGGGTCCATATATTTTGGCTATAGATTGACTTTGTTAGCTCAGTTCCTGTTATGTTTGCCTATGTTACAATCTGTACTCTCATTATTCTTTGTATAAAACTAAATAACATTTTTATTACAAAAAATAAATAAATATGAATGTGATTTGTCATTCGCAGCGATGCTCCCTGCAATTTAAACCGCCCGGTGTAAATGTAGCCTAAAGGCGTCGGTTACAGTTTGTGGACTTGAAGGTATCGGTTTTCGTATAGGTGCATTTGCACAAGTAAAAGTCTTCGTACTAATGCTTAGTATTGGCACCAGTTCCGATATCGGCATCAGTGCCACGCTAAAATTCTGCAAAATCAAATGATCATAAGAAACTAAATTTTAAACTACTTTCGATTAACTTTCGTCACCGAGAACATTCATATGAATGCTCATCTAAAAATTTACTAATGTATGGCCAGCTTAGGGGTCTGGTTGGAAAATTAGGGGAACCCTACATCAGTTTTGTTATTTTTAATAACTGTATACAGAGCTGTGGGGTGTTTTCTATGTTGTTTAGTGACAATACATTACCAAATTTTGAACCAGAACCAGCGAGTTTGGGGTGGAGGAACTTGACTGGCCTGCACAGAGTCCTGACCTCAACCCGACAGAACACCTTTGGGATGAATTAGAGCGGAGACTGCGAGCCAGGCCTTCTTGTCCACATCAGTGCCTGACCTCACAAATGTGCTTTTGGAAGAATGGTCAAACATTCCCACAGACACACTCCTAAACCTTGTGGGCAGCCTTCCCAGAAGAGTTGAAGCTGTTATAGCTACAAAGGGTGGGCCAACACAATATTGAACCCTAAGGACTAAAACCGGGATGCCATTAAAGTTTATATGCGTGTAAAAGCAGGCATCCCAATACATTTGGTATTATAGTGTATAAAAAACAAAAGAATTGGTTAACCTGAGGATTCAAATATAACCACTAACAGCGCTGATACCACATCTCCATATACAACAAACAATTTGTCTATGTTAAGCATGTAGTACTTTTTAAAAAAAACAGCAAGTCTTTTATCAAAATTGGTGTCCAAACACCAAGTATTAAAGAACCAGCAAGACTTTTGTCAGGAATTAATGTCCATACACCAAGAGATCACACTCTATTCCTCATCAATGAGTGCAGTCCTTCATATTCATATTCATACAATCTTCTCAGATATCTGGGTGTGTATGGGTATGGTCCTACACCTTCACCATGTGCTGTTCCACCTCCGTGAATATGTATATAGATGGCTGCTTACCAGATTCCAATCACTTTAGAGCCTGTCTCCACTATGTGGAACTCCTCTGTCTGGTTCTGTGTGTCCCGCGGATTGCTCTCACATTGGTAGTAGACATGCAAAAGATTCAAGGGGTCTCATATAGTGTGATACCTTTTATTTAGGATTGAAAAAATTCCTTTCCCCCCCTTTACATAATATGCTTACATTTAAAACAACTTAAAACCAGCGTATAACATATGTGGTGTAAGTTAGCTGGTTCTTTAATACTTGGTGTTTGGACACCAATTTTGATAAAAGACTTGCTGGTTTTTTTAAAAAGTACTAAATGTTTAACATAGACAAATTGTTTGTTGTATATGGAGATGTGGTATCAGCGCTGTTAGTGGTTATATTTGAATCCTCAGGTTAACCAATTCTTTTGTTTTTTATGCATGATAAGTTTTATTTTATAATGGCAGCTAAGTATTAAGAACCATCCCCAGGTGGGAGTAGGGTGACTGCACCCTTTGAGCGCTGGGAGTAGAGGTGAGCATATCAATTGTTTTGAGTGCATACCTCTGCCAGATTAAACTACATACTGGTATTATAGTGTACTTAACCACTTCAGCGCGGACCAATTGTCAGCCTAAGGACCAGAGGTCTTTTTACAATTTTGCACTGCACTGCTTTAACTGGTAATTGCGCGGTCATGCAATGTTGTACCCAAATGAAATTTGCGTCCTTTTCTTTCCACAAATAGAGCTTTCTTTTGATGGTATTTGATAGCCTCGGCGATTTTTATTTTTTGCGATATAAATGGAAAAAGACCGAAAACTTAGAGAAAAAATATATTTTCTACTTTTTGTTATAAGAAAAATTGAATAAATTCAATTTTAGTCATACATTTAGGGCAAAATTTATTCAGCCACATGTCTTTAGTAAAAAAAATGTCAATAATCATATATTTATTGGTTTGCGCAAAAGTACTACAGACTAGAGTACATTTTCTGGAACTTACACAGCTTTTAATTTATGACTGCCTATCTGATTTTTTGAGGTGCTAAAATGGCTGGGCAGTACAACCCCCCCCCCCCAATGACCCCATTTTGGAAAGTAGAGACCCCAAGGAAATTGCTGAGGGGCATGTTGAGCCCATTGAATATTTATTTTTTATGTCCCAAGTGATTGAATAATGACAAAAAAAATACATTTACAAAAAGTTGTCACTAAATGATATATTGCTCACACATGCCATGGTTATATGTGGAATTGCATCCCAAAATATATTCTGCTACTTCTCCCGAGTACGGGGATACCACATGTGTGGGACTTTTTGGGAGCCTAGCCGCGTACGGCACCCCAAAAACCAATCACCACCTTCAGGATTTCTAAGGGTGAAAATTTTTGATTTCACTCCTCACTACCTATCACAGTTTCGAAGGCCATAAAATGCCAAAATAGCACAAAACCCCCCAAATGACCCCATTTTGGAAAGTAGACACCCCAAGCTATTTGCTGAGAGGCATGTTGAGTCCATGGAATATTATATATTTTGCCACAAGTTGCGGGAATATTACAAACTTTTTTTTTTTTTGCTCAAAGTTGTCACTCCCACTCCTCACTACCTATCACTACCTATCACAGTTTTGAAGGCCATAAAATGCCAAGATGGCACAAACCCCCCCCCCCCCCAAATGACCCCATTTTGGAAAGAAGACACCCCAAGCTATTTGCTGAGGGGCATGTTGAGACCATTGAATATTTATTTTTTTTGTCCCAAGGGATTTTTATTTTGCTCAAAGTTGTCACTAAATTATATATTGCTCACACATGCCATGGTTATATGTGGAATTGCACCCCAAAATACATTTTGCTGCTTCTCCTGAGTACGGGGATACCACATATGGGGGACTTTTTGGGAGCCTAGCTGCGTACGGGGCCCTGAAAACCAATCACTGCCTTCAGGATTTCTAAGGGCGCAAATTTTTGATTTCACGCCTCATTACCTGTTACAGTTTCGAAGGCCATAAAATGCCCACCATTAGAATACCTCCCTTCATCCACCCACTTCTAATGATGGGCATACATGCACCATTTATATATGCCGAAGCATGGGGGCATCCTCCCACAAAAAAGTTATGCCACGTAAACATGGTCAAACTTTTCCACGGGCAAGCCCTCCGTCGGAATTTCGACCATATGTACGCGGTATTAGGAGCAAAATCGCTCCTCCGCCCCTACTGCCCCCATGCTTTGGCATATATGCTCTTTTTTTTTAACTGTAGTGGTGAAATCACCTCCTACAGCGTTGGAGTCATGGCTTTATGTATCGTGGGAGCAAACGCTGTTACTGTCAAGATACATAAATCCGCGCTGCAACTGAATGGCGTACCTGCTAAGCAAATTATGGTTAACGTTAAAACAAAGTAACATTACAGTATAACAGTAAAACCTTAGAATACCATACCTGCAAAGCAAATGCCAAAAAAAACAGTAAAAAATTAAATATTTTTTAATACAACCTGTGCCTAAAATATACAGTGGTGTGAAAAAGTGTTTGCCCCCTTCCTCATTTCCTGTTCCTTTGCATGTTTGTCACACTTAAGTGTTTCGGAACATCAAACCAATTTAAACAATAGTCAAGGACAACACAAGTAAACACAAAATGCAATTTGTAAATGAAGGTGTTTATTATTAAAGGTGAAAAAAAATCCAAACCATCATGGCCCTGTGTGAAAAAGTGATTGCCCCCCTTGTTAAAACATACTATAACTGTGGTTGTCCACACCTTAGTTCAATTTCTATAGCCACACCCAGGCCTGATTATTGCCACACCTGTTCACAATCAAGGCATCACTTAAATAGGAGCTGCTTGACACAGTAAGGTCCACCAGAAGATCCTTAAAAGCTACACATCATGCCGAGACCCAAAGAAATTCAGGAACAATTGAGAAAGAAAGTAATTGAGATCTATCAGTCTGGAAAGGGTTATAAAGCCATTTCCAAAGCTTTGGGAATCCAGCGAACCACAGTGAGAGCCATTATCCACAAATGGCGAAGACATGGAACAGTGGTGAACCTTCCCAGGAGTGGCCGGCTGCCCAAAATTACCCCAAGAGCGCAGCGACGACTCATCCAAGAGGTCACAAAAGACCCCACAACAACGTCCAAGGAACTGCAGGCCTCACTTGCCTCAGTTAAGGTCAGCGTTCATGCCTCCACCATCAGGAAAAGACTGGGCAAAAATGGCCTGCATGGCAGAGTTCCAAGGAGAAAACCACTGCTGAGCAAAAAGAACATCAAAGCTCGTCTCAATTTCTCCACAACACATCTTGATGATCCCCAAGACTTTTGGGACAACATTCTGTGGACCGATGAGACAAAAGTGGAACTCTTTGGAAGGTGTGTGTCCAAGTATATCTGGCGTAGAAGGAACACTGCATTTCATAAAAAGAACATTATACCAACAGTAAAATATGGTGCTGGTAGTGTGATGGTCTGGGGCTGTTTTGCTGCTTCAGGACCTGGAAGACTTGCCGTGATAAAAGGAACTATGAATTCTGCTGTCTACCAAGAGATCCTGAAGGAGAATGTCCGACCATCTGTTCGTGTACTCAAGCTGAAACGAACTTGGGTTCTGCAGCAGGACAATGATCCTAAACACACCAGCAAGTCCACCACCGAATGGCTGAAGAAAAACAAAATGAAGACTTTGGAGTGGCCTAGCCAAAGTCCTGACCTGAATCCTATTGAGATGTTGTGGTATGACCTTAAAAAGGCCGTTCATGCTCGAAAACCCTCTAATGTAACTGAATTAGGACAATTCTGCAAAGATGAGTGGGCCAAAATTCCTCCAGGACGCTGTAAAAGCCTCATTGCACGTTATCGCAAACACTTGGTTGCAGTTGTTGCTGCTAAGGGTGGCCCAACCAGTTATTAGGTTTAGGGTGCAATCACTTTTTCACACAGGGCCATGATGGTTTGGATTTTTTTTCACCTTTAATAATAAACACCTTCATTTACAAATTGCATTTTGTGTTTACTTGTGTTGTCCTTGACTATTGTTTAAATTGGTTTGATGTTCCGAAACACTTAAGTGTGACAAACATGCAAAGGAACAAGAAATGAGGAAGGGGGCAAACACTTTTTCACACCACTGTATATATGCCGAAGCATGGGGCATCCTCCCACAAAAAAAGTTATGCCGCGTACACATGGTCGAACTTTTCCATGGGCAAGCCCTCCGTCGGAATTTCGACTGTATATACGCGGCATTAGGAGCAAAATCGCTCCTACGCCCCTGCTGCCCCCATGCTTCGGCATATATGCTCTTTTTTTTAAACTGTAGTGGTGAAATCACCTCCTACAGCGTTGGAGTCAAGTTTTTGTTTTTTTTTTACACTTTTTTTTGAACTGTAAACTGTAACAACTGTAACGGTTCAGGTCTCTCAAAATGCGATGGCATCTTGGGAGACCCTGTGTTAGTGTGTCTAGCCTGTGAAATGCTGTACCCTACGCTAATACTTCACTAGTGAATGGTAGCGTTCAAAACATTCACCAAGGCAAAGACCAGAATTGCCAGGACAGCGTGGACAATAACAACGCGTGTCATGCTTATATCCGCGCTTGCTACAGACACATCTTCTTTGGGGGGTTCGTTGGGTAGGGGTACTCGGGAGGGCATAAGGAAAATGCTTCTCATGCAGCCGGCTTACTGAATTTGGTTGGAAATGGTGAGGTGCAGAACCGTCTGGATACAGAAGGTCTGTGACAACCTCTCTCTGGAAAAAAAGAAAGGTTAAAGTCCCGCCTGAAGCTTTGTATAGCACATAAGCATTCAGCAAAGCCAATTTAAATAAGTAAACAGACACTTTTTTGTACCAGCGTCTGGCCTTACGGGCAACTAGATACGGCGCCAACAACTGGTCATTGAGGTCCACCCCTTCCATATTTTTGTTATATTCGTGGACACAGAGGGGTTTCTCCACAATACCAGTATGAATTTGGACCGACGTGTCTGCATGAAGGGAGGTAAGAACGAAAACATTCTTATCCCTCCACTTCACAGTGAGCAAATTATTACACCGATAGCAGGCTCTCTCCCCCAGCCTAAGACGGGAATCTACAAGCCGCTGGGGAAAGCCCCGGCGATTAGGTCGCACGGTGCCACAGACTCCAATCTGATGATCAAACAAATGACTAAACAGTGGCACGCTCATGTAATAATTGTCCACGTACAAGTGGTACCCCTTTCCGAACAAGGGTGACACCAAGTTCCACACTATCTTGCCAGCGCTTCCTATGTAGTCAGGGCAGTTCTCTGGCTCTACGTAACTATCTTTACCCTCATAAACCATAAAGCTCCATGTATAGCCTGTGGCCCTGTCACAGAACTTATAGAGCTTGACCCCGTATCTGGTACGCTTGTTGGGAATGTATTGTTTGAATGACAAGCGACCAGAAAACGTAATGTCGGTGCCATTGTGCCGACGTATATTTACATGCGGCGGTCCTTAACTGGTTAAGCATGATGCATGGCTTTTGGCAATTTTTTTCCCTTAAATTATGGCACTAGATCATTGCAGATATTGGGTTCTTGCTCCCCAAAACGAAATCTGCGATGCTGAGAAAGAAGCTAGCATTTTCTCAAACACAAACAGCAATTCTAAACTCCACCAAACAAAACCCTCATTGCGGATAAAGTGTAAAAAATGAATACTGTAGCCTTATGCCGCATACACACACGATCGGAATTCCAGCCAGAAAAAGACAGATGAAAGCTTTTCATCGGGAAATGCGACTGTGTGTATGCTCCATCGGAATTTAGCTGTCCGAATTTCCGCCAGCCAAAAATTGATAGCATGTTCTCAATCAAACTTTCTATCAGAAATTCTGATCGTGTGTATGCAATTCCGACACGCCAAAACTCACGCCTGCTCAGATTCAACAACGAGATGGAAGCTATTGATTACTGGCTATTGAACTTCTTTTTTCCAGTCCCATCATACGTGTTGTACGTCAACGCGTTCTAAACGATCGGAATTTGGTGAGACCGTATGTAGGCAAGACAGCTTGAGCGGAATTCCATCGGGAAAACCATCAGAGCTTTTTCCAACGAGAATTACGATCGTGTGTACGCGGCATATGACTTGCTGTCTATTGTGTGCCTTAAAAGGGTAACTTCACTCTCGTGGGGAAAAAAAAATAGCAATTTGCGAATAAAGAAAAAATAATACAGCATATACATTTGCGACACGAGTCATATTGTAATTGAATGTTATTAACCACTTCAATACCAGGCACTTATACTCCGTCAGAGACTCTTTACCTAGACCAGAGTTGCGATGTGTCAGACTGACACACCGCAACAAGGATCGCCGAGATGCGTGCCCCCAGGGGCGCGCAGTGGCTTTATATCCTGAAGATGTCATATGACGTCCAGTCAGGATATTGAAACCACTTTGCCACCATCATTTTGCTATATGGCGGGCGGCAAGTGGTTAAAAATTACCTTTCCTTTTCAATCTACAGCCATTTATGTAAATGTACAGAGTATGTACTGACCACTCCTCACAAACATAAATTTCCTGCTTGTGTGATTGGCTCACCAATTTTCCCAGAAGTCTGCACTAAGACACAAGTCAGATTTCAGGCATCCCCTGCAACAAAAATGTCATTTTTGGTGAGATACTCCCTGTAGGAACACGTCTAAAGAGATGCCGGTCCAGTAGATTTCCTCATTAGTGCTGCGCAGGTGTACAACTGATAGATAATTATAAAACCTCTCCCATTAGACCCACTGAGCACAGAAGCACAGAGAAGCACACCGTGATTTCTTCAGAATAACAAAAGGTAGGAATCTGCAACAAAGGTTGTTATAATCTTTGCAATGTACATAGATCACCCAGATGGGAATATTTTTTTCTCAACAAAATTGGAGTTATGCTTTAAGAGAACCTGTCAGAAAACTAAAACTAGAAGTTAGTTAATACTCGCCATTCCCGCTGCCCAAGCTGCAACACCACTCCATAGAAGATGATCTTCTTCTGAGGTCTACTGACCCCAATAACCCCAATTATCACCCCTGTAATAGGACATGCCGGAACAGGGACCTTTATGGCAGGATCACTGGATATTATTTCAATAAAAGCTGCAAATTTAAATGATCTGAAAAATAATTAGGAAATTACAATAACTTGTAAAAGGTCACGTGAGTTTTTGGGCTTCGATCCACTTTAATTAACATTAATAATTAGCGCCCTGAGTGCTTGTTGGGCCGTTGAGGCCAGTGCCCATGTGTTCCCAGCCCAGGCAGAAGAGGGCCATCCATCACTGAAGCTCATTAAAATATGTTACCAAGAAAGACTCGACTTTAATCATGACATCCTCCCAGTTTCCAACTTTTTCTTTCCCCAGTGCAGATATTCTTTCTCCTTTCTCTTCCTATGAACTATGATAAAAAAAAAATATTTTTTTCATGCCAAGAAGTCTGTCCCAGGGGGTAGACAGACTGCAACATACATCCAGCACTTCAAGGGCAGCAGAGGGAAGAGCTGCTATGCAGAGTTTGTGTCAGCCTGCTGCAACCGTTGCTTCGGCGTTTGGATGTCAGCCTCAATATCTGTTTGCTGTGACAGCTTTCAAAGCACGGAGAGGAGCAGAAACAGAGCTGGTGTAATTACCCAATTACAGCCACATTTCTCCAGTGCCCTACCTGCACCCATCCTGAGATTATGGAGCTCGATCAGACTTTGCACTTCATTTAACATTACACCCCTGGTTTGCAGGCCTAAACCCTACTGTTTAAAGGAAACCCTGTTCACAGTTTATTTATTTTTTATTTCAGATATATATGTGGATGAAAACACTATTATTGTTACTATTATTTTACAGGATTTATATAGTGCCAACAATTTGCACAGCATGACGCTTTATGAATAGCAGGAGACAGTACAGTTACAATACAATTCTATACAAGAGGGTTAGGAGAATCTTCTTAATCAGAAAGGCTGGCCACTTGGCGTGCTCTTGAATAAGGCTGGATTCATACTTATGCAAATTGGATGAGAACTTCCCCGCATCCAATTCGCATTACAGGAGACTGTGACCGGCTCTCAGTAGAGTCGGTTCACACAGCCCTGGGGCGGCCACAGTCCGCACTAGAAAAGGGTCAGTTTTAGATGTGACTTCAGGCACAAAATTTGGACTTGATTTGCACCTGAAATAGAGAACAGGAACACAGTGGATCCCCTGCTGAGAGCCGCAGCTAGCGTGAACCCGGCCTTAAAGTGTTACTAAACCCAGGACCCTGCATTCATTATATCTGGTCTCCCATAGTACACAGAACATGGAAATGTAATTATTTTAGTAAATATAAACTGCTAAATATCTTGTCTCATCATCAGTATAAAGCAGTCTTGTGACTTCTATCAGTGTCTGGTAAAGCTTGTAGGAGGAGTTTTCATACTGCACTGAGCTGTCCTATGAGGCTGTAGTGCTCTTGACCCTCTGTCTGGACATATCTGGACAGTGCTGATTGGCCCTGTGCTGATCACATGCACTGTCCCAAGAAAAAGAAAACTTTAGCAATACACACCAAACTGAGCATGTGCAGCCTGACTTCAAAGGCTCTCTCTTATCCAGGGGGACAGTGCAGGGAGGAGAGGATCTGTGCATACAGGATCAAGCAGCCCTTTTACACAATGTGGAGGATTAAACCTTAGGTTCCACAGTGACTATAAAAGACATGCTTTACTGCATATACATATTGACTTTACTGTTGTGAGTTTAGTAACACTTTTTTTGCTACATAGGTAGAGGTACAGGGTATACAGGGTACAGGGTATACACAAGAGAGATAAGGAAGGTGCGTGGCCTGATGCATGAATCCTTTTAAAACATTTATTTGAAACAAATTGGTATATACAGAAAATACCACATATTCATAGGTTACAAGAATGATAGCACTAAAACAAATGGAAATACATTTAAAACGATGCCCATACAAGGGATAAAAGGTGAATACTCGGCTAACGTGCTTCAAGGATTTCCCTGATCCTCAGAGCCTTAGAAAACCGGGTCTGGTCTGTATGTTAAAATAGTGAGGGCTGGATGGATGATGTATAATGGGGTGAGTATTGACCATACGGAAGGGTTATCTTTCACTGTAGTAATATTCTTTAGACATCACAGTGCTCTTATCACCATTGGAGTGTGTATAGGGGTCATCCACTGGTCTTGCAAAGATTCCCAATGGAGTGTTATTGTTGCAAGTTCTCAATCCAGGACTGATCCGTGGCTGGATGTACATGTGGGGACAAGCTTTCCTACCAGTGAGCCTTTGGTGGAGCTGTGTAGGTGCCCCTGCTATATTCCAGCCGTACACCACTATTCGGCGTTGCCACTCTCACTGTGAGTGCTTGGAGGGATGGAGGGATGCCGCTGTGCACTGTGACAGGTACAGGATATATACTGACAAGTTTTGGCTATAAAGCCTTCATTAAAGCATACAAAAATGAGTTTAAAAACTGATATTTATAGCATAACAAAGCCTGTATACAGAAAGAAAAGGGTTAGGAGGCCTCTGCTCATGAGATTATTATCTATGCTTTACCTATTGGTTTGTTAAAGTAGAGCTCCAACCAAAAGGGGAAGCTCCACTTGTTTGCACACTCCCCCCCTCCACTGCCACATTTGGCACTTTTTGGGGGGAAGAGAGAGCGGGTACCTGGTTTTGACAGTCTTTTAAGACACCTCACAGATCCCAGAAGACTGCAGGACCATTGAAAAGGCCGAGCGCGACTCGCAGTAGGGAACAGGATCTGAAGCTGCAAGGGTTCGCTTCCTGTTTCCCTTACTAGAGATGCTGGCCCCTGCACCCATAGCCGACTGAAGAGGCGAGGACATTGCAGGATCCCTGTACAGGTAAGTGTTCTTATATTAAAAGTCTGCAGCTACAGTATACAGTAGCTGCAGACTTTTATTTTTTTTTCTGAAAGAGCCTGGAGTTCCTCTTTATTGATTTGAAAAACGTGTTTTTGTATTTAAATTATACATGTAATGGGAACAGGCAAATTGTTGCAATAAATTATATATTATAGATAATTAATGTATAATTATTACATTTAAAAATGTATTCTATTTACTAATAACAAACATGGTGTTGTTATTATTATTATTCAATACATATATATATGTTCTTACAGTATGTAATATGATTATGGTATTAGTGCTATTGTTGTTTATTCATTTATTATAATGACATATACAAATAATAATAGTCCTAATAAGTAGTAGTAGTTATGGTGTGGTAGTAGTAGTATTATAACACGTTATTATAATTTATTTGATATATTTTATGTATAATGTACAATACTAATAATGATAATTATTATAATAATAAGAAGAAGAAGAAGCCAAAAATGCCTGCAATAGGCACGTGAGCATGAGAACAGGACCATGGAGCATTGTGAACATTATGTGGATGGCCGGGTGTGTGTGCGTTGCTTACCTGGGAACCAGGATACAGTATGGGAAGAAGACAAGCCGACGGAGGCAGTGTATTGCTTTGGGCAATGTTCTGCTGAAAACTTTGGTCCTGCCATTCTTGTGGATTTTTACTTGACACTGTACCACCTAAACATTGATGGAGACCAAGTACACCACTTCATGGAAATGGTATTTCCTGATGGCAATGGCCTCTTTCAGCAGGATAATGCACCCTGCCACACTGCAAAAAGGTTTAAAAATGGTTTGGGGAACACAGCAATGAGATTGAATTGTTGACTTTGCCTCCAATTTATCCAGACATGAGCATCTGTGGGATGTGCTGGAAAAACAAGTCCAATCCATGAAAGACCAACCTAGCAAATTATACGATTTAAAGAATCTGTTACTGAGAGCTTGATGCCAGAAACCACAGTATACCTTCAGCGGTATAGTGGTGTCCATGACTTGATGAGTCAGGGCTGTTTTTGGCAGCAAAATGGGGGCCTACTCAATATTAAGTGGGTGGTCATAAGTTATGGCTGATTATTGTTTATATAAACTGTACAAAGTTTATGGAGCAGGACCTCACCAGATTTATTCACCCAGTTTACTTTACAATTCAGCATTAGTTTTCATGGATGACCCCAGCACTTGCTTCCCACCTGCCCATGTCAACACCCTGCCAAATGAGAATTTAAACCTAAAATCTTCATCTGCATACCCACCACTTTTTTTCATTTCATTGCAAGCCAAAGGCAAGAGAACATGTTCAAATGTATTCACTTTATTATTTATTACTGTGGCAGTACAGTGGCTAGAAGTCCTGCCTTGCGGCACTGGGGTTTAAATCCCAACCAAGGCAGCACTATCTGCATGAAGTTTGAATGTTCTCCCGGAACTTGAGTGGGTACCTGCAACACTGCAAAGACATGCTGGTAGGGTAATTGGCCCTAGTATGTGGTCATGTGAGCTAGGGTCCAGGGCCCAAGCAAGGGGTGGACAGGCACAGTGTTGTTGTGTGGGGAGGGGGGGGGGGGACCACATAACTTATCAGCATATCTTTGGAGTTTCCAAGTAAACAGAAGTACCCAGAGGAAACCCATCTAAGAACAAGGAGAATATGCATGCAAGTTCATGTCCTGGCATGGATTCAAACCAAGGACGCCAGTGCTGCAAGGCAGAAATGCTAACCACTAAGCCACTGCGTTGTCCGCATTTTGTAGCTATGTCCCTAAAGGTCCCCTATTAACTATTAATGCTTTCAGTCTGGAGAACTTTAGAAAACTCCTTGCCTTTCCCTTACGAAGCAGATTGAGGATTGTCAGGCATCGCAAATGCACCCGTTCTTTACCGGGATGTGCTGTGCGTTGTTTTGACTAATATTCCCAACCTTTGTAGACTAAGCTGCGAGTGTCTCTTGAGCCCTAATAGGTAATAAAATAAAAATGGAGGGAAAAGTGCTGGCTGATAAAAGAGAGGCTTTCATTTAGTGCTGGAGGCTGGCATGGCGAGAGCCTCACAGATCCTGCCTGGCATCAGAGAGCCTGGGCTCAGCAGGGGAGACAACCTGACAGGCAGTGACTTCCAAACAGACGTTCCGCAGTACAGCACAGGAGCAATTTGTTACACGGGGAAAGGAAAGCAAATTAAGCAGATTTGCAGTGAAGAGCATTACCAGTTATTACAGCAATAGAGAAGCGCTCCGGCTACAAAGGGGCCACTTAGAGCATGCCAGCATCAGTTACTCTACACCCACCGATCTGTGGCTTTTAATTGCGGTTATTTAGCTGGCTTCATGGATCGCGACTGCGCCGCCCAGCCAATTCACACGCCTGAGTCTAAAGCATATTTAAACCCAAAAATAAAATGTGTTATATTGTGGCTTACCAGTACTTTTCATTGGCCGAATAATTATTTTTGTTTCAGGATTTTACTCCTTTATTTTCAACTGGTGGTTCTGCCAGTACCATACCTCCTGTCCTAAGGTGACAACACTCACTCACCATACTGTATCTGTTGTACAGGGTGTCTGGGATGGATGCAGGAAGGCAGGTTTGGGTTGTAGTACCTTTAAGGAGGATGACAAGAGTACAGTTTTAGAATACTCTGGGATCCTTACTTCAGGGGTGATCTGTTAGAAAGAGGAAAATTGATTCACAGTTTTATAATCTGCATTTTATTCATTGAAAAAATGTTTTTACAGCAAACACATACACTATATTACCAAAAGTATTGGACTTAGTCCATAGGGTTCAATATTGAGTTGGCTCACCCTTTGCAGCTATAACAGCTTAAACCCTTCTGGGAAGGCATTTGCGAGGTGGTGAGCATGCTGGACGAGAAGGCCTGGCTCACAGTCTCTGCTCTAATTTATCCCAAAGGTGTTCTATCGGGTTGAGGTCAGGACTCTGTTCAGGTCAGTCAAGTTCCTCCACCCCAAACTCACTCATCCATGTCTTTATGGACCTTGCTTTGTGCACTGGTGTGCAGTCATGTTGGAAAAGGAAGGGCCATCCCCAAACTGTTCCCACAAAGTTGGGAGCATGAAATTGTCCAAAATGTCTTAAGAGTGTCAGGGAACTCACCGCGTGAATGCCCGTCCCCGTATAGCAGCGGTTCATCTTCGTTCTAGGCGCCATGCGTGGTGTCCCCGTCAGAGGCGTATGAGTTTCCGGAACGAATGGACGCGCGCTAATCCGAACACGTGGACGTACGCCAATCTGAACACGCGGACGGCCACTTCCAACAATCCTGGCACACTTCTCCCTATATAAACGGGATCCTGGCCTGATACCAGTGCTGGATCGTCTTCAGCTACTCCTGAGACACCTGATCGTTGTTCCTGTGATCTTGTTCCTGTGACCTTGTTCCTGATACCCATTCCTTTGGATACTCCTTGTTACGATCTCCTGGACTACCACCTACCTCGGCTTGGACTTACGACTTTGGCTTGCTTCCTGATTTTGTACCTCATTGCTAGCACGTTACCAGACCCTTGCTCGTCCTTGACTACGCACCTGCCTCTCGTTCCTGTACCGCATTGCCTGCCAGTTGCCGACCTTGCTTGTTCCAGACGTGCAGTGTTTCCTGTATACCTGCTGAGCCTCCGCTGTCTACCTCCGCGATCAACCTACACCTCTTCCTCCGTGAGGACCCAGCGTCTCCAGGTCTTCAACTTCCACCTGCAGGCACCTGCAGCCTTTCGCTGTCTTCACGCTCCCTGTTACCACCTCCAGGGGTGTGGAGACCGGAACCGTGAAAGAGGCCACCCTCAATAGTCTGACTCCGCTGTAAGGTACGTGACAGTATGATCCAGCAGAAAAATGGAGTCCGACAGGGGGGCCTCACCTTTGGAAGCCTTGTGCCAACAGATCTCCACCCTTACCCAGGCAGTTCAGGGCCTACAAGATGGTTATCACCAACTTGAACAGAGAGTGGAGTCATTAATGCCAAGCACCGCTGCTTCCCAAGGGGCCACAGCATCCCAGTCCGCCAGTCCAGCAACTTCAGCATCTGTACCTGTAGTAGTGGTGCCACCCCCGAGCCTCGAGTTCCCACTCCAGAGAGGTTTTCCGGAGACCGCAGCAAATTCCGTGCCTTCCGAAATGCATGCCAATTATATTTTCTGCTACAGCCTCGTACCTTCTCCTTGGAGAGCACAAAGGTGGGATTCATCGTCTCCTTGCTTCAGGGCGAACCTCAAACCTGGGCCCACCGCCTATTAGAACAGGCTAGCCCTCTGCTTGATACTATGGACTCTTTCTTGAATGAGATGGCCAAATTATATGATGACCCTCAGCGTGCCACAACTGCTGAGGCCAGTCTCCATGCTCTGTAGCAGGGTCGCAGACCCGTGGAGGATTACGTAACGGACTTCAGGCGGTGGAGTTCTGATACCCAATGGAACGACGCCGCCCTACATTACCAGTTCCGCATTGGACTTTCCGAGCCACTAAAAGATGAGTTGGCCCGTATCGGAGTTCCCAGTTCTTTGGAGGACCTAATACAAGTATCAATTCAAATCGATCGCCGTCTCAGGGAACGGAGATCTGAGAGAACTGGCCAGATCCATCCCACATGGATGTTACCTAAGGTCCCGAATCATCCTCCCATTCCCACACCGGCTACCACTTCCGAAGCTCCAGAGCCAATGCAAATAGGATTGCTTCGTTCACCGTTATCTCCGGAAGAAAAGCAACGCCGACGTCAGAACAATCTCTGTCTCTATTGTGGGGAAGCTGGTCATTATCCAAATACATGTCCCAATAAGATCCGTAAGTTCAAAAACTCATCTCTTGAACCCAATACATTACCTTTGACAAAATCAATTCATATTGCTGTTCACCTTTCCTTACAGCTTCCAGAAGGAACACTCCAGGTTCAAGCTATAGTTGATTCTGGTGCCTGTAGCTGCTTCATCGATCATGCTCTCGTTCTGCAACACAATATTCCATTGATACCCAAGCAACGTCAACTCTCCATACGGTTAGCTGATGGATCAAACATCAGATCGGGCCCCATTACCCATGAGACTCAACCCCTATCCCCCAACATTCTATCCGATCATCAAGAATTACTCCGCCTGGATGTCATTTCTTCACCACTATTCCCAATCATTTTGGGAATGCCCTGGTTACAAGCCCATAATCCCCAAATAAACTGGGTGACTGGTGAGGTGGTCTTTCAGTCCACTTACTGCCTCCAGAATTACTTCAAGATCTCACACCATCTGGTCCCAGTCATTGCCTGTTCAGGCCCTACATCTGAGGCCCAGAGACTGGTCCCAACCACATATCATAGTTTCCTAGACGTTTTTGACAAACGAAAGGCAGATACTCTCCCTCCTCATCGGGTCTACGATTGCCCAATCGAATTATTGCCAGGAGCTGAAATTCCTTTTGGAAGAATTTTTCCTGTATCGGAACCTGAACTTCTGGTCCTCAAAGAATATATCGATGAGAATCTCAAGAAAGGGTTTATCCGACATTCCTCTTCTCCAGCTGGTGCTGAAACATTCTTTGTTGAAAAGAAGGATCATTCGCTCCAAACCGTGTGTTGATTACAGGGATTTGAATAAGGTGACGATTAAAAATCGCTATCCCCTTCTATTGATTCCGGAATTATTCCAGAGACTTCGATCAGCGAAAATATTTACAAAGCTAGATTTACGAGGGGCCTATAATTTGATCAGAATCCGTGAAGGGGACGAATGGAAAACGCGCTCTGGCCACTTTGAGTACCTGGTCATGCCATTCGGACTCTGCAACGCACCAGCTACTTTTCAGCATTTTGTTAATGATCTTTTCAGGGACTTTTTGGATTTGTTCGTAATTGTTTATTTGGATGACATCTTGGTATTTTCAAACTCTCTAGAAACCCATCGTGACCGTGTAACACAGGTTCTTCTCAGACTAAGGCAAAACGGGCTCTATGCTAAAGCCGAGAAGTGTGAGTTCGAACGTCAGACCATTCACTTCCTCGGCCTGGTGATATCAACTGATGGAGTAGAAATGGATCCTCAGAAGGTTTCAGCCATTCTGTAATGGCCACCTCCAACTGACAAGAAAGGGGTGCAACGCTTCATTGGATTCTCCAATTTCTATAGGAAATTTATCAGAAACGTTTCCAGTGTTATAGCGCCTATCACACAACTCACCAGCAAACAAAACCGGTTTCAATGGACTGTTGCAGCTCAAGCTGCATTCGATAAACTGAAAGGACTATTCACATCTGCCCCAATACTTAAACATCCTGATCCTGCTCTACCTTACACTCTGAAAGTGGATGCTTCAGAGAATGCTGTAGGCGCCATTCTGTCCCAACGCCAAGGGCCTAAGTCATTAATGCACCCTGTAGCTTTCTTTTCCAAAAAACTAGGTGCGTCGGAAAGGAACTATGATGTGGGAGATCGGGAACTTCTGGCAATCAAATCGGCCTTAGAAGAATGGCGGTATCTCCTGGAGGGGGCAACACATCCAATATTGATCTACACAGATCATAAAAATCTGGAATACCTCAGAACGGCCAAACGCCTCAGGCCTCGGCAAGTGAGATGGGCTCTTTTCTTCTCCCGCTTTAGTTTCCATATAAACTACAGACCAGGATCCAAGGACAGTAAACCTGATGCATTATCCCGTATGTTCACAGAAACTGAAGCCTCATCCCCTCCGGACACTATTCTGCAAGCTGGAAACTTTTTACTAACACAAACTAGTTTTCTGTCACAAGTTCGTCAGTCGTCCCGAGGAGCATCAGTCTCTCCAGATACTAACCTCCAAGAGAAAGATGGTCTCCTCTGGCAAGGAGATAAACTATTCATCCCTCAAAATCTCCGCACTTCTGTTCTACAGGCTTGTCATGACTATCCCCTGGCAGGTCACTTTGGGGGTCACAAGACTACGAATTTAGTTCAAAGACACGTCTGGTGGCCAAATCTTGCAAAGGACTGTAGGAACTATGTCAGCTCTTGTCCAACCTGCCTCCGGAATAAAAGTAGCAAAAATAAAGCCTGGGGATTGTTGAGACCATTACCCATCCCTGAAAGACCATGGGATAAAATCGCAATGGACTTTATTGTTGAGCTCCCTCCTCTATCTTTGTGGTGGTGGATCGTTTTTCCAAAATGGCACACTTCATTCCCATGAAGGGAACTCCATCTGCAACTGAGACAGCCAGAATATTCATTAAAGAAATTGTTAGGCTCCATGGAATTCCCAGTGATATTGTCTCTGACCGTGGAGTCCAGTTCACGTCAAAATTCTGGAAGTCATTGTGTGAAGCTCTGGGTATCAAACAAAATTTTTCTTCAGCCTATCATCAAACAAACGGGCAGACTGAACGTACTAATCAGACGTTGGAGCAGTACTTACGTTATTTCACTTCCTTTTCCCAGGAGGATTGGGCCTCATTATTACCCTTGGCAGAATTTGCATTCAATAATTCTACTCACTCTGCCACAAACCAGTCACCATTCTATTCTAATTATGGTTTTCATCCTTCTTTTCTGCCAACATCTATACTGGATTCTCCTGTACCAGCCGTCCAAGATAGGCTAAATTTCTTTGTTACCAACAATCAGGTACTTAAAGAAACCATTTCCAAAGCACAGGAAGACAATAAAAGATTTTTCGACAAGAAAAGAAGGGGGGAGTTGGACTTAAAAGTCGGTGATCGTGCATGGTTTTCAACTGCAAACCTGAAACTGGCATGTCCCTCTAAAAAATTGGGACCCAGATATTTGGGACCTTTTCCAATCAAAAAGAAAATTAATTCAGTGGCCTATGAACTTGAACTTCCCGGCTCATTCAAAATCCATCCTGTATTCCATACTTCTCTACTTAAGCCTGATGTACCCAATTCCTTTCCAGATCGGGAGTTAGGCCCTCCAGAAGCTGTATTGATAGATGGGGAGGAGGAGTTCGAGATCAAAGCCATTTTGGATTACAGGAAACGTCAAGGACAAAACCAATACTTGGTCAAATGGAAAGGCTTTGGTCCTGAAGAGAATTCCTGGGAACCCGAAGCGAATCTTCATGCCCAGAGGCTCATACAGGCTTTTCATCGCTCTCAAAGGTTGGTTCAAAGGGGCACCCGGAGGCTACCCTTAAGGGGGGGGCACTGTCAGGGAACTCACCGTGTGAATTGCCGTCTCCGTATAGCAGCGGTTCATCTTCGTTCTAGGCGCCATGCGCGGTGTCCCCGTCAGAGGCGTACGAGTTCCAGAACGAACGGACGCGCGCTAATCCGAACACGTGGACGTACGCCAATCCAAACACGCGGACGCACCCGCGCAAACTGAACGTATGTACGTACTCACACACGGATGGCCACTTCCACCAATCCTCGCACACTTCTCCCTATATAAACGGGATCCTGGCCTGAATACCAGTGCTGGATCGTCTTCAGCTACTCCTGAGACACCTGATCGTTGTTCCTGTGATCTTGTTCCTGTGACCTTGTTCCTGATACCCATTCCTTTGGATACTCCTTGTTACGATCTCCTGGACTACGACTGACCTCGGCTTGGACTTACGACTTTGGCTTGCTTCCTGATTTTGTACCTCATTGCTAGCACGTTACCAAACCCTTGCTCTACCTTGACTACGCACCTGCCTCTCATTCCTGTACCGCATTGCCTTCCAGTTGCCGACCTTGCTTGTTCCAGATGTGCAGCGTTTCCTGTATACCTGCTGAGCCTCCGCTGTCTACCTACACCTCTTCCTCCGTGAGGACCCAGCGTCTCCAGGTCTTCAACTTCCACCTGCAGGCACCTGCACCCTTTCGCTGTCTTCACGCTCCCTGTTACCACCTCCAGGGGTGTGGAGACTGGAACCGTGCAAGAGGCCACCCTCAACAGTCTGACTCCACTGTAAGGTACGTGACAAAGAGTTCCAAATGCACGCCACACTTTTCACATATATATTTGTAAAACAATGTGAAAACCATTTATTATTTTCCTTCCACTTTACAATTATGTACCACTTTGTGTTGGCCTATCACATACAATCCCAATAAAATACATTTACATTTTTGGTTGTAACATGACAAAATGTAAAATGTCAAGGGATATGAATACTTTTTCATGGCACTATAATTGCCAGATACTCATGCATTGGGGCTGGGCCAATTAGAAAGCTCAGTCCCTGGACAGGTAAGTGCCCTAATATTAAAAGTCAGCAGCTACAGTATTTGTAGCTGTTGTCTTTAATTTGTTTCATCCAGGCTAGACCTTCTCTTTAACACAATGCATATTGATGAGTGAAGAAGGATGGACAAGTCTGAATGGGGCCCTAATATGTTTCTTTTTATATTTCTCTGTTATTATTTACAGTGGGTATAGAAAAGAATCATGCCCCCTTTAAGAACTGCAGTCCACAAACGGTCACCATCAAATTTAACTTAACTTGAGCTGTTCTGCAAAAGAAGAGGGCAAATATTGCAAAGTCTAGATGTGTTAGTAGAGACAAATCCCAACAGACTAAAGGCTGGAATTAAAGCAAAAGGAGGTTCAACAAATATGCACCTATTGTGATTTTTTTTTAACCAAAAATATGTAGAAAAATATATAATAATTTTTTTATTTTATTTTTATTAAATTGATGCTCTTTTTTTGGGGGGGGGGGGGGGGGCTTTTATTTATTTTTTTATTGTTTTTACTGGTAATGGCGGCGATCTACGATTTTTAGCGGGACTGTGACATTGTGGCGGACAATCTGACCCCCAAATGACACTTTTTGGGGGGACCAGTGACATTATTACATTGATCAGTGCTATAAAAATGCACCGATCAATGTATAAATGTCACTGGCAGGGAAGGGGTTAACACTAGTGGGTGATCAAGGGGTTAAATGTGTTCCCTGGGAGTGTTCTAACTGTAAGGTGGGGTGGGTGGGCCTACAGGAACATGACAGAGATCGCTGTTCCCGCTGTATGGTCTTGGCCACCGTGCTGCAGATCAGTATCAGGATCACTCACTACTTTACATTGTAGACAAGTGTAATTTCTTCAGTGTTGTCACATGAAAAGATAGAAGGAAATATTTACAAAAAAAAGTGAGGGGTGTACTTACTTTTGTCAGATACTGTGGGTATGTTGCCATGTTAGCACCAGGAAATTGCTGGAATGTTCCTTTCCTGGTGCCAATCCATGGCAATATATAGGTGTGTGTTAGTATGCTGGCATCAGGAAATAGGAGGGGGTTATCGAGCACAAGTCAATGGGGAAGTTTAGGTCTCATGCCAAAGAGGAGGCAATGCAGTGGCACAGCAATTCTGGCAAGCAGAAGCGTTCCAATTGGCTGGAGCTGACCCTTTAATAAATGAATGAAACAAGTGAAAAGGAGTTTTTTTTTTTTATATTAAATATGATGTATTCTGATATACCGTACCATTCTATCCGTCATCGGTTCTTCTTCACTGTATTCATTGTTACATAATCAGGTCGAAAAAAGACTCAAGTCCATCCAGTCAAACCAAAATTTTTTATAAATAATAATACAATCCCATATACACAATCTTTTACCCACAGCTGATCCAGAGGAAGGCAAAAAAAAAAAAAAAAAAAAAGCAAAGTATGCTCCAATTTGCTACAGCAGGGGAAAAAATTCCTTCCTGATCCCCCGAGAGGCAATCAAATTTTCGCCGGATCAACTTTACCGATAAATGTTAGTACCCAGTTATATTATGTACTTTTAGGAAAGAATCCAGGCTTTTTTTAAAGCAATCTACTGAGCTGGCCAGAATCGCCTCTGCAAGGAGTCTATTCCACATTTTCACAGCTCTTACTGTGAAGAAACCTTTCCGTATTTGGAGATTAAATCTTTTTTCCTCTAAACGTAAAGAGTGCCTCCCCGCCCCCCTCCTTTTTACATACTATATTATATTCTTTGTAACATTTAAACGCTGATAGTGTTCCTTCATTTTTATATTCATTAAAAGCTCTTTTTTTATTTTATTTTTTATTATTATTTATAGCTATTTTCACTTTGGGCATGAGCCACATAGGTTTTATTTTTGGCCTCTTAAACGTATTGCCCATGGAAGTATACTTTGCAGTGAGTTTACATACAGTCACTTTGAAGAATTCCCATTTCTGTTCTATTGTGTCCATTAATGCCAATATCCCCTCCCAGTCTAAGTCCTGGAGAGCAGCGCTCATCCTTGGAAAATTTGCTCTCTAAGTCCTCATGCACACGAACATTTTAAAAAATGGGCTGTAAAGCTAGTACAGACGCCAGGAAAAAAGCAGCGTTAAAAACTAAATTTTTTCCGCGTTTTGCATTGAATTCAATGCACGTTAAGCCGTGCTAGCTTTCAGACACCTTTCTCTGTCTCTATTCAAAAGCCAACCCTATGGGAGCCCATTGATTTGAATAGAAGTCATACCAGAAGTCGGATCAAGATGATCCGACTTGCGGTGCGACTTATGTGCTGAGAGTCTTGAAGGGGAACCCCGCTGAAATAAAAAAAAATTTGCGTGAGGTTCCCCCCAGGATGATACCAGGCCCTTTGGTCTGGTATGGATCTTAAAGGAAACTCCCCACACCGAAAAAAAATGCATACCAGACCCTTATCCGAGCACGCAGCCCGGCCGGTCAGGAAAAGGGGTGGGGACGAGCAAGCGCCCCCTCCCGAGCTGTATCAGGCCGCATGCCCTCAACATAATGGGGTGGGTGCTTCGGGGAAGGGGGCACCCTGCGGCCCCCCCACCTGAAAGCACCTTGTCCCCATGTTGATGAGGACAAGGGCCTCTTCCCGACAACCCAGGCCATTGGTTGTCGGGGTCTGCGGGCGGGGGGCTTATCAGAATCCAGGAGCCCCCGTTAATAAGGGGGCCCCCAGATCCCAGCCCCCCACCCTATGTGAATGAGTATGGGGCACATCGTACCCCTACCCATTCACCTGGGGGGAAAAAAAGTGTCAATAAAAAAACACACTACAGGTTCTTAATGTAATTTATTAATCAGCTCCGGGGGTCTTCTTCCGACTTCTCCTCTCTGTTCGGCCTCTTCTCCTGCTCTCCGGCGTCTTCTCACGCTCTTCTGCACTCCTCCGCTATCTTCTTTCAGCTCTTTTACTAGCGGAGGAGCCCAGTCTCCTCTGTCCATTTTCCCTCTTCTCTCTTCTTTCTTCTTCCGATGTTGACATGATGCTCTCTTCCTCTGTAATAGCTTGTGCGACGTGCGTGGCGACTTGTATAGGTATGGGGCTTGGTCACCTAATGAAGTCACACAGTGACCCCACCCCTTATGACATCAAGTCCCGAGGCATGCTGGGACTGTCGTGTCAACATCGGAAGAAGAAAAGAGAGAAGAGGGAAGAAGGACGGAGGAGACCGGGCTCCTCCGCTAGTAAAAGAGCTGAAAGAAGATAGAGGAGGAGCCCAGAAGAGTGGGAGAAGATGCCAGAGAACGGGAGAAAAGGCCGGACACCGGTAGAAGAGGCCAAACAGAGCGGAGACGTCGGAAAAATACTCCTGATCACCCCTGGAGCTGATTAATAAATTACTTTAAAAACCTGTGTTGTGGTTTTTTGACACTTTTTTTCCCAGGTGAATGGGTAGGGGTACGATGTACCCCTTACTCATTCACATAGGGTGGGCGGCCGGGATCTGGGGGCCCCCCGGCCGCAGACCCCGACAACCAACAGCCAGGGTTGTCGGGAAGAGGCCCTTGTCCTCATCAACATGGGGACAAGGTGCTTTGGGGTGGGGGGCCGCAGGACGCCCGCCTTCCCCAAAGCACCCACCCCCTTGTTGAGGGCATGCAGCCTGGTACAGCTCAGGAGGGGGGGGGGGGGCTCGCTCGTTCGTCCCCACCCCCTTTCCTGACTGTCCGGGCTGCGTGCTCGGATAAGGGTCTGGTATGGATCATGGGGGGACACCCACGCTGTTTTTTCCGGTCTGGGGGTTCCCCTTAAGATCCATACCAGACCGAAGGGCCTGGTATCATCCTGGGGGGAACCTTACGCAATTTTTTTTTTAAACTTACGCAGGGTTCCCATTCAAGATTCTCAGCACACAAGTCACACCGCAAGTCTGATCATCTTGATCCGACTTCTGGTATGACTTCTATTCAAATCAATGGGCTCCCATAGGGAACCATTGGTTTTTGAATAGAGACAGAAACATGGCTGAAAGCTAGCGTGGCTAAACATGCATTGAATTCAATGCAAAAGTGTGTTTTTATTTTACCCATATGAGTTTGTTGCTAACATCAAATGAAACCATGTTATGGTCACTGTTACCCAGATGCTCTTTTATATGAATATTGATCATAAGCTCTGCATGGTTTGAGATTACCAGGTCCAGCAGAGCTTCATTCCTAGTCGGGGGGACGCAATAAAGTGGACCATAAAATTGTCTTGTAACAGTTTTATAAATTGCTGCCCTTTAACTGTCCCAGCAGTGCCATTACGCCAGTCAATTTTTGGGTAGTTAAAATCCCCCATTTATTATCACCGTCCCAGCCCTTGCAGCCCTTTCCATCTGTGCAAGGAGCTAGGTCTCCACCTTTCTGTCTACTCTTCTGTCTGTGTATTCTGTCTCCCTTTCACTGGATAACAGGTTATGCTTTCAGAAGCAACATAGCATATATTTCTGGCTCATATACTATATACAGGGCCTTGCAAAAGTATTCACCCCCTTGGCTTTTTACCTATTTTGTTACATTACAGCCTTTAGTTCAATGTTTTTTTTATTTTTTTATCTGAATTCTATGTGATGGATCAGAACACAATAGTCTAAGTTGGTGAAGTAAAATTAGAAAAATATATACATAAAACTATTTTTCAGAAATAAAAAACTGATAATTGGCATGTGCGTATGTATTCACCCCCTTTTGTTATTAAGCCCATAAAAAGCTCTAGTGGAACCAATTACCTTCAGAAGTTACATAATTAGTGAAATGACGTCCACCTCTGTGCAATCTGTGTCACATGATCTGTCATTACATATGCACACCTTTTTTTAAAGGCCCCAGAGGTGGCAACACCTAAGCAAGAGGCACCACTAAGGAAACACTGCCATGAAGACCAAGGAACTCTCCAAACAAGTAAGGGACAATGTTGTTGAAAAGTACAAGTCAGGGTTAGGTTATAAAAAAAATATCCAAATCTTTGATGATCCCTAGGAGCACCATCAAATCTATCATAACCATATGGCACAACAGCAAACCTGCCAAGAGTCAGCCGCACACCAAAAACCAACGGACAGGGCAAGAAGGGCATTAATCAGAGAGGCAGAGAGACCTAAGGTAACCCTGGAGGAGCTGCAGAGTTCCACAGCAGAGACTGGAGTATCTGTTCATAGGACGACAATAAGCCATATGTTCCATGGAGTTGGGTTTTATGGCAGAGTGGCCAGAAGAAAGCCATTACTTTCAGCAAAAAACAAAATGGCACGTTCTGAGTTTGCAAAAAGGCATGTGGGAGACTCCCAAAATGTATGGAGGAAGGTGCTCTGGTCTGATGAGACTGAAATTTAACTTTTTGGCCATCAAAGAAAACGCTATGTCTGGCGCAAACCCAACACATCACATCACCCAAGGAACACCATCTGTGACTGCATGGGGGTGGCAGCACTATGCTGTGGGGAGGTTTTTCAGCAGTCAGCACTGGAAAACTGGTCAGAGTTGAAGGAAAGATGGATGGTGCTAAATACAGAAATATTCTTGAGCAAAACCTGTACCACTCTGTGTGTGATTTGAGGCTAGGACGGAGGTTCACCTTCCAGCAGGACAATAACCCCAAACACACTGCTAAAGCAACATTTGAGTGGTTTAAGGGGTATCATGTAAATGTGTTGGAATGGTCTAGTCAAAGCCCAGACCTCAATCCAATAGAAATCTGTGGTCAGACTTAAAGATTGCTCTTCACAAGCGCAAACCATCCAACTTGAAGGAGCTGGAGCATTTTTGCCAGAAGGAATGGGGCAAAAATCCCAGTGGTAAGATGTGGCAAGACTCATAGAGACTTATCAAAAGTGACTTGGGGCTGTGATAGGTGGTTCTACAAAGTATTGACTTTAGGGAGGTGAATAGTTATGCACATTGACTGTTTCTGTTATTTTGTCCTATTTGTTGTTTGCTTCACAATAAATAAATGTAAAAAAATCTTCAAAGTTGTGGGCATGTTCTGTAAATTAAATGATGTAAATCCTCAAACAATTTAGTTAATTCCAGGTTGTGAGGCAATAAAATACTAAAAACGCCAACGGGGGTGGGGATTGATGGTGAGGGGGGTGTGAATACTTTTGCAAGGCACTGTAAGACTTTGGCCGCTCTACTCACTT
Source organism: Lithobates pipiens (assembly GCF_037356315.1). Taxonomy (NCBI): domain Eukaryota; kingdom Metazoa; phylum Chordata; class Amphibia; order Anura; family Ranidae; genus Lithobates; species Lithobates pipiens. The sequence continues at coordinate 151,451,532 of NW_027507787.1, read as the reverse complement.
AGTATTGCAGGTAATAGCCTGCAGAGCTGATCTGTGTATTCTGAAGGCGGGGGAGTCTCCTAATGTCAGAATAGACAATGACAATAGGCAATGTCAGGCTTTCCCTTCCCACCAGGGAGTCCGGGACTGAAGCTGGCCATAGAGATGATGGAGGACCGAAACATCCCCAATCATCTCTATGGTCTAAGAAACCGGAAACAACAAGTATTTGATTTCCGTAAACAAACCGTTACCAGCCTGTGACAGTGGCTGATCAATATGATAATTGTAACGTTTATAAGCATTTTATATAAAATGTTATCTCTGTTTTATCATCGTATTGTCAGACCGCGTCTGATTGAAGCTCCGGATGGAACCACCCACACTGCACTGGCAGGGAGGGGGCGGAGTCAGTGCTCAGACTCATTCAGATCTGAAGAGCCTGAAAGCTATACAATAAACAGCCAACTTTTTTTCAGCCAAACTGCTAAGGATAGCCTACAAAATACATGAAAAGAATCTGAGTGCTCCACCTACTGGCTGAAAATGAGAATACCATGTAATCAGACCCCCCCCCCCCCCTGCAAGAAATACAGTTTATTATTCAAAAGTGTTTAAGAAAATACAAGCAAACATAAGACACATTCACTTCATTAGTTTTGGTTAAAATTTTATTCCATCTCTAATAAATACTAAGAATTGAATTTGTATAGCTCTCTTCTCCTTGTGAACTCAAAGCACTTAGCAGGAGAGTCAGTTATCTTGGCAATTGCGTTGGCTGGGAATCGAACCCGGGTCAGCTGCTGGGAAGGCAGCTATGCTCACAAACGCAATGTAGCATGTCTTTGGAGTGTGGGAGGAAACCGGAGTACCCGGAGGAAACCCACGCAAGCACAGGGAGAACATGCAAACTCCATGCAGGTGTGGTGTCCTGGTCAGGATTTGAACCAAGGGCCCCAGTGCTGCAAAGCTCACCACTAAGCCTCTGTGCTGCCCATATGTGGCCTTTGTTCTCTAAGGCCCGCCCCCGCTAAGCGGGGTACATCAGTGATGTCCGATAGAGCTTAGATATGATGCCTTCAGCTCTAGATTGTCACATGGACGGGTTAGGTGACATCGTCCATCTTATGTCCCTCTGTGAAGATGAGGGGAACTCTTCTTCTGTAATGTTTGTCTGTGCAATGTAAAAACATGTGATCTCTATTCTCTAAGGCCCGCCCCCGCTGAGCAGGATAAACCAGTGATGTCTATTGGGGGGTTGCGCTGAGCATACATGGATCAAAATTTAGCCGTTTCAGAAGGGACTATGTGTGACCACTGTGGTTAAATATAAGACTTCGGCCGCCCCGTTGGCATATTTTCGTTTGCTCAGCACTGCAGCTAATAGGCTGCAGCGCTGATCTGTGTATTCTGAAGGCGGGGGAGTCTCCTAATGTGAGAATACAATGACCCAGCGAGGAAGATCCCCCTCCACCTTGAATTTGTGTGTATTGGGGTCTCCACACTGATTGCGATCTTCCATTCTTCTGCTGCAGATCTGCTGACATGAGGAGTTCCCGGCAATGCACCAGCGGTAGGAAGGTTTCTGGGTTTTTACTCCAACCTTTTCCCCATTCTAAAAGTAGGAGTCTATAGGCTACATTCACATCTTCTGTACTTCCATACCTCCTGTACCTCCATACAACGGTTGGTGTCAGCGGGGCAGAGGACACCGTGCAACTCAAATTAATCATAAAGGAGTTGTGCTACCTAAAAATTACAATTATAAACAACTCACTATGGGGGGGTGAAGGGGTGGCTCTTTTAATAAGATGGTCGCCTAAGGCCTCGTACTCCCAGGGGCCTTGGAGCTGACTACTTTGCCTAGTTAAAGAGCCACCTCTGCAAATTTAACCACTTAAGTAAATTAAAATATAAGACAACAGTAAAGTTAGCCCAATTTTTTTTATACTGTGAAAGATAATGTTACGCAGAGAAAATTGATACCCAACTGGTCACGCTGCAAAATTGCGCCCTCTCGTGGAATGGCAACAAACTTTTACCCTTAAAATTCTCTCTCCATAGGCGGCGTTTAAAAAATTCTACAGGTTGAATGTTTTAAGTTACAGAGGAGGTCTAGAGCTAGAATCATTGCTCTCGCTCTACCGATCTCAGCGATACCTCACGTGTGTAGGGACGGCGGGAGAGGGCCCCCCTCCTCTCCCGACGCCGATAAAAGTGATCTTGCGGCGAATCTAGCAGCTGCAGAGACCATTTTTATCTGAAGAAGAGGTAGCTAGCTGCTTCCATAACAACAATATTCCTCTGCAAAGTACCAACGTATAACGATGATGGGTGGTCTGGAAGAGTGGTCAACTAGGCAAAGTAGGCAGCCGCCAATGCCCCTGGAAACACGAGGCCTTAGGCGACCTCCTAATTTGCCTAATTAAAAGAGCAGCCTCTGCCCTTCACCCCCCACAGTGAGTTGTTTAGAACCGTAATTTTTAGGTAGCATGACTCCTTTATGATTATTTTGAGTTGCATGGTGTCCTCTGCCCTACTGACACCAACCACTACTCTACTAACACCGTCTTGCTTTCCTGACCATGTCCAGTGCTCTGTCGACTCTGTCCTCTACCATGCTGGTACCGTTCATTGCCCAAATGATTAAAAACCAGCGTGCTACTGACACTGTCCACTGCTCTATGGACAGTGTCCGCTGTCCACACACCGTCCACCACTGACACTGACCTCTGCCCCACTGAGAACATCTACTGCCCTACTGACATTGTCCACTCTACAGCACTCAATCATCTGGGGCGAAGCACTTGATGGTAGATTGTCATCACATGGTGGACGGCCAATAGCAGTTGGTCACCCAATCCTGCTGCTTTCTTTACTTGTGATGTCTTTACTTGTGTATGCTCTTGCTTTCCTGACCATGTCCAGTGCTCTGCTGACACTGTCATCTGCCATACTGGCACTGTCCATTGCCCTAAGCATAGCATCCAGTGCTTTACTGACACTGTGCACTGCTCTACTGACACTGTCCTCTGTCCGCACACCGTACTCTGCTGTACTGATACCACCAACTGCTTTCCTGACCCTGACCATTGATCTGAGGAGATCAACCTCTGCCATACTGACACCATCCACTGCTCTGCTCACAACACCCTCTGGTCTACCGACACTGTCTTCTGCTCCATTGAAATCATCTACTGTTCTATTGACACGGTCCACTGCCCTAGTGACACCGTCCACTGCCATAGTGACACCGTCCACTGCCCTAGTGACACCGTCCATTGATGGTGGATTGCTGTTATCACATGGTGGGGTCATGTCACCTGTCTTTTGTGTAGTGATAGGACGTATAATAGCGCTGGGTCGCCTGAGGCTGCTATTTTTCCTAACCCCATTTATCTGGGGTGCTTCAGCTCGTGATGGTTGGGTGCCGCTGCCAATCTGTGTGGTGGTGTCTTCAGTCTTTCGTCGGGTGATAAGACGGGGAATGGCACTGGGTCGCCTGCTGTTTTTCCTTAGGTCAATCACCCAGGGCAAAGCATGTAATGGTTGAGCGCTGTTACCACATGGTGGGGTGATGCCATCCGTCCTTCGTGGGTTGATAGGACGCGGAATAGCACTGGGTCGTCTGAGGCTGCTGTTTTTCCTGGGCTCATTTATCTTGGGTGAAGCAAGTGGGGTGCTGCTGCCAATCTGTGTGGTGGTGTCTTCAGTCTTTCGTCGGGTGATAAGACGGGGAATGGCACTGGGTCGCCTGCTGTTTTTCTTTAGGTCAATCACCCAGGGCAAAGCATGTAATGGTTGAGCGCTGTTACCACATGATGGGGTGATGCCATCCGTCCTTCGTGGGTTGATAGGACGGGGAATAGCACTGGGTCGTCTGAGGCTGCTGTTTTTCCTGGGCTCATTTATCTTGGGTGAAGAAAGTGGGGTGCCGCTGCCAATCTGTGTGGTGATGTCTTCAGTCTTTCGTTGGGTGATAAGACGGGGAATGGCACTGGGTCGCCTGCTGTTTTTCTTAAGCTCAATCACCCAGGGCAAAGCATGTAATGGTGGAGCGCTGTTAGCACACGTTGGGGTGATGCCGCCCGTCTTTCGCAGGTTGATAGGACGGGGAATAGCACTGGGTCGTCTGAGGCTGTTGTTTTTCTTGAGCTTAACCATCTGGGATGAAGCACGTGATGGTGGGGCCATGTCCTCACTTGATGGTGGGGCCATGTCCTCACTTGATGGTGGGGCCATGTCCTCACTTGATGGTGGGGCCATGTCCTCACTTGATGGTGGGGTCATGTCCTCACTTGATGGTGGGGTCATGTCCTCACTTGATGGTGGGGCCATGTCCTCACTTGATGGTGGGGCCACATTCTCACTTGATGGTGGGGCTATGTCCTCACGTGATGGTGGGGCGGTGATGTTATGATTTGATGTTGTGGAGAATCGTTTGAACGACTTGAAGTATATTACCAGCAGCGCCTGCAATATTGCGAGCAGCACCAGCAGCATCGCAGGCAGCACTGGCTGTATGATGACAAGCCCCAGAGAGTATTCTGACCAGATCTCCGCCACAATATTTCTAAGCAGGGGCAGGCCTGTACTGTCTAAGACCAGCCCCTCGCTGGACCAGAAGAAATCAGATCTGACCAGCTCTTCATAAAAGAATTCCATCAGCTGCAGGAGCATCAGAAGTTCTCCTAATATCTTGGCCAGAACATCTCTGCGCAGGATGTATTTCAGAATGATAATACTTACCCAGATTGTCATCTTTACCCAGAATGCAGTGCTGGCCAGTAATGGGAACCAGCTAGAGGGTTCCACTGGCTCGTTTGCCATTTCTCTGACCTGTCCCCTCACAGGTTCCTCCATGGGCTTGATAGCCACATTCTTCTCTGCCATGAGAATCTCTGGAGGTTGGTTTTCCGTTGTGCTGACCATGTCCTTCATGGTTGTTGTGATAATTGCCCCCTCATCCAGCATGTGGATATCTGGGGGGTCTATGGTGACGTTCCGTCTTCCTCCCCATGGGAGTAAAAACATAAGAATCAAGGTGAGGATTGGACGCCTCATTCTTATATTAATTGTAATTGATACAAAAAAATCAATTACTACAGCAAATCTAGAAATAAATCAGCTCTCGCCGATCAAAAAGAATCAACTGACACTAAAATCAAATCACTGGAGTTCCAATACAATGAAACACACAGAGATCTGAAGGAGCTTCTCTAAATAGAACCTGTCTCTTCAGAGATGCAGTCAACTGACACGTCTGTGTGGCTGCACACGGCTGTTTATAGCCTCAGGTCATGTGACCACAGTGACAGTGAGGGGGAGGAGACTTTACATCCCCATGGAAACCAGGAAGTGGCGTGACAAGAACAAGAGGCGGCTGTGATTGGAGGTCCTGATGGCTCAGGGAGGAGGACTGACCAATCAGGAGTGGAAGGGGGAGGAGCTACAGGTCCCAGCATTTCCCGCTCTCCCCATAGAGATCTGTGTATGGAGGACTACATCTCCCAGCATGCCCAGCTAGGGTTGCCACATCATCCCTTTAATCCAGGACACACATTAATTACACAGGTTCTATAGCTGATTAAGGTGGTAATTAAACTCACTTGTATTGGAAAGAACACACTGCTGACAAGAGCAAAAAGGGTGCTGCTCACCCCTATAAATCAGAAAATCAAAACGAATTCCCCCACCAACGGGATTTTTAGGCAGCAATAAACAATAAGCATAGCATACTATATAAAAAAGATTACTTTATTGTGTGGTAAAAACATGAGCTTCACCCAGGTATTTAAAATAAAAAGATATAACTAGAACCAAGCTTGTACATACAAAAATTACAATGACAATTGGGCATACACTAAGCAGACCTAACTATAAATATACTGTATAAGATTAGTAACAGCAAAAATAAATTTATAGTTCTAACGCGTTTCAACCACTAGGGTCTTCTTCAGAGATAGTCTGTTGATAGAGAGACAAGATACAACTTAATAAATCTATCGAATAGGATTAGTATTAAACATATTCCAGATTTGTTAGAGTAATTACCCAGTATGGTATTGCCGAGAGGTTCATACAAATTATAGTGCTTAATGGTGGAGTTTACCCAGGTTCACGCTTAGGCGTCCTTCACAAGTTACAAAAGATATATGGTCCATGCATCTCGCCACAGAATCCAGCAGTGGGGTGAGGGTCGGAAGCCCAGAGGCGCGGCTCACGAGCGGTCACACGACAAAACCCTATGCCCCACAAAAATTGTAGGGAATAGGTGCAAGCGTAGGCAGCCTGCCTGTATGGTAAGTCACGCCTGTGATGAAAATCCCAACATAATCGCAATTAGACATATATATTTTTATATTTGTTTTTTATATTCTATATTATATATATATAGACCCACATATGGGGTATGGAGATATCTTATATAAGTTTTGTGTGCATATAAAGGGAATATCCCCAGATATCTATATTCACATAAAAAAAAAAAAAAAAAAAAAAAAAAAAAGGGGAAGGAGGGGGGGGAAAAAAGGGAAGGGAATGGGGGGAAAGAAAAACAAAACTCAAAAACCAAACACGTATTAAAAAGAAGAAACAGAAACAACAAACGTGGTTGGGAATCAAAAGAAAACAAACGTGAGAAGACCTGTGGTAGGAATAGTGTGTGGGATGACAACCCGATATTGGGTAACTGAAGTGAATGAGTGAGTGAATGATGTGCAGGTGAAGTGAATAATGAGGTGAAAAGGTGTGGGTGTGGGTGTTATGAAAAGAATTAAAGGGATAACATGTTAAGAAATCAGAGTGACAATGGAAAGAGTGCATGGGGGTGCTAGTGACGGATAGAGGTAAAGATGAAAATGCATAAAAATGCTGATGTTGAACTAGTGAGAGGTGACAAAAAAAAAAAAAAAAAAAAAAAAACATTCAGATGTGATAAACCATGTTTATACTGAGAGTGATAACAGTTACCTGGATAGCTGGGCTGAACAAAAGATTCCCAAAATGGAAAAGGGGAGACAGCAGCTGGGAAACTATCCCGGGAAGAGTGCCAGATACGGTCAATAACTCCTAGTCCATAGGGGCACCCCCATCTAAGAATGAATAGAATGATAAGGGGAGCTAGCTGTTAGAAAAGCTAGTTTTTCAGAAGTTTATTTAAGTAAAATGGGGGCATGTCAGCCAGGTTAGCAAATAGTCAAACTTACCAACCAGGGATTCAAAGATACGAGAGTCCTTGTTTGTGTACAGGAGCTGATGTTTGCTGCCAAGTATACTGTGTTATATAGAGCCCCGGGATTGCATCACAGGCATGGCCGCCCACCCATTGGCTGGTACCGCCTATTATTGCTTGGCCGCCTAAACAGGTCGACCTCGTGTGAACGCCCCGGCGTCCCGGAAGGTCGTAAAGCGACCCCGAAACGACGTCACTTCCGACGCAAATGCACGACGTGATTGCGTCACGTCCGTCCGTACGAAGGGACAGACGAACGTGAGGCACGTCCGGAAGTGTTCAGGGACGCCGCCGACAAGGAAATACGTGTCTCCAATGGCTGGGCGGGACCAGCCCGCACCAGTCATATAGGGAGACATCTGTGGAGAGAGCCCTGCATGTGCACAGACAGGGGTCCCTCCTACCCTTGTCGGGGAGTCGCGCGAAAAAGGCAAACAGCCCCCCACACACCACCTCCTCCACATAAAAGCGGAAGGGCATTGGAAACAATGTGCGGGGGGACCATAAAAGTGGGGGACAAGCGTAAACCCGGGTCAGGTCAATGTGGGGATATGTCGCTACTATCCAATACCTCCCCTGGCCCCCAGAACAGGGATGGGGTGAAGGTGTGTGGGTAGAGAGCAGGGAGGGGAGAAAAAAAAAAAAAAAAAAAAAAAAAAAGCGGGGGGGGGGGGGGGAGAGGGACAGGCGACCGATCCCAACACACCATTAGCTAAAAGAAGCCATTTGCTTAACCAAAGATAATAATAAAATAACATCTTTTTCAGATTATTACATATACACATATAGTATGCATGTCCCGACGTGCAAACGCACGTCTTTATTCAAGGACAGACCGAGTAAATATATAGCTAAGAGAATATATACAAACAGCAAAAATAAAGTGATAACATAATTATACAGTGAATCACAGGAGAATATGATGTTCAGCTGCGAACACTATACCATGGTACCCTGTTTAGTTGTAATCATAATAATTAGAGATTATCAATAATTTATGAGAGGGGCATGGTCAGGGGGTGTTCCTAGACACTTACTAAAGAGTTAGAGAGGAGAAAAAGAGGAAACATAAAGGAGAACGGGCTCACAAAGAAAAGGGGCAGGTACACCCGGTTTCTACTGTGTCCTCCCTGAGGAGAACCCCTTTAGGAAGGGAGCGAAAGAGACCGATTCATTCAGGCCTGGGAAAGAGGTGGCATCCAATTTATGTATCCACCTCTGTTCCCGTTGTAATAGGGTCTTATTCCAGTCGCCCCCCCGAGCAGGTATGTGTATACGGTCCAGGGCAGTAAATGTAAACTTAGGCATTCTATAGTTGTGTATTTGCACAACGTGACGTCCAATCGGCAGGTAATAGTTGCCAATTTCCATGCTGTACACATGTTTAGACATTCGGCGATGGAATTCCTGTTTTGTTTTGCCTACGTAGTACGCCCCACACTCGCATTCTAAAAAGTAAACCACACCCCGTGTCTGACAATTCACGAAGTGTGTAGGTCGAAAGTTGGCACCGTTTGGTAGACGGAAGGTTTTATCACGTCTAATATGTTTACAACATGAGCAGTGATTGCAAGGGAAGGAGCCGAAAACTGAGCAGTGTTTGGACCTTTTGTTCTCATTCCTATATTCGCTCTGCACCAGTTTATCGTATAGTGAAGAGGCCCTTTTGAAAGAGATAAGGGGGCGTGCTGGAACCAGACAGCCGATCTTAGGATCGTCTTTTAAGATCGACCAATATTTTTGGATAATACCCAAAATGATATTGTGTTGTTTACTGAAGCGCATAGTGATCCTCAGTGGGTCCGCTGTAGGGTCATTGCGTTCCTTTTTAGAGAACAAGAGGTCCCTGCGTGGTAACACTGCAACTTTGTTGTAGGCCCTGCGAAGGCAGGAGCGACTATATCCTCGCGCAAGGAATCTAGTCTGAAGTTTCTGTGCCTCTTCTTTAAAGAGACTGTCATTAGAACAGTTTCTGCGGAGGCGGAGATATTGGCCGTAGGGTATAGACCGTTTTAGGGCCACAGGGTGGAAGCTATCTGCGTGCAATACCGTGTTGCCGGCAGTGCTTTTTCGGTATAGAGAGGTGAAAATGGAATTATCTGGGGTGCGTCCTATAGTGACATCTAAGAACGTAATGCTCTGAGTGTCATATATCACAGTAAACTTGAGGTTATATGTGTTTATATTCATGCAAGACATAAATTCCAACAGGGCAGCCTCCGATCCCTCCCAGACGACGAGGACGTCATCGATATACCGCCGCCACATAGCAATGTGGCGCGTGTATTCGAGGAGGCCCTCGTCATCCAGGAGGGACTTTTCCCACTCCCCCAGGTACAGGTTGGCGTAGGCCGGGGCACAACAAGTGCCCATGGCCACGCCCTGCACCTGGAGGTAGTGGGAGTCATTAAATAGGAAGAAGTTGTGATGTAAGATGTAATCAAGTCCGTCCACTATAAATTCGTTGACTTCGAATTTATATCTCCCACTTAGTTGGAGTAGATTTTGTATAGCCTTGATCCCCTTTTCATGTGGGATCGAGCTATACAGTGCCTCCACATCAATTGCCACTAAGATGGAGTTAGCAGTTAAGGTGTGGTTCTCAATGGTTTGTAGTAGATGCGTTGTATCCTTCACATATGAGGGCATACTCAAAACAAATGGCTGTAGAAATGAATCAATAACTTTACTGAGATTTTCAGTTATTCCCCCTTTCCCTGAAACGATCGGCCGGCCAGGAGGTCTTGTTTGGCATTTATGGATCTTTGGTAAACTGTAAAAGGTGGCAGCCTTAGGGTATTTAATTCCAATAAAGGCATGTTGGTCCTTTGTAATGCCACCCTGAGCCAAGGCTGCATCTATTAACTTGTAGAATTTGTTGTAAAAAGTCTGTATTAATGTACTCGGGATAGTCCTATACCATTCTTTGTTATCTAGAATCTCTTGGCACATGCGTACATAATTTGAGTTGTCCATAAGGACAACATTGCCCCCCTTGTCGGAGGGTTTTATTGTGATGTTGATGTTGTTTGTCAGCATGTGAAGAGCTTTTATTTCTTCTACATTTAGGTTGTTAGGGTGAGATTTCCTGCTCACTGCTCAGTTTTCGGCTCCTTCCCTTGCAATCACTGCTCATGTTGTAAACATATTAGACGTGATAAAACCTTCCGTCTACCAAACGGTGCCAACTTTCGACCTACACACTTCGTGAATTGTCAGACACGGGGTGTGGTTTACTTTTTAGAATGCGAGTGTGGGGCGTACTACGTAGGCAAAACAAAACAGGAATTCCATCGCCGAATGTCTAAACATGTGTACAGCATGGAAATTGGCAACTATTACCTGCCGATTGGACGTCACGTTGTGCAAATACACAACTATAGAATGCCTAAGTTTACATTTACTGCCCTGGACCGTATACACATACCTGCTCGGGGGGGCGACTGGAATAAGACCCTATTACAACGGGAACAGAGGTGGATACATAAATTGGATGCCACCTCTTTCCCAGGCCTGAATGAATCGGTCTCTTTCGCTCCCTTCCTAAAGGGGTTCTCCTCAGGGAGGACACAGTAGAAACCGGGTGTACCTGCCCCTTTTCTTTGTGAGCCCGTTCTCCTTTATGTTTCCTCTTTTTCTCCTCTCTAACTCTTTAGTAAGTGTCTAGGAACACCCCCTGACCATGCCCCTCTCATAAATTATTGATAATCTCTAATTATTATGATTACAACTAAACAGGGTACCATGGTATAGTGTTCGCAGCTGAACATCATATTCTCCTGTGATTCACTGTATAATTATGTTATCACTTTATTTTTGCTGTTTGTATATATTCTCTTAGCTATATATTTACTCGGTCTGTCCTTGAATAAAGACGTGCGTTAGCACGTCGGGACATGCATACTATATGTGTATATGTAATAATCTGAAAAAGATGTTATTTTATTATTATCTTTGGTTAAGCAAATGGCTTCTTTTAGCTAATGGTGTGTTGGGATCGGTCGCCTGTCCCTCTCCCCCCCCCCCCCCCGCTTTTTTTTTTTTTTTTCTCCCCTCCCTGCTCTCTACCCACACACCTTCACCCCATCCCTGTTCTGGGGGCCAGGGGAGGTATTGGATAGTAGCGACATATCCCCACATTGACCTGACCCGGGTTTACGCTTGTCCCCCACTTTTATGGTCCCCCCGCACATTGTTTCCAATGCCCTTCCGCTTTTATGTGGAGGAGGTGGTGTGTGGGGGGCTGTTTGCCTTTTTCGCGCGACTCCCCGACAAGGGTAGGAGGGACCCCTGTCTGTGCACATGCAGGGCTCTCTCCACAGATGTCTCCCTATATGACTGGTGCGGGCTGGTCCCGCCCAGCCATTGGAGACACGTATTTCCTTGTCGGCGGCGTCCCTGAACACTTCCGGACGTGCCTCACGTTCGTCTGTCCCTTCGTACGGACGGACGTGACGCAATCACGTCGTGCATTTGCGTCGGAAGTGACGTCGTTTCGGGGTCGCTTTACGACCTTCCGGGACGCCGGGGCGTTCACACGAGGTCGACCTGTTTAGGCGGCCAAGCAATAATAGGCGGTACCAGCCAATGGGTGGGCGGCCATGCCTGTGATGCAATCCCGGGGCTCTATATAACACAGTATACTTGGCAGCAAACATCAGCTCCTGTACACAAACAAGGACTCTCGTATCTTTGAATCCCTGGTTGGTAAGTTTGACTATTTGCTAACCTGGCTGACATGCCCCCATTTTACTTAAATAAACTTCTGAAAAACTAGCTTTTCTAACAGCTAGCTCCCCTTATCATTCTATTCATTCTTAGATGGGGGTGCCCCTATGGACTAGGAGTTATTGACCGTATCTGGCACTCTTCCCGGGATAGTTTCCCAGCTGCTGTCTCCCCTTTTCCATTTTGGGAATCTTTTGTTCAGCCCAGCTATCCAGGTAACTGTTATCACTCTCAGTATAAACATGGTTTATCACATCTGAATGTTTTTTTTTTTTTTTTTTTTTTTTTGTCACCTCTCACTAGTTCAACATCAGCATTTTTATGCATTTTCATCTTTACCTCTATCCGTCACTAGCACCCCCATGCACTCTTTCCATTGTCACTCTGATTTCTTAACATGTTATCCCTTTAATTCTTTTCATAACACCCACACCCACACCTTTTCACCTCATTATTCACTTCACCTGCACATCATTCACTCACTCATTCACTTCAGTTACCCAATATCGGGTTGTCATCCCACACACTATTCCTACCACAGGTCTTCTCACGTTTGTTTTCTTTTGATTCCCAACCACGTTTGTTGTTTCTGTTTCTTCTTTTTAATACGTGTTTGGTTTTTGAGTTTTGTTTTTCTTTCCCCCCATTCCCTTCCCTTTTTTCCCCCCCCTCCTTCCCCTTTTTTTTTTTTTTTTTTTTTTTTTTTTATGTGAATATAGATATCTGGGGATATTCCCTTTATATGCACACAAAACTTATATAAGATATCTCCATACCCCATATGTGGGTCTATATATATATAATATAGAATATAAAAAACAAATATAAAAATATATATGTCTAATTGCGATTATGTTGGGATTTTCATCACAGGCGTGACTTACCATACAGGCAGGCTGCCTACGCTTGCACCTATTCCCTACAATTTTTGTGGGGCATAGGGTTTTGTCGTGTGACCGCTCGTGAGCCGCGCCTCTGGGCTTCCGACCCTCACCCCACTGCTGGATTCTGTGGCGAGATGCATGGACCATATATCTTTTGTAACTTGTGAAGGACGCCTAAGCGTGAACCTGGGTAAACTCCACCATTAAGCACTATAATTTGTATGAACCTCTCGGCAATACCATACTGGGTAATTACTCTAACAAATCTGGAATATGTTTAATACTAATCCTATTCGATAGATTTATTAAGTTGTATCTTGTCTCTCTATCAACAGACTATCTCTGAAGAAGACCCTAGTGGTTGAAACGCGTTAGAACTATAAATTTATTTTTGCTGTTACTAATCTTATACAGTATATTTATAGTTAGGTCTGCTTAGTGTATGCCCAATTGTCATTGTAATTTTTGTATGTACAAGCTTGGTTCTAGTTATATCTTTTTATTTTAAATACCTGGGTGAAGCTCATGTTTTTACCACACAATAAAGTAATCTTTTTTATATAGTATGCTATGCTTATTGTTTATTGCTGCCTAAAAATCCCGTTGGTGGGGGAATTCGTTTTGATTAAACTCACTTGTGCCTTATCTGTATTAAATCAGCCTCGGAAACCTGTGTAATTAATATGTGTCCTGGATTAAAGGGATGATGTGGCAACCCTATGCCCCGCTCTCCCCATAGAGATCTGTGTTAATGTTGTGTAGATATGTGATGGGAATATAATATCCCCCCCATGGCGGCTCTCCGGGGTACACACAGCATGGATGACTCCATGAGATCACATTATATTACTATACATCATGAGGAGAAGCTCAGACTGGCACCAACCGTTATCAAAGATAGCCGCTGGGGGGGCAGTGAGGGGGAGGAGACTTCACTGTCATGTGACATCCCCATGGAAACCAGGAAGTGGCCTGACAAGAACAAGAGGTGGCTGTGATTGGCGGTCCCGATGGCTCAGGGAGGAGGACTGACCAATCAGGAGCAGAGGGGGAGGAGCTACAGGTCCCAGCATTACCGCACAGGAGGAGGAATCCCCGGCTGTGGATATGTGAAGCAAGGCTCCGGACCACCCTGCACACCGCACTGCAAAGACAAGGCTCTTTATTGGGGGCTGTGTATAGCGAAGGGGGGAGGCAACCTGGGGGCCCTCCAGCTGTTGTATAACTACAAGTCCCATCATGCCTCTGGGAGTCATTGTAACTGCCAGCCTTGCAATGCCTCATGAGAAATGTAGTTCCACAACAGCTGGAGGGCTGCTGGTTGTGTAATCCCCCCGCTGTGTGTTTTTTATGGGAGATCTTCGGTCACTTTCTGTCCCAGAGACACAACAGGAAGGAGAAAAGAAATCCCAGATTAGTTGTCACCAAAACAGGTTTTCTCCATCGAAAGATCGATCATCCTCATCCGTTTCCATGACAACTAAAAATCTGGATTTCCTATCGCTTCCTGTCCCGACGACCAATGGGGGTCACCCGACACAATTGACCACTTCACTCCCCGAGACTCTTCATTGAGACTTTGTTATTTACAAGTTAAAATCTATCGGTTTGTTTTTTGCTAATTAAAATTAATTAGAATCCGAAAATATTTTCTATATATATTAGAGGTGCGCGATTAATCGTGAAACGATTGCGATCTCGATTCACCCCCCACGCGATCTAAGGTCTGGGTGACCCGTGATTTTCTTTTAGTAAACATCCCGTGTAATAGAAAAAAATCATGACAGGACCTCTTAAATATAAGCTCTGGGGGGTCAAAAAGACCTCACATCTCATATTTACACTAAAATGTTATTAAAAAAAAAAATTATTTTTTTATTTTATTTAGCAAAAAAAAATAAAAAAATGTCCCCTTTTAAGACCCCCTGCGCAGGAGCGCCCGTTTGGGTGCGCCGTCATGTGATGGTGGGTGGGCGGCAAGTGATTAAAGAGGAACTGCAGTCCGCTCACATAATCTGGGATAAAAAACATCTTTGCCATTCTGAAGCTTGCCTCCAACCCCTTTGCATAATATTTTATATACACTGCGATTCTGTACTCGCCAAATATGCTGCAGAAATCTTCCTCCACTGAGTCTGGCTGCAGCCATTTTAACTGTGGGCAGCTGAAGATTCTGCCTGTTCACTTCCTGGATTTACACAGAGGCACACCTCCAGCTCTGAAGCTCTCATTGGCCCTCTTATGACTCATCCACCCATCCTTCCTGGAAAACTCTCACCAGAGTGAGAGAGAGAGCTGTGCATTATGTCATAGGCCTAGACCAGTGATGGCGAACCTTGGCACTACTGGAACTTTTGGAACTACATTTCCCATGATGCTCAGGCACTCTGCAGTGTAGTGGAGCATCATGGGAAATGTAGTTCCAAAACATCTGGGGGGGGGGGGGTGCCAAGGTGCACCATCACTGGACTAGGCCAATGACCAAACATGAAACAGGAAGTGGGCTGTATAAGGGATTTACTGGCAGAAAAAAAATGTTTTACTATCCAAAATTAAAACAACAACAACAAGGGCAGAAGATTTAACTACTTGACCACTGGGCACTTAAACCCCTTTAATAACCAGACCAATTTTCAGCTTTCGGTGCTCTCACATTTTGAATGACAATTACTCAGTCATGCAACACTGTACCTATATGAAATTTTTGTCCTTTTTTCACACAAATGGAGCTTTCTTTTGGTGGTATTTAATCACCGCTGGGCTTTTTATTTTTTGTGCTATAAAAGAAAAAAGACCGAAAATTCTGTAAAAAAATGAATTTTTCTTTGTTTCTGTTATAAAATTTAGCAGATTAGTAATATTTCTTCATACATTTTGGCCAAAATTTATACTACTACATATCTTTGGTAAAAATAAGTACAAATTGGTGGATATTATTTGGTCTTTGTGAAAGTTATAGAGTCCACAAGCTATGGTGCCAATATCTGAAAATTGATCACACCTGAAGTACTGACGGCCTATCTCATTTCTTGAGACGCTAACACGCCAGAAAGTAAAAATACCCCCCAAATTACCCCTTTTTGGAAAGAAGACTTTCCAAGGTATTTAGTAAGAGGCATGGTGAGTTTTTTGAAGTTGTAATTTTTTCCCACAATTCTTTGCAAAATCAAGATTTTTTTCCTTTTTTCTTTTTTTTCACAAAATCGTCATATTATCAGGTTATTTCTCACACACAACATATGCATACCACAAATTACACCCCAAAACACATTCTGCTATTACTCCTGAGTATGGTTATACCACATGTGTGAGACTTTTACAAAGCGTGGCCACATACAGAGGCCCAACATGCAGGGAGTACCATCAGGCGTTCTGGAGCACCCAGGCCAATTCTGACATTTCTATCCTACATGTAAAAATCATAATTTATTTGCTAGAAAATTACATAGTATCCCAAAACATTATATAAGTTTTTTTAGCAAACACCCTATAGAATACAATGGTGGTCGTTGCAACTTTTTATCTCGCACGGTATTTGTGTAGCAATTTTTCAAACGCGTTTTTTTAGGAAAAAAAACAGTTTTGTGCTTTAAAAAAAACAAAACAGTAAAGTTAGCCCAATGTTTTTGCATAATGCGAAAGATGAAGTTACGCCGAGTAAATAGATACCGAACATGTCACCCTTCAAAATTGCACACGCTCGTGGAATGGCGCCAAACGTCGCTACTTAAAAATCCCCATAGGCGACGCTTTACATTTTTTTACTGGTTACATGTTTTAAGTTACAGAGGAGGTCTAGAGCGAAAATTATTGCTCTCGCTCTAACGTTCGCAGCGATACCTCACATGTGTGGTTTGAACACCGTTTTCATATGTGGGCGGGACTTAGGTATGCGTTCGCTTCTGCATGCGAGCACATGGGGACAGGGGCGCTTTAGAAAAAAAATGTATTGTTAATTTTACGTTATTTATTTTAGTTTGACACTTTTTTCCCCAAAAATAATTGTTTTGATCACTTTTATTCCTATTACAAGGAATGTAAACATCCCTTGTAATAGGAATATGGCACGACAGGTCCTCTTTACAGTGAGATGTGGGGTCAATAAGACATATGTGGGCGGGACTTACATATGTGTTTGCTTCTGCATGCGAGCACATGGGGACATGGGGCGCTTTAGAAAAAAAAAATGTATTGTTCATTTTACTTTATTTATTTTAGTTTGACACTTTTTTCCCCAAAAATAATTTTTTTGATCACTTTTATTCCTATTACAAGGAATGTAAACATCCCTTGTAATAGGAATAAGGCATGACAGGTCCTCTCTACAGTGAGATGTGGGGTCAATAAGACCCCACCTCTAGGCTGGGAAGCCTGAAATAAAAAAATTAAAAAAACGGAGGTCGGGGGGGGGGGGGGGGAGGGTTCCCACTCGCCTCCTGTAAGAACGATCAAGCAGCGGAACAGCCGCTATGATCATTGTGGTGTAGGGAATTGCTGGCTGAAAAAAGCTGATATCTGAATGATGCCTGTAGCTGCAGACATCATTCAGATATCCCCGCACAAAGTATATACGTATATACTGCCCTGCGGCCCCCCCATCCCAAAGCACCTTGTCCCCATGTTGATGAGGACAAGGGCCTCTTCCCGACAACCCTGGCCATTGGTTGTCGGGGTCTGCGGGCGGGGGGCTTATCAGAATTAATAAAGGGGCCCCCAGATCCCAGCCCCCCACCCTATGTGAATGAGTATGGGGCACATCGCACCTCTACCCATTCACCTCGGGGGGAAAAAAGTGTCAATAAAAAAACACACTACAGGTTTTTAATGTAATTTATTAATCTGCTCCGGGGGTCTTCTTCCGACTTCTCCGCTCTATTCGGACTCTTCTCCAGCTCTCCGGCGTCTTCTCCCGCTCTTCTGGGCTCCTCCGCTATCTTCTTTTAGCTCTTTTACTAGCGGAAGAGCCCGGTCTCCTCTGTCCTTTTTCCCTCTTCTCTCTTCTTTCTTCTTCCGATGTTGACATGATGCTCTCTTCCTCTGTAATGGCTTGTGCAACGTGCGCGGCGACTTGTATAGGTATGGGGCGTGGTCACCTAATGAAGACACACAGTGACCCCCCTTATGACGTCAAGTCCCGGGGCATGCTGGGACTGTCGTGTCAACATCGGAAGAAGAAAGAAGAGAGAAGAGGGAAGAAGGACGGAGGAGACCGGGCTCCTCCTCTAGTAAAAGAGCTGAAAGAAGATAGCGGAGGAGCCCAGAAGAGCGGGAGAAGATGCCGGAGAGCGGGAGAAAAGTCCGGACACCGGTAGAAGAGGCCGAACAGAGCGGAGAAGTTGGAAGAAGACTCCCGAAGACCCCCGGAGCTGATTAATAAATTACTTTAAAAACCTGTGTTGTGTTTTTTCCCCAGGTGAATGTGTAGGGGTACGATGTACCCCTTACTAATTCACATAGGGTGGGAAGCCGGGATCTGGGGGCACCCCGGCCGCAGACCTTGACAACCAATAGCCAGGGTTGTCGGGAAGAGGCCCTTGTCCTCATCAACATGGGGACAAGGTGCTTTGGGGTGGGGGGCCACAGGACGCCCGCCTTCCCCAAAGCACCCACCCCCCATGTTGAGGGAATGCAGCCTGGTACAGCTAAGGAGGGGGGGCTCTCGCTCGTCCCCACCCCCCTTCCTGACTGCCCGGGCTGCATGCTCGGATAAGGGTCTGGTATGGATTGTGGGGGGACACCCACGTCGTTTTTTTTCGGTCTGGGGGTTCCCCTTAAGATCCATACCAGAACGAAAGGGCCTGGTATCATCCTGGGGGGAACCTCACGCAATTTTTTTTTAAACTTCCGCGGGGTTCCCCTTCAAGATTCTCACCACACAAGTCACACCATAAGTCGGATCATCTTGATCCGACTTCTAGTATGACTTCTATTCAAATCAATGGGCTCCCATAGGGAACCATTGGTTTTTGAATAGAGACAGAAACATGGCTGAAAGCTAGCACGGCTAATCATGCATTGAATTCAATGCAAAACGTGGAAAAAAAAACGCGTTTTTAATGCTGCTTTTTTTCCTAGCGTCTGTACTACCTTTACAGCCCGTTTTTTTTAAAACGTCCGTGTGCATGAGGACTAAAGTTAAGTGTATCTTTATTTTACCAATATGAGTTTGTTGCTAACATCAAATGAAACCATGTTATGGTCACTGTTACCCAGATGCTCTTTTATATGAATATTGATCATAAGCTCTGCATGGTTTGAGATTACCAGGTCCAGCAGAGCTTCATTCCTAGTTGGGGGGACGCAATAAAGTGGACCATAAAATTGTCTTGTAACAGTTTTATAAATTGTTGCCCTTTAACTGTCCCAGCAGTGCCATTACTCCAGTCAATTTTCGGGTAGTTAAAATTCCCCATTTATTATCACCGTCCCAGCCCTTGCAGCCCTTTCCATTTGTGCAAGAAGCTAGGTCTCCATCTGTCTACTCTTCTGTCTGTGTATTCTGTCTCCCTTTCACTGGATAACAGGTTATGCTTTCAGAAGCAACATAGCATATATTTCTGACTCATATACTATATACATTGCCTTGCGTATGTATTCACCCCCTTTTGTTATGAAGCCCATAAAAAGCTCTGGTGGAACCAATTACCTTCAGAAGTTACATAATTAGTGAAATTACATCCACCTCTGTGCAATCTAAGTGTCACATGATCTGTCATTACATATGCACACCTTTTTTTAAAGGCCCCAGAGGCGGCAACACCTAAGCTTGAGGCACCACTAAGGAAACACTGCCATGAAGACCAAGGAACTCTCCAAACAAGTAAGGGACAATGTTGTTGAGAAGTACAAGTCAGGGGTTAGGTTATAAAAAAATATCCAAATCTTTGATGATCCCTAGGAGCACCATCAAATCTATCATAACCATATGGAAAGAACATGGCACAACAGCATACCTGCCAAGAGTCGGCCGCACACCAAAAACCAATGGACAGGGCAAGGAGGGCATTAATCAGAGAGGCAGAGAGACCTAAGGTAACCCTGGAGGATCTGCAGAGTTCCACAGCAGAGACTGGAGTATCTGTTCATAGGACGACAATAACGCCATATGTTCCATGGAGTTGGGTTTTATGGCAGAGTGGCCAGAAGAAAGCCATTACTTTCAGCAAAAAACAAAATGGCACGTTCTGAGTTTGCGAAAAGGCATGTGGGAGACTCCCAAAATGTATGGAGGAAGGTGCTCTGGTCTGATGAGACTGAAATTGAACTTTTTGGCCATCAAAGAAAACGCTATGTCTGGCGCAAACCCAACACATCACATCACCCAAGGAACACCATCCATGACCACATGGTGGTGGCAGCATCATGCTGTGGGGATGTTTTTCAGCAGTCAGGACTGGGAAACTGGGAAACTGGGAGACTGGGAAACTTGAGCAAAACCAGTACCACTCTGTGTGTGATTTGAGGCTAGGACGGAGGTTCACCTTCCAGTGGGACAATGACCCCAAACACACTGCTAAAGCAACACTTGAGTGGTTTAAGGGGTATCATGTAAATGTGTTGGAATGGTCTAGTCAAAGTCCAGACTTCAATCCAATAGAAAATCTGTGGTCAGACTTAAAGATTGCTCTTCATAAACGCAAACCATCCAACTTGAAGGAGCTGGAGCATTTTTGCCAGGAGGAATGGGGCAAAAATCCCAGTGGTAAGATGTGGCAATACTCATAGAGACTTATCAAAAGCGACTTGGGGCTGTGATAGGTGGCTCTACAAAGTATTGACTTTAGGGAGGTGAATAGTTATGCACATTGACTGTTTCTGCTATTTTGTCCTATTTGTTGTTTGCTTCACAATAAATACATTTAAAAAAATCTTCAAAGTTGTGGGCATGTTCTGTAAATTAAATGATGTAAATCCTCAAATAATCCATGTTAATTCCAGGTTGTGAGGCAATAAAATACAAAAAATGCCAAGGGCAGGGGGGGGGGGGGGGTTGGGGGTGTGAATACTGTAAGACTTTGGCCGCCTTGTTGGTATATTTCCACTCGCTCAGTATTGCAGGTAATAGCCTGCAGAGCTGATCTGTGTATTCTGAAGGCAGGGGAGTCTCCTAATGTCAGAATAGACAATGACAATAGACAATGTCAGGCTTTCCCTTCCCACCGAGGAATCCAGGACTGAAGCTGGCGTTCCGCTGACCATGGAGATGATGGAGGACCGAAACATCCCCAATCATCTCTATGGTCTAAGAAACCGGAAACAACAAGTATTTGATTTCCGATGTAAACAAACCGTTACCAGCCTGTGACAGCGGCTGATCAATATGATAATTGTAACGTAAATAAGCATTTTATATAAAATGTTATCTCTGTTTTATCATCGTATTGTCAGACTGTGTCTGATTAAAGCTCCAGATGGAACCGCCCAAACACTGCACTGGCAGGGAGGGTGCGGAGTCAGTGCTCAGACTCATTCAGATCTGAAGAGCCTGAGAGCTATTGAGCTATACAATAAACAGCCAACTTTTTTTTTCAGCCAAGCTGCTAAGAAAAGCCAACAAAATACATGAAAAGAATCCGAGTGCTCCACCTACTGGCTGAAAATTAGAATACAATGTAATCAGACCCCCCCCTGCAAGAAATACAGTATATTATTCAAAAGTGTTTAAGAAAATACAAGCAAACATAAGACACATTCACTTCATTAGTTTTGGTTAAAATTTTATTCCATCTCTAATAAATACTCAGAATTGAATTTGTATAGTTCTCTTCTCCTTGTGAACTCAAAGCACTTAGCAGGAGAGTCAGTTATCTTGGCAATTGCATTTCCTGGGAATCGAACCCAGGTCAGCTGCTGGGAAGGCAGCTATGCTCACAAACGCAATGTAGCATGTCTTTGGAGTGTGGGAGGAAACCGAAGTACCCGGAGGAAACCCAGGCAAGCACAGGGAGAACATGCAAACTCCATGCAGGTGTGGTGTCCTGGTCAGGATTTGAACCAAGGACCCCAGTGCTGCAAAGCTCACCACTAAGCCTCTGTGCTGCCCATATGTGGCATTTGTTCTCTAAGGCCCGCCCCCGCTAAGCGGGGTACATCAGTGATGTCCAATAGAGCTTAGAGATGATGCCTTCAGCTCTAGATTGTCACATGGACGGGTTAGGTGACATCGTCCATCTTATGTCCCTCTGTGAAGATGAGGAGGACTCTTCTTCTGTGATATTTGTCTGTGCTATGTAAAAACATGTGAACCCTATTCTCTAAGGCCCGCCCCCGCTGAGCGGGATAAACCAGTGATGTCTATTGGAGGGTTATGCTGAGCATACATGGATCAAAATTTAGCCGGTTCAGAAGGGACTATGTGTGACCACTGTGGTTAAATATAAGACTTCGGCCGCCCCGTTGGCATATTTTCATTTGCTCAGCACTGCAGCTAATAGGCTGCAGCGCTGATCTGTGTATTCTGAAGATGGGGGAGTCTCCTAATGTGAGAATACAATGACCCAGCGAGGAAGATCCCCCTCCACCTGGAATGTGTGTGTATTGGGGTCTCCACACTGACTTGCGATCTTCCATTCTTCTGCTGCAGATCTGCTGACATGAGGAGTTCCCGGCAATGCACCAGCGGTAGGAAGGTTTCTGGGTTTTTACTCCAACCTTTTCCCCATTCTAAAAGCAGGAGTCTATAGGCTACATTCACATCTTCTGTACTTCCATACCTCCTGTGCCTCCATACAACGGTTGGTGTCAGCAGGGCAGAGGACACCGTGCAACTCAAATTAATCATAAAGGAGTTGTGCTACCTAAAAATGACAATTAGAAACAACTCACTATGGGGGGGGTGAATGGGGTGGCTCTTTTTTTTATACTGTGAAAGATAATGTCACGCAGAGAAAATTGATACCCAACTTGTCATGCTTCAAAATTGCGCCCGCTCATGGAATGGGAACAAACTTTTACCCTTAAAATTCTCCATAGGCGGCGTTTAAAAAATTCTACAGGTTGAATGTTTTGAGTTAAAGAGGAGGTCTAAAGCTAGAATCAAAGCTCTTGCTTTACCGATCTCAGCGATACCTCACGTGTGTATCGACGGCGGGAGAGGCCCCCACCTTCTTGCTTTCCTGACCATGTCCAGTGCTCTGTTGACTCTGTCCTCTACCATACTGGTACCGTTCATTGCCCAAATGATTAAAAACTAGCGTGCTACTGACACTGTCCACTGCTCTACGGACAGTGTCCGCTGTCCACACACCGTCCGCTGCTGTACTGATACCATCAACTGCTTTCCTGACACTGACCATTGATCTGAGGAGATCAACCTCTGCCATACTGACACCATCCACTACTCTTATCACAACACCCACTGATCTACCAACACCGTCTTCTGCTCCATTGAAATCATCCACTGTTCTATTGACACAGTCCACTGCCCTAGTGACACCGTCCACTGCCCTAGTGACACCGTCCACTGATGGTGGATTGCTGTTAACACATGGTGGGGTCATGTCACCTGTCTTTTGTGTAGTGATAGGGTGTATAATAGCGCTGGGTCGCCTGAGGTTACTGTTCTACCTAGCCCATTTATCTGGGGTGCTTCAGCACGTGATGAGTGGGTGCTGCTGCCAATCTGTGTGGTGAGGTCTTCAGTCTTTCGTCGGGTGATAAGACGGGGAAGAGCACTGGGTCGCCTGCTGTTTTTCCTTAGGTCAATCACCCAGGGCAAAGCATGTAATGGTTGAGCGCTGTTACCAC
Organism: Lithobates pipiens; assembly: GCF_037356315.1. Lineage (NCBI taxonomy): Eukaryota > Metazoa > Chordata > Amphibia > Anura > Ranidae > Lithobates > Lithobates pipiens. The sequence goes on along the minus strand of NW_027507787.1, from coordinate 151,427,961 downwards.
ATGGAATCTTCTTTATACATTCGACAGACACCATAAGCCTTCAAAGACAGATTTGACCGTAATTCATGTGGATTTTCAGACGAATGCAATTTTTGAACGAAAAACTAAATAAATAAAAACAAATTTCGAGAGTAACTAAATAAATGTATTTTTCAGACGAAAACGAAATTCCGAAACAAAATATTTTACTCTGCACATGTCTACAAAATACTGACATAAGGGGGTGATCCTTTTTCCAACTCAGTGATTCAGTTTTTCATCTATATTTTACTTGAATGTTAGAAGTTGTACTAGTAAATACAACTGGATAAAACAAAAACTGGGGTTTCTATATCCACTGTATACAATTGTATATGTTATTTTAATAGTATAATTGTATATAATATTTCAGACTTTACATATATATTTTGTGATGTATTAACCACTTCCCGACCAGCGCACGACGATGTACGTCGGCAGAATGGCACGGGCAGGCATATTGGCGTACAGGTACGTCCAATATTCAATGCCGCCCTGCCATCGGGAGCGCGCCGCTGGCGGCGTGCTCCCGCGCTGGTCGGGACCCCCGTGAGTCCGGTCGCGGGACCCGCAAACTCGATCGCCGTGGGCATCCCCGCGATCGTCTCACGGAGCGGCCGTATGGAGGAAATGCCGAGTAAACAGCATTTCTCCATTCTGCCTAGCAACTAGTGACGCTGATCTCTGCTCCATGTGATTGGAGCAGAGATCAGTGTTCACTAAATGAAAGCCCAACCCCCCCACAGTTAGTAACACACCCCTAGGAACACTTAACCCCTATACTGCCACCCACTGGTTAACCCCTTCACTGCCAGTGTCATTTACACAGGAATCACTGCATTTATATAGCAGTGATTACTGTATAAATGACAATGGTCCCAAAAATGTGTCAAAAATGTCCGATGGGTCCCCCACAATGTCGCAGTCACAATAAAAATCGCTGATCGCCCGCCATTACTAGTAAAAAAAAAAAAAATTATTAATAAAAATGCTAGAAAACTATCCCTATTTTGTAAACACTATAACTTTTGCGCAAACCAATCAATAATCGCTTATTGCGATTTTTTTTACCAAAAATATGTAGAAGAATACGTATCGGCCTAAACTGAGGGAAAAATTTTTTTTTTTATATATTTTTGGGGGATATTTATTATAACAAAAAGTAAAAAATAATGTGTTTTTTTCAAAATTGTCGCTCTATTTTTGTCTATAGCGCAAAAAATAAAAACCGCAGGGGTGATCAAATACCACCAAAAGAAAGCTCTATTTGTGGGAAAAAAAGGATGTCAATTTTGTTTGGGAGCCACGTTGCACGACCGCGCAATTGTCAGTTAAAGCGACGCAGTGCTGAATCGCAAAAAGTGGTCTGGTCTTTGACCAGCAAATTGGTCCAGTCTGAAAGTGGTTAAATATTGTTATGTATAAAACATTGGAAGGTGTACTTTTGGAGACAATTTAATACATTTTAAAAATTCACTGAATTGCAGAAATATTTTTCCTTTCCAACCAGCTAGTAAAATCCTGTAAGATCTGTTATAAGCTACATATGTTGACCAAATATTATATCAGTGCTTTGTAAATATTGTTTTTTTTTTTATTGCAGATTAGTCCATGGTAGTAGTGCTTGAAAAATATTAATAGTTATTGTATATTTTTGCAGAAAGATCCCACGCCAGACATTCCTGCACTGTTTGAAACCGTTAAATGTGGATAAAACACATCTTGCTCCCAGACGGTTCCAATTAAATTTGCCTAATTAACATTAGGTGGAGACCCTTTCCACCTGTTATTCGGTACTCTTCTGTTCAGCTTCCTGACTAATTTACTGCTGCAATTACTTGTGCAGACATAATTACCTTTTTTTTTTTTAATGTCTCTTAGTTATTTGGCAGAAGGGAAGTCCAGTATATGCAAGCAGAAATTATCACATTATAGAAATTTTGATTGATTATTGTGGAATGAGCTCCCTATGTATGGCTGATCAGTAAAACATGGAGTAATAAGCATCTAGTGATCACGCAGAGTGGAATTTTTTTTTAATGATTTTTTTTTTTTTTATAAATAATTTACTCTTAATAAGGCAGAAAAATGGCACTTGATGCCCATGGTAAAACGGACTGAATTGCTAGATGTGCTTGTTCATTGGTAAAAAATAGGAACAAGAGGAGAGTTTTTCAGCAAAATAAATTGCAGTTACCAAAATGTTGCTAATGCTGAAGTCTCTCATTTAAACTCATTAAAGAGGAATTCCACCAAAAAAAAAAAATATTAAAAGCCAGCAGCTATAAATACTACAGCTGCTGACTTTTAATAAATGGACACTCACCTGTCCCGGGTTCCAGCGATGCCGGCAGCTGAGGCCGATCGATCGCTCGGCCCTCGGCTGCTGCCGCCACCATTCTAGGTGAGGGAATCAGGAAGTGAAGCGAATCGGCTTCACTTCCCGGTTCCCTACTGCGCATGCGCGAGTTGCGCAGCGCAATAGGAATTCTCCGCGCTGTCTCTGAGACCCGTGTGTGTCCCAGCAGACAGCGCGGCAGGACAGGAAATGGCGTAGACTCCCACGGGAGTCTATGCCCGGAAGTGGGTGTAAATACCTGTCTTTGACAGGTATCTCCACCCCCCTCCCCCTGAAAGGTGCCAATTGTGACACCGGAGGGGGGGAGGGATCCGATCAGCAGAGGTTCCACTTTAGGGTGGAACCCCGCTTTAAGTTACATAGGTGAAATTTGATTGGAAAAATTGTCTATTTTTTTTTTTTTTTTTTAGCAGGTGTGTTTTTAAGGCTGGGTTCACATTATTGCGAATAGGATGCAGATTTCCCCACATCCAATTCGCATGTCAGGAGATTGTGACCGACTCTCAAAGGAGTTTTTCATGGAGCATGTTTTTTCTTTTTTTGAAAATTTGATTGTTGTGTCCTGCTACTTACATTTGCTGTTTTACCATTTTTTTCACTGTCGCTTTTTGTCTTGCTGTGAAAAAAATAATAGTGAGGCTAATGAGGGAGTGTTTCTGACACAAGGACAGACCCAGGATAGTTGAAAGAGGAGAACTCAAACATACATCATATTTGAGGTAAATTTACCTGACCTCTGCAATAAAAAGACTTTCTTGTATTTATGCTAGTTTTGTTTTTTTGTTGTTTAAACCAGAACCACAGTTACTGAATTGTGCAGTACTATGTGAAAGGAAATAGTAGGTATTCAGGATGACCACCCTTCTTGGAGGTACACCAACAGCCAGGGGCGGACTGACAACTCATGGGGCCCCCGGGCAATAGAAGATTATGGGGCCCCCAGGTTTACAGGTGGCCGCCATGCCAGGAGTAAGTAACATACAAAACAACAAGTACAGTCAGGATGAACGCCACGCTCACATCAGCCCTACCTTACACCATAGTCCTAACATTCTCCCTATATATCACAGTCCACAGAGTCCTAACTTATGGCAGAGCCCCCCCAGTGTGTCACCTTCTATCAGTGTCCCCTTACACACACCTTTGCACCTTAATTTAAAGGCCTTTAAATTAGAAAAAAAAATCCACTGTTCCATCTCTGAACTGTGCAAGTGAGTCTTAGCCCTTGTACACACAGTCGGAGATTCCGACAACCAAATCCGTCGGATTTTGTCCATCGGATCTTGTCCGAAACTGTTGCATACACATGGTCGGACAAATTTGTAAAAAAATCAGATCTTTCAGAACGTGATGACGTAATTTTGTTTCGATGGGACTACGTTCAGGCTAGTAGCCAATAGCTTTGATGTAGGAATTTGATCTGAGCATGCGTGGCACTTTGTCCGATAGGAATTCTCTACACATGATCGGACTATGTCCTATCGGACCAGTTTGTCGGAAAATATTTCCAGCAAGTTGGAAAATTTGGTCCGACGGATATTTCGATGGAAACAGTCCGATGCATACCACACACAGTCGGATTATCCGACAACGCGGTCCGATAGGACACATTCCAACGGATTCTCCGACCGTGTGTACAAGGGCTAAGAGCCAGCGAAATAGTGAACTGCCGTGGTTGTCCTCAGATCTGGCAATGGGGCGTGTGAATAAAAGCCATACTTGATGTGTGCCAAATCACGGCACACACCCAGACCTGCCCTGCTGCCTGATCCGAGGCCGAGGCTCAGCAGTTCACCATTCAGCTGCCTCCGAATGGCTGTGGATTTTTCAGGGGCATAGGATTGTTAGATCAACTTCTGTTTGGTGGCAGTAGGCACAAATGAAACATACAGTATACATATACACACACACACACTAGCACATTATACATATATACACATATACACATAGACACCAGTGGTGGCTGGTGCTCAAAATTTATGAGGGGGGGGGCACAAACAAACTGAAAAACACAAAAAAAAAAAAACATCAATTGCAGCCACTGAGCCCATCAAATGCAGCCACTGTGCCCCATCAAATGCTGCCAGTGTGCCAATCAATTGCTGCTACTGTGCCCATGAATTGCTGCTAATGTGCATCGCCCCGTACTTACCTGTCTCGGAGCGGGTCAGCAGCGGTGTCCTGCACGCCCCTCTATGTCTTCTTCCATCCTCTGTCAGGCATCCAATCACAGTGCCTGACGCTTCAGCCAATCAGGTGACAGGTAACAGACCCGAGCACCTGATTGGCTGAGAGGCGGTTCAGTGTTAGCAAAGTGAATTCCTTTGCTTTTCTAACACGCACACACACAGTGAGTGAACAGTGAACGCCCAGCATGACGCCTGCTGTTCACCTTTGTGGGCGCCTATTAGAGCCTAAGGCTCTAATCAGGTGCTTCCCAAAAACACACCCGCCGCTGTAATTCAGGTGCCCGAAAAGGAGACGGGTATCTGAATAGGGGGTGTCAGCGGCAACCATAGATTGATTCATGCAATGCATGAATCTATCTATGGTGATAGAGAGGTGCCAGGAGAGTGGGGGCAGCGCCCAAGCACCCCTTATGGACGCACCACCACTGATAGACACACAGTATACACATAGACACACATCATAAACACACACATATATATATATTTTAGGGCTGGGGGAAAAAAAAATCGATTTAAATCTTGAATCGAGCTGAGAGGTCAAATCAATTAAAAATGAAAGAAAGCATCGTGGACTAAGCCAAAGCGAAGCCGTAGCCTCGCCTAAAAACTCCTGCCTGCAGCCCCTCAGGACCGGCGCAGTGTCCATAAAAAAAAAAAAAAAAAAAAACAACAACAACACCAGCTCTAATAATAAAAAAAAAAAAATATATATATATATATATATATATATATATATACACACACACACACACCACACCCATATATGTACACACACACACACACACACACACCACACCCATATTATATATATATATATATATATATATATATATATAGACACCAGCACTTTTCACCCAACGAATCTGCCTAAAAAACACACTGCTGCCACCATCTCCAGGCATGCTGGGACTTGTAGTGCCCCAGCAGCTCACAGACACTTTAGGTGGTAATGCAGGAGAGGAGGGGACTGTGCCTGTGTACTGGTGGGCAGGTAATGAGTAGGCAGGGTAGCAGAGATTGGGGGAGGAAGTTCCCCTTCTCCAGAAGCATGGCACTTCTCACATAGAAAATCGATCTAACAGCTTCAGAGCCCTGCTAGAGGAAAAACACATCCACCCTCCCTCCTGCTCCCTAGGTTAAGCCACTGACACTCAGTTCATCTCAGCAAGCTTACCTTCCAGCAGGGTGCAGCCCTTCCCACACTGCACGTTGTGTCCCCTCCTCCAGCTGTTGGCAGTCTCCTGCTCTGAAATCAAATGAGCCGCGGAGAGGAAGGGGGCGTGTACACTGTTTCCATTGGCTGAGGAGGCAGTACAGAGGCGGGGCATCTATAGCTTCCTTTTTTTTTACAGCAAAATTATGTCGGCATGGGACATTTCAGGGACAGATGTAAAAAAACACAGATTTTTACATACTGTCCCTGCATTTACCGAGGCTGGCCAGTCTGATGGGGCCCCCTAGTGGCATGGGGCCCTCGGTCCGTGACCGAGTGCCAGAATGGTCAGTCCGCCCCTGCCAACAGCGCCCTCAGATATCTGGAGACACTGAATGAATGAATGAGAGGTAGCTTGTGTATTCAAAGGCTGTCTGAGTTTATTGAGCGTGAAAGTAGCTTAAATTAGTATAGAACAAAGGAGGGGGAGTGGTTAGTTCAATGCATATGTGTCTGGGGTTATACACGTTTGTTACTTGATGCATATCTATAAACAGTTAGATAGGACATCTGGTCATTAGTCACATATCTTAACTGATTGCCTAAGGCTAAACAGGATATAAATTCTGCGAACAGGCTTGACTTCAGTGAGCACAATAGTGGGGGGTGCTGTGCAAGCATTCCTGCACATTTTTACACAAACTTAAACTTACACAATAAGGGACTTCATACAAAATGGCAGGGGTATACAAAATGGAGTCATGATGGTTCATTCATATTATTACAAAAGGCGCAGTTCGTATATTAGATTACAAAACACAAGGGGCTTTTTACGTGATCCTTTCAATCCTTTCTTTTGTCACAATCACAAACTCTGTTGCCCCCAATATGCTCCTCATATTCACCTGGACTACTTTCCCACAAATTTACCATTATCCTAAGCATGTAAAAATAGAGAACAATAAATACATAATCTCAGCTGCAAAGCAATTGTCCATGAAATACAAAGGAGGAAGGGGTGTGATGGTTTATAAAAGTAATGCCCCGTACACACGAGAGGACTTATGTCTGACAGACTTCCAAAGGAGTTCCGCCGGAGTTCCGACGGAGTTCTGACAGACTTTTCGGCCGAACGGACTTGGCCACACACGATCACACTAAACTCCGACGGATTCGAACGTGATGACGTACGACCTGACTCGAATAAGGAAGTTCATAGCCAGTAGCCAATAGCTGCCCTAGCGTCGGTTTTAGTCCGTCGGAGTAGCATACACACGAGCGGAGTTTTCGAAGGGGACCGGGTCCGGCGGAGTTCCTTCGGGAAAATTTGAAGCATGCTTCATTTCTAAAGTCCGTCAGACTTTGGCGAATCAAAAGTCCGTTGCAGCCCACACACGATCGGATAGTCTGACGGACTCGGTCCTTCGGACTTTGGATGTTGAAAAGTCCGCTCGTGTGTACGGGGCATTTGTGAGAAGGGCATGACAGCCTTTAGGCCCAATAAAAATAGTCCCAAAGAAAAGCACAAAAAAAAGTCTTCTTGTATGGCTTCTGAATGAATGTCCATTAAATTCAGCAACAGTCTTCATTATATAGATTCAATATATTTAACTAAACATTTTTTATTTCAAATCCAGTATTTCAGCAGGATTTCAACAAAATTTAAACACCTTTAGTTCCTTCTATCCCCAGGACCCAAGTGGACCCGAGGGTCTCCGAACAGAACATTTTACCCAAATACATATTCTGACTCAGAAGTCAGACTCACAACTTTGCAAATATATCTGATCATCAGCAACAAACAAAACATTGATGGATGAAAAACATTACATCAGTAACACTTCACAATTGACACTCTGGGAATTCAAAAGGTAAATATATCCAGAATAGTCACTCTGTTATTCAAACAAACTTTTCCCTCAATATTTTAGTATTTCATGGACTCAGTACATACAGCAATTTATTTTGGTCCTGGTTACTTCATTTCAGTAACTCTTCAAACATTTATAGTTTCACCCCTTTTTACCAAAATCCCATTATCAATTTTAATTTAACCCTAAACTTTTAGGGACATATATATTATCAGGAACATGAGCCTAATAACCTCTACTCCCAGAACAAGTAAACACAATATGAGACAACTCTTTGTGTACATTTTAAACAAACACTTAAGATACTTTACTAATCAAATAATACCCCGTGCATTCATTAAACACAATGCAACCACTTTCTCATTCCACATTCATTTGCCCATTCCATTCATTCTTAATTTAGAATTTGTTTTCCATATTTTCCCTTTGAACACCTTTGAACAGCTTTTCCCATTTTTATTTTTATTTTTTATAACAACATATTTTTTCCCTACATAAAACATCACTCTAGGTTCTTCTGTAACACTATAATGCCATTTACTGAACACTTTGGAGCCCAGTGCAATTATATCAATCTGAAATATAGCACATTTGCTGATATTGAAAAAAAAAAGTTAAAACAGTCGTTAAAGTCAGACTCTAACTGAAATAATCAAAATACCCTATACATAAATTGAAATGCTACTCTTGAAAATTAGTATCTGATCAGATTCCAAAATTTTTTTTTACTACCAGTGCATTCATGTAATTTATCAGTGGTGTGCCACATTCCCCATTTTAATGTTTCCAATTAACTATGCATTGGGCATGGGATTAATATGTGCCCAACACATTTCATGAATAGACTGACAATAGTTGCAACATTTTAACAATAAACATGTATTTTTAATCTATATAGATAACTTTTCTGAGTTTAATTCTTCTTTAACATGCACTCTCCACCTCAGCAAGTCTCTCGGACTCGCTGAATATGGAATGCATATATAGCAGTATGCTTTGAGAAAAAGCAGTGGTGGTTTGATACCCTTTTTTACTTGAAGAAACATAGCAGATCTATGCAAGCAGATATGTACCTCTGTGAATTGTGCTAAACAATACTTTGGATAGGAGGAATCTTTCAAATAGTAACTTGTCCTTGTTCAAATCCACAATTCAATCCTCTAAAAGAACCACACACAGATGAGTACCCTACTCTGTCCCTCTCACCTGCCCACTTTAGCAATGCTCTTCATCTTGGCAGGATCATAGGACATATATCAACTACCTAACAATCCATTTGCATTCAGAAGAAAAAACAACTTATGCTCTAAATTGGAATTTCAAGACAAGACAAAAATTCACATGCACATGCAAGTAATCTAGCAATACCAACTAGTAATCATAAGTTATCTTACCAGTGTAGCAATAATAATTTGCACAAACTTCGTACACTGAGGCATTTATCCTATAAAGATAAAGGATTTGGACTTGAATTTGGTGGAGGGATATCTTTCCCTTGTCCATAATGCAAAATACTGTAGACCACTTTGACTGTCCTACTTTACAGTCAGCGTATCTACACAACAAATTATCTTATTACTTCTATGCAACAGAAAGAAAAGAAAAGATTTAGTGGGCGCTGTTGGTTACCGAAAAATACCCTTCCCAATAGGATACTAAACTGCAGTGTCTAATATATGGAGTCTTAAATAAAGACTTTGGTCTCCCAAAGACCCTACAATGTTACACTCCCGTGAGTTTGTCTATTAAGGCGTGGTCCTTCCTTCCTTTCTCTTTAAATTTAAAAGGCTAAGACTTTATCAGAGCCAGGGTAAGAAAGAATTTAAAAGTCTACCCACCGTGGATGATTGTCTTATTTGGGATGAGCCCCCATTTGAAAGCAAATAGTAGGTATTCTGGATGACCACCCTTCTTGTAGGTACACCAACAGTTCCCTCAGATATCTGGAGACACCGATTGAATGAGCAGCAGGTTGTGCATTTGTAAGATGTCTGAGTTTATTGAGCGTGAACGTAGCTTATATTCGGCATAGAACAAAGGAGGGGGAGGGGTTAATTCAATGCATACGTGTCAAGGGATATACACGTTTGTTACTTGATGTATATCTATCAACAGTTAGATAGGACATTTGGTCATATGGCTAAACAGGATATACACTCAGAGAACAGGCTTGACCACAGTGAGCACAATAGGGGGCAGGGATGCTTAAACTTACATGATAAGGAACTTCATACAAAATGGCGGGGGTATACAAAATGGAGTCATGATGGTTCATTCATATTATTACAAAAGGCGCATTTTGTATATTAGATTACAAAACACAAGGGGCTTTTTACAAGATCCTTTCACTATGGTATAACTTCCTGAGTGCAGTTCTCTTTTTCTGTCACAAGATGGCAATAGTGGATATGTTTTGTTATTGATCTTCAAGTATAGCCTATTGGTCGCTGGGAGATGTAGTTTAAGCCATAAGTTGTGACATTACAGTTGTTGGAAAAAGAACTACCCGACCCAATGTAACTGGAGGCAGAAGGAGCAGGAGAGGGGAGGAGGTATAAATTAAAAAGTGCAGGAAAGAGTGGGGGTTGGGGGAAGATTGCAGCCAACCTGAGAGGGGAGATAAGTTGTTAAGAAGAGTGAGGAGAATGGTTTGCGGATTCATTGCTGAGAGTAGCTGCTGGGTTTGCTGATAGTTCCCACCACATCTTGCTGGACTGAGCCTGTTGGAGGGGTTGCAGTATTCAGCTGCCCCAGTTATAACATGAAGCCATCCATCCACCACAGGAGGAATCCATCTGTACAGTGCAGAATAGAGATCCAGCCCACTCACTGGTTGGGCCCATTCTAGAAATGCTAAATGTCTGCTACTATAACAACCTGGACCACCTTTTGCCAGATCGCTGGACACCAGTTAGCACTAGATATGTGCATTCCTTTTCGTCCGAATGCATTTTCGTCCGTATTTCAGGTATTTTCATTATTGTTTTAACAAACGATAACGAAAGTGCAGAATCCGAAAAATGAAAGATCCAACATAAATAAATACTTTATTTTAATTTTCGTTGTAACAACAGTTCGATATAGACAGGAGATTCGACATGACACTGACAATAACAATCTGTGTCTATCTAACCTGTGGTCGATTGTGTCTAACCTTAACTCTATTAGTCCAGGATTATTCTACATAGAGAGAAAAGATTTGACATAGAGATAAAAGATTTGACAGAGAGAAAAGATTTGACATAGAGAGAAAAGATTTGACAGAGAGAAAAGATTACTGCTGGAATTGGGTGGGGGAAGTAAAATAAAAATAATGATGATGATGAATGTTATTGGCTGATTGTAACCAAAGAGGAGGAGCAGTAAAATAGCTAGAACTAAGTACACACATACAGCCAACTTACTTTCACTTACGATTGCTAGCAGAGAGACACACACACACTGAATCATTTCAGAAGACAGTCAATCTTAGCTGGTCCGTTTGTCGGAGAACCTAAATTATTTAGCAATTAAGCATAAGTGCAGCAGCAGAACAATAGTGAAGCAAGCTACAGTTCAACTTAACTTTTTAATAGTAATCTGCTGCTATTGTGTTAGTGTTGTGAACTTGATAGTGATACTAGTGTTGCTAGTGTTGTGATAGCCTCAGAGGCTGCCCGGGTTGTGGGGGGGGGGGGGGGATTTATTATTATAAATTCTATATTATAGATTGAGATTCTATATAGATTCTATATACCCTATCTTGTTACCTGTTTGATAGACATGTGCAAAAGGAAAAAATTTGTTTAGTTTCGTTTAGTTTTAATTCGTTAATTCATTAATTTCGTTTAGTTATATTCGTTAACTTCCTTAAATTCGTTTTCGGATTTCGTTTAGTTTTCTACCGAATTCGAAAAATCGGCCACATTCGAAAATATTTCAACCAAATTCGAAAATATTTATACCGGATTCAAAATGATTTCAACATGATTCGACATTATTTCAACCACATTCGAAAATATTTTGTGACCCGACTTTAGGGCCATGTATCTCGGGGTCACTTGGTGCTAGAAATACCAAATTTGGGGTTTCTAGCTATAAGTGACCCCGAGATATGTGGCCCCAAAATCGGGTCGCAAAATGTTATTCTCTGCTCTAATAACTAATAACATTTTGCGACCCGATTTTGGGGCCACATATCTCTGGGTCACTTATAGCTAGAAACCCCAAATTTGAAGTGTCTAGCACCAAGTGACCCCGAGATACATGGCCCTAAATTCGGGTCACAACATATTTTCGAATGTGGTTGAAATAATGTCGAATGCAGTTGAAATAATTTCGAATGCAGTTGAAATAATTTCGAATCATGTCGAATTCATTCGTTATATTTATTTCGTATTCGTTGTAATTTGTTATTTTTTTATTCGGACATTCGGATGCATCCGAATGTCCTAAAGATGCAAAATTCGGCCGAATTTCGATTCGTTACGAAACGAATTGCACAAGCCTACTGTCTGATCAGTGATCACTATCACCAGTCCGTTTTCTGTTTGAACTATATACATTCAACATGAATCACAAAGATTCGACAATCTGGCGAAAAATATACAAACGTTGACTCTTTGGCTTATGGTGTCTGTCGAAAGTTCTAAGAAGATTCAACGGAGCAGTTTAACTATATGGAGTCATACAGTTTAGCTGCTCCGTCGAATCTTCTTTGAACATTCGACAGTCACCATAAGCCTTTAATGACAGATTCAACCTTAATTCATTTGGATTTTTTAGGAAAAACAAAATAAATAAAAACTAATTTCGGGAGTAACTAAATAAATGTATTTTTCGGACAAAAACGAAATTCCGAAACAAAACATTTCACTGTGTACATGTCTAGTTAGCACCATCTGCACATTAAGAGGGGCCCCTCCAATAACATAGCCTGCTGTCAAAGAATAGCAGAGGGAGAACGGTGAGTGGGTCTTTGACCCTCAGTTATTCTGGTTGCTGATGTGGTGGACTGGAAATTATACTGTTGAAGTTACAAAACCTTGATTTGAGAGTAACTTGGTTTGAGTGTGATTTGCAAGACAAGCAACATTTTTTAATACATTTTGACTTGATATACAAGTGATGTCTTGACATACAAGCAGCATCATGTCACAACTGGGTATAGAAGAGAAGAGAGGCACCTGTAAGTGTAGCAATATGGTTACATTTCTTTAAAACTCTGTAGCTCCTGTTGGATTTTGCTTCTAATGCCCTTGTGGAGGATTCCATTTATGAATGGACATTTTATAGTTACACAACCTGGTCACATTGCTGTAATCTTTTTTATAAGGCTATAAACTGAAGGACCTATGAATAAATGGTTGTGGAACAAATCATTTGATTTTCCATTATTTCTTATGGGGAAATTCAATTTGATATACAAGTGCTTTGGATTACAAGCATGTTTCTGGAACGAATTATGCTCGCAATCCAAGGTTTTACTGTATTAGGAAATTAGACACCATGCAACTTATTTTTTTATTATTAAGTTTGAGTTCTGTTAAAGATGTTCTGGAAGAAACCTGTAGATGGCACATGACACTTTAATAAGGGGGGAAGTGACATTCTGGCCAACAGTGGAAATAAAGTAGAGAAAGATCCACTGAATGACAGAATAAAACTGCTCTCATTTTCTCATCATTCTACAGTTATTGTTTCCCAATCACTCACAATTGAGACTGGTAACACTGACATTGAATATATCCTTTGGGAAACTTGCAGTTCACTTGCATTCCTCATTTTTTCATTCAATTACTGTACCATAAAGCATCACTTGTTCTGTATGGCTAGGCCTAAAACGCCAAGTTGACTTGCCACCTAGTTATTATTTGTTCCATTTGTGTCTCAAGGACTCCTAGTACTCTCAAGACTATCTCACTGGGTGCAGGTTTGCAAACATCAACATACATAGAAATAACTTCATTAGAAATAACTTCATTACACCCACCAATGTCTTCATGGGCCCCAACATAGCCAGCAGAAGACCAACTTTGAGACTTTAAGGGGTCTCAAGTTCCTACCCCCTCTCACACACTGCTAGAACACTGTTCCTTCTGCTGAGGCCAAACCCTCCAGCATCATATGCCCTTCTCCTTGCCATTAGCTTCCTCATGACATTCCAGGCTAGATCTTTGTATCCTCAAGCAAGGAATGTCCACACAATAAGTAGTTTTGCTGCACTTTAGTGGTGGTGTTCAAGAAACGGCATTGCAGTCACATCACAAGGACATACATTGCACAGTAATTTAGATTTAGTGGATGGTCCACAGTAGTCACAAATGAAAGGATGTGCAGCACCTCAGCAGCCATCTCCATCACAGTCTCTCCTCTACCCAGGGTCATTAGTACTCACATGACTTTGCTTTCTGTAGTCACCTCCTTGCTAGGTACATCTCTCCTGGGACCCCTCCAGGCAGTGGTATATTTAGGTTTTTTGCTGCCCTAGGCCTGCCTTGGTGCACTCCCTAATTTAAATATGGCCCACCCCTTCATGTCAAGACCACACCCCTTCTTCTTTATGCTTCATCCTTTCCTCTTAGATGGAATGCGGGGTACTGATGCTCTAAAACAGAGTGCATGCAGCAAACAGTATCTGGCTCCTCCAGAAAAAAACTTATCCTGGACTAGACTCCCCTGCAGAATCACCTAGCCCTACCAAGGCACAGAAGAATACAACACCCGGGCCAGCAAACCCTGGACACCACCAGGTTGCCAGCAAAACCCAGGCATCGCCCCGTTGCCAGCAAACCCTGGGCACCACCATGTTACCAGCAACACCCAGGCACTGCCATGTTGCCAGCAAAACCCGTCACCTCCACGTTGCCAGCAAAACCTGGGCACCACCACATTACCAGCAAACACCGGGCACATTCAAAGTTTCCAGCAAACCCAGGGCACCCAATCCAGAGCAAGCTGTCTCTGCCTGTCACCTCTGTGCTGTGCAGTCTTGTCAGCCTTACCTGGTGCCATCTGTGTTGGTGCTGACAGTTATCTTCATGACCACTCATCTTACTCTCCTCCAGCTTCCTCTCCTCCAGCAGATCTCCCCCCTGCCCCCGCAAAGACAGCCCGAAACTCCGCCTCCCGCCAACTCGTACAGCGTGTCCAGCATCCTCATCTGTCTGTACTTCTAGCTCATGCAGACCCCTCCCCTGCCACTGCCAGTGAAATTCAGATGCCTCTGGATTGGTGCAGGACCCAGCCCACTGATGGAGCTGCTCCTTCTGCCTGCCCCAATGAAGCTCAGGCTGGGCTGAACTACAGTTTGGCAGTGCAGTGGAGGCTCTGGGGGAGCTTTTTTTTGTGTGACTTTTTTGCCCCCCCCTCCCCCCCAAAGTTCTGCCCTAGGCCTGGGCCTTGTCAGCCTAGGCCAAAATGCAGTGCTTCCTCTAGGGTTCCAGCCTCCCACAAGGATCTCTAGCCTAGCCTTAAAGGCCTTTTGCAATCTGCCCAGCCCCCACCTCCACAAGGGATAGAAATACTACAGCTGGCTCCTCCTGTATCCAGGTCTACGCCACCCAGCCTCCCGTCCTGTCCAGGGCCTACGTGTCCTGGTTACATCCACATAGGTGTGGGGTGTTTAGCTCCCATGCCCCAAGAGAGTGTGTGCTGCTCCCTACCTGACATATATATGGGTGCTGACTGACCCTAACATTACTGAAAGAGGGTTCTACCTAAAAGGGACCTAGCACCTAATGACCCTGTCTGCTGTAACCGGACACTCGGATTCCTTTGCAGCTTTAGGAGATGCAGATAGGGTTGGTAAAAATATTGGCTCAACTGCATGCTTTTACCATCTCTCCCATCCGCAAATGTAAACAAGACTTGATATAAATGTGCTAGCGTGTATGCAAAAAAAACCTGTGTCAAAATACCCCATCAGTTGAAAGAGCTACAGAGATACTCCTGTCCTACATTAATGAGCTCTGATAGAAAGACACTGCTCAATGGGCGGACTGTTGCCTGGATGTAGATTATTATTTTAACCACTTATTTTACATGTACATGATTGGCTTCAAGTGGTTATACAGGGGTTATGGCTGCAGGTGTATGCCATAACCCCGTCATTTTTCTTTTCAGCCGCGATGCTATTTCATCTAAAATCAATCTGATTAGCTGCTGGATTGCTTTTACATGCACTAAAAGGAAATGTCCCCCTCTCTCATCACCCACTGGTGCCTCTACGTGCTCTCCGTGCTATTGGGGAGCCCGCTATCCAATCCGGCGGTGCAGCCGGTTTATCATAGAGCTGCTTGAAAACTGTAAGTTCCCCATCCATCTCTATGATCTAGGAGACCAGAAGTGATGGCATTACATCACTACTGGTTAGGGCAGATGTAAACACCTTATTTTTAACATTTTTTTAAAGCATGATATCAATGTTTTTTTTTAATCTCATGCTTTCCAGGGTAAAAGAGAAATTTGGGGTCTCATGGATCCCAGATGTCTCCATAAAGAGGGTCTGTCATGCCCTAATTCTATCAGAAGAGATGTTTACATTTATTGTGATATATATATATATATATACATATATACATTGCCTTGCAAAAGTATTTACCTCCCTTGGTATTTTTTGTGTTTTATTGCCTCACAACTAGTGATGGACGAACTTCCGATGGGACGTTTCGCTTACACGTACTGCGAACGCGGCCGATAGTTCGCGAACCGTAACGTTCACGGCGGGCCCCATTGACTTCAATGGGAGGCGAACTTTACAAACCTACAGGTCAAATTTGCAGCCACAAAATAATTACTAGCTGTGCACACATAGTCCCACCACATGGCCAATGACATAACACATGTATGAGGTGAACCTGGGATCGACAACTACAAGCATTCTTTTTTAATATGTGAAATTCTGAAAATTCAGGACTCTTGAGACAATGGAGGCGAGGGATCTGACACCAGCACCGTGATAGAGAGCACTGACATCAGCAGCGTGACATAAAGCACTGACACCAGCACCGTGATATACCAGTCCTTAAGGATTAGCAGACTGTACCTCACTCAACCCTACATACTGTAGTACGCTATACCTTACCAGTCCTTAGAAGGACCTTTGTGCAACTAGTAGGTTGTGATTAGCAGACTGTACCTCACTCAACCCTATATACTGTAGTACGCTAATCGGGGAATTCAACACTATGAGGACATACCTCCTTCACAGAATAGGTTTGCACCCTTACGCGACATGAGGAATTCTGACAACACTTATACCAGGCATTCTCCTTCCCCCCTACCCATACAATCCTCCCAATACCAATTATGAACAACAGGGTTTTCACGAGGACCCGCATACCAAAAAAAGGGGTCAAGAACGAGGAGAGGTTGTAGAGGGGGAAGGAGATTACAAAGACGGAAAGAGAAGAAGGCTCTGATAGGGCAGGGGGTTTTCAATTTGAGCTCCAAGTCTTTTACATCCGAAGAGATGTTAGTTTTAGACAAGGGCCTAAAATTTGCACCTCCTAACAAACTCAATAAATTTTCCACATTTATAGACATACATAAATTTACACGGAAGATGAGTATTCAAAGATATCTTACATCTAATCCGTATCGCACAGACTACCATGCCAGCACGTCAGGTACTGTCCACTCAGGGCTATCTAATCCCTCCCTCTTTTCTCCTCCAGTACCCACTGCTCCTGCAGTGAAAATTTTTAGGGATTTGGTACTCAGCGACTTAGCCAAATTACCAGTCAAAAAGCATCACTCCACTTCTTTGCCAAAAGTCGCATTGAGGTCTCTCTGTGATCAGAAGCAAGTTATAATACGCCCTGCCGATAAGGGAGGGGGCATAGTTATACTTGACAAGATCCAGTATGAGGAGGAAATGGCAAATATTTTGAGTGAGCCAGACACATATTGCAAATTACCTAACAACCCCACCAATGTTTACAAAAAACAACTAAAAGCCCTTATCGATAAGGGTTATGAACAAAAAATCTTGAACAAAAAAGAAAAAGCCTTTTTGGTCCCGGCATCCCCTAGAATACCTACCATCTACTATCTGCCCAAAATCCATAAGAGCTTGACAGCCCCCCCCGGTAGACCAATTGTGAGTGGCATCAATTCTGTCACAGCACGTATAGGCAGGTATATAGATTTCTATCTCCAACCACTCGTGAGAAAGATGCCCTCATATATACAGGATACTGGGGATACCATCAGAAAATTGGAAGGTATACAATTCCAAGGACAATGCATTATAGCTACCGCGGATGTCGCATCCCTATACACCTGTATTCCACAGGATAAGGGAATTGAAGCGGTACGTTTCTTTCTTGATCAGGAACATACGTTAGTCCCCTGTCAACGTGATTACATTATAGAATTATTGGAATTTGCTACCAGCCACAGCTATTTCTGGTTTGATGGCCAGTATTATTCACAACAAAGGGGTGTGGCCATGGGGGCCAAATTTGCGCCCAGTCTGGCCAATCTTTTTATGGCCAAATGGGAGGAGGATGTCGTCTATGCTCAACGGAGCCCATCATTGATTTTGTGGGTCCGATACATAGACGACATCCTCCTCCTATGGGGAGGCACCTTCGATGCGCTTTGCGAATTCTTTAGTGGTTTGAATAATAATGATAGGGGAATTTCACTAACCTACCAGACCAGCATTGATAAAATACAATTTTTAGATTTGGAGATTGGAATTACATCAGGGGGTTTCAGTTTTAAAACCCACTTCAAGTCTACCGACCGCAATAGCTACATTGCCATCGATAGCTGCCACCATAAAAGCTGGCTTACCTCTGTTCCTCGCAGTCAATTTATTAGATTGCGTCGTAACTGTACCGATGATTACACTTTTGTGGATCAGGCAAACTGTTTAAAACAACGGTTCTTAGATAAGGGGTATCATGCACCCACTCTGGAAAAACAACTACAGGAAGTCTCAAATATAAACAGGGACACTCTTCTGCAGGTTAAAACCCCTCGGAATGACAATGATAAATTTAAGTGGTCTTTTATAACCACCTTTAATATGCAATATAGGCAAGTAAAAAAGATCTTTAGTAAACATTGGGAGGTTTTGAGAAAAGATCCTGTGCTTGGTCCAAATCTCCCTGAAAGAGCAAATGTCTTATTTAGAGGGGCTCCTACTTTGCAAAGCAAAATTGCCCCCAACATCATTAATCCCCCAACACAGCCTACTTTTTTTCACAACTTGGTAGGTTATTTCCCGTGCAAAAAATGCAGTGTATGTCAACATAATGCACTGACACAACGAAAAATTTCAGAATTTACATCTACAGTAACTGGAAGAAGATATTCAATTAAATGTTTCTGCACCTGTAAAACTAAATATGTGGTTTATCTAATAACCTGCCCCTGTGGGAAGCAATATGTTGGCCGTACCACTAGACCTTTTTCCACGAGGGTCGGCGAACACATCTCCCTGATCAGAAGTAAATTATCCAAGCACACGGTGCCGAAACACTATAGGGAATGCCACAATAATGATCTACGTGGCACACAGTTTGTCGCGATAGATAGATACACTCCACCCTGGAGAGGGGGGCCCCTCACTCGCGGGGTCTCCAGGCTTGAGACTTTTTGGATATATGAGCTTCAATCCCACTCCCCATTTGGTATGAATGTGGAGTGGGACATTAATGCTTTCATAGATGATTCATAGGACCTTCTCGTAATATTAGCAATGTGCAGTCTGGCATTACGCATGTTTATCTGTGGGTATAATTCATTAAGTAGTTTTTATTTTCTATTTCATATTTTTATTTCATTTTATTATTTTTTAATGACCTCATTTATTGTATATATACACATTTATTTATTTCTATGTTTTATGGTAAGATAGTTATTCAGATCATATAGTCACTATTTCATAGTATGTGATTTATATTATGCACAATGTGACATATTGTTTGTGTTGTTTCTGTATTACCAAGTTTTAATTTTATTAGTGGCCACTAGGTGTCATTAGCGCCACCTTTTCAGGAGTACTAGAGAAGAGACAATGTTCTCCTTGTACTCAGGCCTCGTTTTCATTCCCACTCCGTACCGGAAGTGATGTTTACTCACTTCCGGTTCCGGTGTGTTTTCGTAGATGTGCACTTCCGGTTCCTGGTCACCATTTTCAAAAGTGTTTTGGACATCCCTTTATGTCCATTTGTAAGCCTAAATAGTTAAAGACTCATATAGGTTGGTCCCCTTTGGTTATTTAACCACTTTCAGACCGGACCATTTTGCTGGTAAATGACCAGAGGTCTTTTTACACTTTGGCACTGCGCTGCTTTAACTGGTAATTGCGCGGTCATGCAATGTTGTACCCAAACAAAATTTGCGTCCTTTTCTTCCCACAAATAGAGCTTTCTTTTGATGGTATTTGATTGCCTCTGCGATTTTTATTTTTTGCGATATAAACGTAAAAAGACCGCAAATTTTGAAAAAAAATGATATTTTCTACTTTTTGTTATTAGAAAAATCCAATAAACTCAATTTTAGTCATACATTTAGGCCAAAATGTATTCAGCCACATGTCTTTGGTAAAAAAAAAGTCAATAATTGTATATTTATTGGTTTGCGCAAAAGTTGTCACATCTACAAACTAAGGTACGTTTTCTGGAATTTACGCAGCTTTTAGTTTACGACTGTCTATCTCATTTCTTGAGGTGCTAAAATGACAGGGCAGTACAAAACCCCCCCAAATGACCCCATTTTGGAAAGTAGACCCCCTAAGGAAATTGATAAGAGGCATGTTGAGCCCATTGAATATTTTATTTTTTTGCCTCAAGCGATTGAATAATGACAAAAAAAAAATTTTTTTTTTTTTTTTACACAAAGTTGTCACTAAATGATATATTGCTCACACATGCTATGGGCGTATGTGAAATGACACCCCAAAATAAATTCTGCTGCTTCTCCTGAGTACGGGGATACCACATATGTGGGACTTTTTGGGAGCCTAGCCGCGTACAGGGCCCCGAAAACCAAGCACCGCCTTCAGGCTTTCTAAGGGCGTAAATTTTTGATTTCACGCCTCACTACCTATTACAGTTTTGAAGGCCATAAAATGCCAAGATGGCACAAAACCCCCACAAATGACCCCATTTTAGAAAGTAGACACCCCAAGCTATTTGCTGAGAGGCATGTTGAGTCCATGGAATATTTTATATTTTGCCACAAGTTGCGGGAAAATTACAAACTTTTTTTTTTTTTTTTTTTTTTCACAAAGTTGTCACTAAATGATATATTGCTCATGCATGCCATGGGCATATGTGAAATGACACCCCAAAATAAATTCTGCTGCTTCTCCTGAGTACGGGGATACCACATATGTGGGACTTTTTGGGAGCCTAGCCGCGTACGGGGCCCCGAAAACCAAGCACCGCCTTCAGGCTTTCTAAGGGCGTAATTTTTTGAGTTCACTTCTCACTACCTATTACAGTTTTGAAGGCCATAAAATGCCAAGATGGCACAAAACCCCCACAAATGACCCCATTTTAGAAAGTAGACACCCCAAGCTATTTGCTGAGAGGCATGTTGAGTCCATGGAATATTTTATATTTTGCCACAAGTTGCGGGAAAATTACAAACTTTTTTTTTTTTTCACAAAGTTGTCACTAAATGATATATTGCTCACGCATGCCATGGGCATATGTGAAATGACACCCCAAAATAAATTCTGCTGCTTCTCCTGAGTACGGGGATACCACATATGTGGGACTTTTTGGGAGCCTAGCCGCGTACGGGGCCCCAAAAACCAAGCACCGCCTTCAGGCTTTCTAAGGGCGTTACAGTTTTGAAGGCCATAAAATGCCAAGATGGCACAAACCCCCCCCCCCCAAATGACCCCATTTTAGAAAGTAGACACCCCTAAATTTAGGGGTACACTAGTGAGACTAGGTAATAAATGGCGGGTGCCCTGAAACTATAAAAAAATAACTAACCAACCAGCGTCACCTGTAACAGTTATATGGTGATCACTGGTGAAAGGGTTAACTAGGGGGCAATCAGGGGGCTTTATGCGGTAGTATATGGGGGTCCCTGGCGCTATAAAAAGCTGCGGCGAACCTAAATACCTACCTGCCTAACTAGCGTCACCTGTGACACTAATACAGTGATCAGAAAAACGATCGCTTATTAGGCTGGGTTCACACTGGAGCGATGCGGGAACGCCACGAATGCGCGGCGGGTTCCCGCATCGCATGCCTCCCGGCGGCAGTTCACACTGCCCTATGCGAACTGCTGGGAGTGTCAGTGAAATGTTAATGACACCCCCAGATCAGTTCGCATATCGCAGTGCGATCTGCAAACTTGGATCGCATGGTGTGAACACCCATGCGATCCGATTCTGCTGCGGACCAAAAAAAGGGTCCCGTGCGAGTTTGCGGCGGGTGCGGCGGGTGCGACACGAATTCAGCCATACTATCTGTATAGCTGAACTCGAATCGCACAGAGATCGGATGTGATTTGCACTGCAGTGCGGTGCGAATCACATCCGTTCTCATAAACCGCTGCAATGTGAACCCAGCCTTAGTGACACTGGCGACGGGGGGTGATCACGGGGTTAAACCTTTATTGGGGGGGTTAGGGGGGTACCTTAGAACTAAAGGGGGCTAACCCTAACTGCCCTAACAGTTATTAGTCACAAATGACACCTGCCGGGTGATCAGGGGGTTAAACCTTTATTAGGTAATAAATGGCGGGTGCCCTGAAACTATAAAAAAATAACTAACCAACCAGCGTCACCTGTAACAGTTATATGGTGATCACTGGTGAAAGGGTTAACTAGGGGGCAATCAGGGGGCTTTATGCGGTAGTATATGGGGGTCCCTAGCGCTATAAAAAGCTGCGGCGAACCTAAATACCTACCTGCCTAACTAGCGTCACCTGTGACACTAATACGGCGATCAGAAAAATGATCGCTTATTAGGCTGGGTTCACACTGGAGCGATGCGGAAACGCCGCGAATCCGCGGCGGGTTCCCGCATCGCATGCCTCCCGGCGGCAGTTCACACTGCCCTATGCGAACTGCTGGGAGTGTCAGTGAAATGTTACTGACACCCCCAGATCAGTTCGCATATCGCAGTGCGATCTGCAAACTCGGATCGCATGGTGTGAACACCCATGCGATCCGATTCTGCTGCGGGCCAAAAAAAGGGTCCCGTGCGAATTTGCGGCGGGTGCGGCGGGTGTGGCGGGTGCGGCGGGTGCGGCGAATGGCTGAACTCGAATCGCACAGAGATCGGATGTGATTTGCACTGCAGTGCGGTGCGAATCACATTCGTTCTCATAAACCGCTGCAATGTGAACCCAGCCTTAGTGACACTGGCGACGGGGGGTGATCACGGGGTTAAACCTTTATTGGGGGGGTTAGGGGGGTACATTAGAACTAAAGGGGGCTAACCCTAACTGCCCTAACAGTTATTACAGTCACAAATGACACCAATGCAAAAAAAAAAAAAAAAAAAAAAAAAATGACATTGGTGTCACTGTGACTGGGGGGCAGGGGTAATTGGGGGGGTGATCGGGGGGTAAAGGGGGGGTGTGAGTGTGCCTGGCATGTTCTACTGTGTGTGGGATGTGTTGGTGCAACTCACTGATCCGCTCTCCTCCGTGTCGGAACGAAAAATACCGACACGGAGGAGAGAATACATCACTTCCTCTCCTGTGTTTACATTACAGGAGAGGAAGTGATGTCACCGGGGATTTCCATTCGTCGGGAGCGATCGCGAGGGGGTGGCCATGAATGAATGGCCGTCCCCTCGTCCGGGATCGCTCCCGAACGAAAACCGACCGCCGCAGGCACCGGGCGGGGGCCCGATCGGGCCCCCGACCCGCGGGAGGCAAAGCACGTACATGTACGTGCTTATGCCTGCCCGTGCCATTCTGATGACGTACATCGGCGTGAGGCGGTCGGCAAGTGGTTAATACATCATCATACGAAGCAGGTTCGTTTCCACCCCTTTTTTTCTATACATCAATGTGAATGGGTGGAACGCATCTGTTGTGAGGCGTGGAACGCACGCCAGGCCGCCATTTTTACCTATAGTGGAATTATTACCACTTCCAATCATGATTTTCAGGCTTAAATGGATTTGACACATGGGTGGAACGCATAATAACCGAGGCGTGGAACGCACGCCCGTCCGCCATCTTGGATATACCGGAAGTGGGCATAATTGCGACACATGGGGGAATGGCATCACTTCATTGTGTGAATACCTATATAAGGCAGTATGTCAGTAGTGTGAGCCCACCCCAGATGATGACCGGTGGGTCGAAACGCGTCGGGAGGACTCCGCTACTGCCACTTTTTTTTTTCTCTCTGACATGCTTTATTGTCCATCTTGGAAATGTGAGTTTTAGCAAAATTTTTTATTAAAGTTTTTTTAAAAAAACGTTATTATGCCATGTTGGCCTTGTTTCTTCATCTTCCATGCCTGAGTCGTTGTCGGATTTGTATATGCACATGAAGAATAGTGACTACATCTAGTCGTTTGTTGGGACCGTATATGCCATGACTGATACATCTAATCCTTGAGACCATTTTGGCTGGGATCACAAGCTTTGATTGACCCCTGAGGCGTATGTCTGCTAGGGTCATATAGATCCGGTAAGCCTGTACCCTATACGGTGGTGGGATCGTCACAGGGTGAAATATTGTCTTCTTCGGTCATAACATCACAGAATCCTGGCTGTTATTACAACACGTTCAGATTGACACCTTGCACGTTTTTTGGACTATATATCCATTTATGGACTTTATCACTGTGATTATTTATATTTACATAAATTTATAGTCATTGTTTTCTCCTTTGGGATAAATATTCACACAGTCACCATTTTTGGTTTATATATATATGCATAAGTCACCTTATATATTTTTATATATTTTTCTCATTTTCTATAATACAGTATTATCCCCCTTCTTCAGGGTAATTTCATATATATTTTGACACATTTGAGCACATATCATTTTGTAGCACTATAAGAAACATATATAAGTTGAGCGCTTACACTATACTTTTGACCTGTAGTACGCTATACCTTACCAGTCCTTATAAGGACCTTTGTGGAACTAGTAGGTTGGGATTAGCAGACTGTACCTCAGTCCCTATACTGATAAAGGACTGCTGCAGAATTGGGCAGCAGTCAGCAGTAGTGCACCTCAACCCTATATATTGTGGACCTATACCAGTCCTTAAGGATTAGCAGACTGTACCTCACTCAACCCTATGTACTGTAGTACCCTATACCTTACCAGTCCTTATAAGGACCTTTGTGGAACTAGTAGGTTGTGAATGATTAGCAGACTGTACCTCAGTCCCCATACTGATAAAGGACTACTGCAGCAGAAGGGCAGCAGTCAGCAGTAGTGCACCTCGACCCTATATATTGTGGACCTATACCAGTCCTTAAGGATTAGCAGACTGTACCTCACTCAACCCTATATACTCTAGTACGCTATACCTTACCAGTCCTTAGAAGGACCTTTGTGCAACTAGTAGGTTGTGATTAGCAGACTGTACCTCAGTCCCTATACTCATAAAGGACTACTGCAGCAGAAGGACAGCAGTCAAGTATAATATTCTTTCTATATTTGGAATAAAGAATATTATACTTGTACAAACCTATTACCATACCAGTCCTGAAAAGAACCTTTGTGGACCTAATAGTAACAGCTACTGATTAAACTGACTGTGCCTCACTGCCACACACAGCTTCCCGTCTGTCCCTATTTAAACTGACAAAACACAGGCTGCTGCAACAATAACCTGAATAGCACTCAAAACGATATCCTGTACTACTTTACCATACCAGTCCTGAAAAGGACTTTTGTGGACCTAATAGTAACAGCTAATGATTAAACTGACTGTCCCTGCTGCACACAGCGTCTTGTCCCTCTCTGCACTGCTGCAACAATGACTTGAATAGCAGTGCCTCAAACCTATATCCTGAACAACACCTATACCATACCAGTCCTTAAAAGAACTTTTGTGGACCTAATAGCTAGCGATTTGGGTCACTGCAGTCTCTCCCTGCTCCACACAGCAACCTCTCCCTATAGTGACATACGAAAGAATGTAAAATAGCTGCCGGATCGGGTCTATTTATAAGTTAGGGAGAATGTCCAAGTGTCCATGTGCTGTAATGTCTCAATTGGCTGTCTTGTACCACATGATGGATGTGTCATCATAGGTCAAAGTTCTTTTACACAGTAAACACGTAAGTCCGCCAGGCGAACAGCGGCAATAGCCCACCGATCGGGCGGACCGCGAACAGCCAAAATTCGCCGCGAACCGACTGCCGGGCGAACCGTTCGGCCATCCCTACTCACAACCTGAAATTAACATGGATTGTTTGAGGATTTGCATAATTTATAGAACATGCCCCACAACTTTGAAGATGTTTTTTTTATTATTATTGTGAAGGAACAATAAATAGAACAAAATAAGAAAAAAAGTCAATGTGCATAACTATTAACCCCACTAAAGTCAATACTTTGTAGAGCCACCTTTTGCGGCTATCACAGCTTCAAGTTGCTTTGGATAAGTCTCTATGTACTTGCCACATCTTACCACTGGGATTTTTGCCCATTCCTCCTTGCAAAACTGCTGCAGCTCCTTCAAGTTGGATGGTTTGCGCATGTGAACAGCAATCTTTAAGTCTGACCACAGATTTTCTATTGGATTGAGGTCTGGGCTTTGACTAGGCAATTCCAACATATGTTTCCCATTAAACCACTAAGTGTTGCTTTAGCAGTGTGTTTGGGGTCATTGTCCTGCATAGTCCTAGCCTCAAATCACACACAGAGTGGTACAGGTTTTTCTCAAGAACATGCCTGTATTTAGCACCATCCATCTTTCCCTCAACTCTGACCAGTTTCCCAGTCCCGACTGCTTGAAAACATCTCCACAGCATGATGCTGCCACCACCATGTTTCACTGTGGGGATGGTGTTCTTTGGGTGATGTGATTTGTTGGGTTTGCGTCAGACAAAGCATTTTCTTTGATGACCAAAAAGTTCAATTTTAGTCTCATCAGACCAGAGCACCTTCCTCCATACATTTTTGGAGTCTCCCACATGCCTTTTCGCAAACTCAAAATGTGCGATTTTTTATTTTTTTTGCTGAAAGTAATGGCTTTCTTTTTTTCCACTCTGCCATAAAGCCCAATTCTATGGAGTGTACGGCTAATTGTAATCCTTTGTACAGATACTCCAGTCTCTGCTGTGGAATTCTGCAGCTCCTCCAGGGTTACCTTAGATCTCTGTGCTGCTTCTCTGATTAATGCCCTACTTGCCTGGTCCATGAGTTTTGGCGTGCGGACGTCTCTTGGCAGGTTTGCTGTTGTGCCATGTTCTTTCCATTTGGTTATGATAGATTTGATGGTGCTCCTAGGGATCATCAAAGATTTGGATATTTTTTTATAACCAAACCCTGACTTGTACTTCTCAACAACATTGTCCCTTACTTGTTTAGAGAGTTCCTTGGTCTTCATGGCAGTGTTTGGGTCGTGGTGCCTCTTGCTTATGTGTTACAGCCTGTGGGGTCTTTCAAAAAGGTGTGTATATGTAATGACAGATCATGTGACACTTAGATTGCACACAGGTGGACATCATTTCACAAATGATGTGACTTCTGAAGGTAATTGGTTGCACCAGAGCTTTTTATGGGCTTCATAACAAAAGGGGTGAATACATACACACAAATATACGTTTTTTTATTTCTGAAAAATAGTTTTATGTATATATTTTTCTAATTTTATTTTTACTTTACCAACTTAGACTATTGTGTTCTGATCCATCATATATAATTCAGATTAAAAAAACATTGACCTAAAGGCTGTAATGTAACAAAATAGGTAAAAAGCCAAGGGGGTGAATACTTTTGCAAGGCACTATATATATATATATATATATATATATATATATATATATATATATATAGTCAAAAGCATTGGGACACATGCCTTTACACACACATGAACTTAATACGCATCCCAATCTTAGTCTGTAGGATTCAATATTGCGTCAAACCACCCTTTGCAGCTATAACAGCTTCAGCTCTTCTGGGAAGGCTGTCCACAAGGTTTTGGAGTGTGTCTATGGGACAGTTTGACCATTCTTCCAGAAGTGGATTTGTGAGGTCAGGCACTGATGTTGGATGAAAAGGCCAGGCTGACACTCTCCACTCTAATTCACCCCAAAGATGTTCTATTGGGTTCAGGTCAGGACTCTGCACAGGCCAGTCAAGTTCCTCCACCACAAACTTGCTCATCCATGTCTTTATGGACCTTGCTTTGTGCATTGGTCCAAATCATTTGGTGGAGGGGAGATTATGGTGTGGGGATGTTTTTCAGGGGTTGGGCTTGGCCCCTTAATTCCAGTGAAGGAACTCTTAAGGCGTCAGCATTCAAGACATTTTGAACAATTTCATGCTCCCAACTTTGTGGGAACAGTTTGGGGATGACCCTTTCCTGTTCCAACATGACTGTACACCAATCCACAAAGCATAAAGACATGGATAAGTGAGTTTGGGGTGGAGGAACTTGACTGGCATGCACAGAGTCCAGACCTTAACCCGATCGAACACCATTGGGATGAATTAGAGTGGAGACTGCTAGCCAGGCCTTTTCGTCCAAGATCAGTGCCTGACCTCACAAATGCGCTTCAGGAAGAATGGTCAAACATTCCCATAGACACACTCATAAACCTTATGGACGCCTTCCCAAAAGAGTTGAAGCTGGTATAGCTGCAAAAGGTGGGCCAACTCAATATTGAACCCTCCAGACTAAAGCCTCGTACACACGATCTGATTGTTGGCAAACTGAGCGTCAGCCTTTTGTCCAAAGGGTGTGTGCCAGGAACATGTCTTGCATACTAACGGTACACAATTGTCAGCCAACAAACACGAACGTAGTGACGTACTACGTGGAATTTCAGCTCTTGAGCGCCACCCTTTTGGCACCTTCTGCTAATGTTGTGTTTGGTGAGCATTGATTCCGAGCATGCGTGTTTATACATTGGACTTTTGTGTACAGACAATACAAAAATCTGACAACAGAACATTGTCTGCTGAAAATTGACTAGCCTGCTATCCAACATTTGTTGGAAGAAAGTTGGACAACAATTGTCTGAAGGAACGTACTAACAATTGGATTTTAGGCAAACAGTCTGTCATCACACAATTCTCTGCGGAAAATCTGATCGTGTGCACGAGGCTTTAGACTGGGGTGCCATTAAAGTTGTGTGTGTACTTTTGACAATATAGTGTGTATGAATATGTGTATGTATGTATATGTTTGGGGGTTCTAAGTAATTTTACAGCAGAATAAATGCTGGTTCTTACTTGTAAACAAAAAATGTAGGCCTGGTCTTCAAGTGGTTAATGTAAACACATTTGGGAGAAAAATGTTTATGTTCCTGAAATATCTCTTTCCACAAATGACTTACAGAAATTGTATGCCAAACATTGGTGAGAAAATTGCGGCGGTCTCGCCATTGTTATTTGATGGAAGGCTTTTTTTGGCCCCTGTTTATATGGCTGTTCCCTACGTTTCTAACCGTAGCCATTCACGCCACGCCATTATAAATATTTATTGTGGCAAAGTTGCAAACAGTCTGCTGTAACCTTCACGGCAGGAAGAGCAGGCAGATGAAGTGTTAAAGGAGTGGCCGCAAGCTAATAAAAACAACATTTGCCTTGTAGGGATCGTTGGAAACAAACAAACCCCCTCCAGGTTTCAGCAGGCTTGTAAGAAGCCATCTTGACACTGTGATGTCATTCCTGGAGCCGGCTTTAAGCGTTTGGCGTACACGCTGCTATTTTTAGAGTCCCAGGAGGCTGTATTTTTTTTTTCTGCACAAATTTTGTTTTATTTATGTAACCTACAATCCAACTTCCTATAATGTGGAACAGATGGAGCTGTTTCTGTAGAATGTGGTTTTTGCCCTTGTGTTGTAGAGTTCCAGAATGCTCTCTTCGGAACACTTCTGGTATTTAACTTTTAATGTGGATAGCTTCACACATAATAGTTTTTGTTGCTTAGTTTTTCTGCAATATCATCTTTACTGGCTTTGCACTGCACTGTAAAGGGGGCACTGTAATATAAAGTGGACTGCACAATAATGATTACAGTGCCCCTTTACTGAGCAGTCCCCTTTATATTACATGTCCCTAGCAACCACAGCCTCCTCCATCACAGTGCCCCTGCAGTCCACCCCCAACTCCCCCCCCCCCCAATTCTCCCTAACAGCACACTTCCCCATTCCAGTCTCTGCCTCCCTTGCACAGGACGCTTACCTTTTGGCAGGACAGAGGCTATTAGTTTTTGTGCCCTCTCTTGGCTCCTCCCTCCTGCCCACCCAGCGATGGCATCTTATCAGCAGGACGGGGGGGGGCGACTCTCCATTCCATTCAACGGCTCCTCCTGCCCCCTGCCTCCCCTTTGGTGGGGAATTTGTGCTAGGAGGGGGGATTCATAGATGTTGTGCTAGGAGGGGGGATTTGGGATATGGGGAGGTTGTGCTAGGAGGGGGAATTTGGTGGGGGATTTGTGCTAGGAGGGGGATTTGGGGGGGGGGTTGTGCTAGGAGGGGGTTTTTGGTGGGGAAATTGTGCTAGGAGGGGGGATTCATAGATGTTGTGCTAGGAGGGGGGGATTTGGGATATGGGGAGGTTGTGCTAGGAGGGGGAATTTGGTGGGGGATTTGTGCTAGGAGGGGGATTTGGGGGGGGGGTTGTGCTAGGAGCGGGGATTTGGAGATGTTGTGCTGGGAGGGGGGATTTGGTTGGAGGATTTGTGCTCAGAGGCGGGATTTGGGGTATGGGGGGGTTGTGCTAGGAGGGGGGATTTGGTGTGGGATTTGTGCTAGGAGGGGGAACTGGGGGGGTGTGCTAGGAGGGGGGATTTGGGGATGTTGTGATGGAAGGGGGATTTGTGCTACGAGGAAGAATTCATGGATGTGGTGCTAGGAGGGATTTGGGGATTTGTGCTAGAAGGAGGAATTTGGAGGAGTTACAACCTAAGAACTGAACTTTGCCTCACAGACTACATTTTAGGACTTGTTCACACCAGGTGCAGTGGGGTAACACGTGCGAAATTCCAAGTTTTCCTGCACCGCACAAAAATGTGCTGCCTTTTGCAGTCGCATGTGGGTGCCATTATTATACTTATTGACACCCCCATGCATCTAGCAAATGCGTGTATGTTCGCGCCCATTCAAAAATGCAATGTGCGCGAACACGCTAAAGAGCACGTGCCCGGATACACCTCTTTGGACGCAGGATTGTGCATAGTTCTAAAGGACACCTTGATGGAAAAAAAAGTTAGAAAACACTGCCTTATGCCTCATCGATGGGGAAGATCTGCTTTAAGTTTCCAAAAATTGTGCAAAATTTACTTGGGTACAGTGTTATATGACCCCACCCCCCCCAACCCTCCTGCCCCTTCCCAGGCTTACATTACCGATCGCTGAGCCCAGGAACCATGCGGCATCCAAAGTTTCTTGCCATAGAGATAAGCGATGGCAAGGTTGCCACTGCTCATCTCTTTGCCCTTCCGGTCCTTGGCCCATGTAAACATGTTTTTTTTTGTTGATCTTTTGCTTTTAATGGTAGAGGAGAGGTTTGGGGTCCTTTAGACTCCAGATCTCTCTATAAAGAAGACCTGTCATTATATATTGTTATCGAAAGGTATGTTTACATTCTTTGCGGTAGCAATAACAGTGATCAAAACATTTTTTTAAGGGACAGTGTAAACATTTTAAAAACTGGAAAAATTTTTCTTTTTTAAAGCGCCCCCATTCCTGCATGCCCACATATGTAAATGGTGTTTGCGCCACACATGTGTGGTATCGCCATGAACATCTGAGCAAAAGCAATAACTCTAGCACTAGACCGCTTCTGTAACTCTAAACTGGTAACCTGTACAAAGCGTCGCCTATGGAGATTTTTAAGTAGTTTGTCAACATTCCATGAGCATGCACAATTTTAAAGCAGGACATGTTAGCTATGTACAGTGCCTTGCAAAAGTATTCACCCCCTTGCCATTTTTTGTGTTTTGTTGCCTCACAACCTGGAATTAACATGGATTGTTTGAGGATTTGCATCATTTAATTTACAGAACATGTCCACAACTTTGAAGATTTTTTTTTTTTTTTATTGTAAACAACAAATAGGACAAAATAACAGAAAAAGTCAATGTGCATAACTATTCACCCCCCTAAAGTCAATACTTTGTAGAGCCACCTTTTGTGGCTATCACTGCTCCAGGTTGCCCGGTCCATGATTTTTGGTGTGCGGCCGTCTCTTGACAGGTTTGTTGTTGTACAATGTTCTTTCCATTTGGTTATGATAGATTTGATGGTGCTCCTAGGGATCATCAAAGATTTGGATATTTTTTTATAACCTAAC
Source organism: Lithobates pipiens (assembly GCF_037356315.1). NCBI lineage: Eukaryota > Metazoa > Chordata > Amphibia > Anura > Ranidae > Lithobates > Lithobates pipiens. Next base: position 151,395,956 of record NW_027507787.1, on the reverse strand, counting down.
CCCTGACTTGCACTTCTCAACAACATTGTCCCTTACTTGTTTGGAGAGTTCCTTGGTCTTCATGGCAGTGTTTGGGTCGTGGTGTCTCTTGCTTAGGTGTTGCAGCCTCTGGGGCCTTTCAAAAAGGTGTGTGTGTATGTAATGACAGATCACGTGACAATTAGATTGCACACAGCTGGACATCATTTCATTAATTATGTGACTTCTGAAGGCAATTGGTTGCACCAGAGCTTTTTATGGGCTTCATAACAAAGGGGGTGAATACATACGCACATGCCAATTATACGTTTTTATTTCTGAAAAATAGTTTTATGTGTATATTTTTCTAATTTTGCTTCACCAACTTAGACTATTGTGTTCTGATCCATCACATAGAATTCGGATTAAAAAAAAAAAAACATTGAACTAAAGGCTGTAATCTAACAAAATAGGTAAAAAGCCAAGGGGGTGAATACTTTTGCAAGGCACTGTATTTACTCAGTGTAAGATCACCTTCCATGTTATACAAAAAATTGGGGTATGTAGTATGTATTTTTTTTTTTTTTATTCATTAAAGTGTATTTTTTCTAAAAAGAAAATAATGCATTTGAAAGACCCTGTGCAAGTACTGTGCGACATAAAATAAGATGCATTTTATTCTCTAGGGTCTAAAAAAAATATATCTAAAGTTTGTGGGTTCTAAGTAATTTTCTTGCAAAACTTACAGATTTTTGCTTGTAAACAACATACCGTATATACTCGAGTATAAGCCGAGATTTTCAGCCTCTTTTTTGAGGCTGAAAGTGCCCCCTCGGCTTATACTCGAGTCACCGCTGTCTGACTGCTCGATCAGCGTATCGAGCAGACAGACGGCGGACATTAAAATTCAAAAGCCGCGCCTCCTTCTCCGCCTCCGCCTGTGATAGGCGGAACACTGAATTTCCCAGCAGTCAGTGTTCCGCCTATCATGGACATCCGTTCATTCTCATACTACGGACGAGTATGAGAGGATGTCCGTGATAGGCGGAACACAGGCTGCTGGGAAATTGAGTGTTCCGCCTATCACAGGCGGAGGCGGAGGCGCGGCTTTTGAATTGTAGAATGGCCGCCGAGAAGAGCGGCGATCCTGGAGCGGCGATCTATCGGCACGACACGGGACGGAGGAGGCACGGGACGGAGGAGGCACGGGACGGAGGAGGCACGGGACGGAGGAGGCACGGGACGGAGGAGGCTCGGGACGACGGCGGCTCGGGACGGAGGCTTGGGACACAGGTAGGCTGGACACACACACAAGGCTGCACGGACACACACACACACACACACACACACACACACACACACACACACACACACACACAGGGATGGATGGATGGATGGATGGATACACACACACACACACAGGGATGGATGGATGGATGGATGGATACACACACACACACACACACACAGGGATGGATGGATGGATGGATGGATACACACACACACACACAGGGATGGATGGATGGATGAATACACACACACACACACACACACACACAGGGATGGATGGATGGATGGATACACACACAGGGATGGATGGACGGACACACACACAGGGATGGATGGATGGATGGATGGATGGACACACACACAGGGATGGATGGACGGACACACACACAGGGATGGGCGGACACACAGGGATGGACAGCCATGTCTCACCCTCGGCTTATACACGAGTCAATAAGTTTTCCAGTTTTTTGGGGGTAAATTGGGGGCCTCGGCTTATATTCGGGTCGGCCTATACTCGAGTATATACGGTATATCAGAAAAAGGCTGGGTCCTTACGTGGTTAAATTAAAAAAATAAAAATAAAAATCCTTCCAAATACTGAAAGCTTTCAATTAAAAAAACAGACTGTAAAAAAAAAAATAGGCCTGGTATACTTTAAACCTTTCGGCATTTGACTGTCGATGGGTTTCATTTTAAAGTGTTTTTGCTAGAAGGACCGATGTGATATATTTTTGGCTGGTTCAAAATCAGTCAAGAGTTGCTTTCCTGGAGACCCCGTGTGATAAATCTCTGTTTGTTTTTGTTCCAGTTTGTGTCTTTCCTCCAAGTTTGCTGATCTGCTCATCGCCTTTTGGCATGCTGCTGACACGCGTTATTTGCATGCTGTGTAACAAGCCTACACGTTTAATAGGAGGCAGCAACACGCCCTGCACAGCGATATTCCGCCAGACGGCCTCACGCTCACCAAAAACCACTCAGTTTAACAAGAAAAATGGAGACAAATTCTTCCAGTGCTGGAAATAAGAAAAGACAACATGAATAAATTTGCCCTGTTTTGCAATAATTTGTTCCCCTGACATCCCGCAGGTCTGTTCCTCTTACAACATAAGAAATCTTTAGAAGTTTTTTCGATTTTTATTTTTTAACTTTCAAGCTCTTTCATATGGTTTGTAATTTAGCCCGGGGCTCCTAGCATCCAGTGTGTGTGATTTAGAAGGAATATATAACACACACAGAACATTTGCTAGTAGAAAGAAGTACACTTTTACTTAACCCTTTAACTGCTGCAGGACACACTCGCTTGCTGCTGCCTTTCTTCTCTCTGTGAGTTACGAGCTCCTTCTGGCTTTGAGGACTTCTCACCGGGACCAAGCCTACAATGCTACACAGGGTGGGTTTGATTTAAATCAAGTCGATTTAAATCATAATTTTTAAAGAGCAATCATAATTTAAATCACTAGAAAAAGGTTTGATTTAAATCGTAATTTTTAAAGAGCAACTGTCATATCTGTCCCGCAGTGGCTCCTCCTCTGACCCGCTGTTCACTCACCAACAGTCCCATTCACTTTAATGGGACAACTGGGGATGCGGCAGTGACACAACAAGGTGAGAGACGTGGCAGCAGCAGGTGAGTGGATGCCCGCTAACAGGCGCTGCCATTATGGATCTGAAATGACAGGTGCTCTTTAAATGTAAGGACTTATTCTTGCTGGTAGTTAGAATCCAGTGTTCATTTTGGCAGCAAATTTCAATTTAGTTTTAGTCTTAGGACTAAAATGGCATTTTAGTTGTAGTCCAATTTTAGTATTCTGCAATTGTTTTAGTTTTTCTCCAGTACATTTTAGTCGACTAAAATGTCCTACGTTTTAGTCGACTAAAATCTCCAGTATATTTTAGTAGTCTAAAATCAAATGGTTGTATTGTAATTCAATTGTAATGCTTTAGTTAACAATTCTCTACAATTTGCAAACTCATTATGTACTGCTGGAGTGAAAAATCTAATATGTTATTTATTATTACATTGAGGTATGAACATGCACTACAGACCAGCCAAGTCAAATTTCAATTTAGTTTTAGTCTTTTGACTAAAATGCCATTTTAGTTTTAGTCCCATTTTAGTCTTTTGACTAAAATGCCATTTTAGTTTTAGTCATATTTTAGTCGTTTCAGTTGTTTTAGTTTTTGTTGTATTTTAGTCGATTAAAATAATATTCATTTGGTCGACTAAAATGTTTTAGCCGTTTTAGTCGACAAAATTAACACTGTTAGAATCATTAATATTTGCAAACAAAATGAAGGTTTCCTATTTAGAATAATAATCTTTAGATTCTTACTTCAAAAGCATTTTATTAAAATAAATTAAAATAAATTTGATTAAAAAAAATCTGATTTAAATCAAACAAATCTTTTTTTTATTTATTTGTTTTTAAAAAAATCTTTGACTTTTATCCACCCTGATGCTACATGTCACAAGAGTAATAGTAGTTTTTTTCTCGGAGAATAGGTGCAGATATCCCCCCCCCCTTCCGAGTCACCCCTTGTCTCTGCCCCCCACCCACCTTTATGCACATGCCTTGATACCACCCCCTAGCCACCTCCTAGTACAGCCCCTTTGAGAGAATACAGAACCAAGTATAATTATTGTTTTGGTGCTAAGTAACTGATATGGAATTTAATTATAACAAGAAAAGCCATAAAATAGATGGCTCCAGCAATTACAGACCCTAGCAACAATAGATGCCACTACCAAAACAATACCCCCCCGCCCAGCAAAAATATATCTCCATCAATAGACCCTTCAGCAACCAACAAAAATAGACCACTCACTCAACAGTATAACCCCTCCCCCCAGCAACAACAGATCCCCTGGCAACAGTAGATCCCCCACCAGGAACAACAGACCCTCCCATCTATAGACCCCTTCCAGCGGCAATAGGTCTCCCAGTAGCTAGCGTCAATCGATCCTCCAGCATATCCCAGCACTCCTTGCTCCTCCTTGAGTACAATCCATAAAACCTCCACTGTCATGGTATGCGCAAAAGGTGGGAAAGCCATCATGAAGCCACAAGTAGTGATGGCGGTGTTGACAGAGCTGACCAGGCAATGACATATTATCCAGCCATGAGAAAACAACAAAAAAAGTTCTCCAAGATGTTCAGGCATCTTCTTGAGCAATGCTTGTGGAATGCCTACATTCTGCTAAAAAAAAAAGAGTGACAAGCCTGTAGTTCATTTTGACTTTATTTGGAAAGTTGTGAAAACTGATCTTTCTAAACCACCAAACACCAATGCCTGTGAATAGTGCTGGACGTTGTCAACCCGGAACGCCAGACTAGTCATCACTTCATGGACTACATCCCACCAACCGAGAAAAAGGTCAGCACCCACAAGGATGTGCGTAGTTTGTTGCTCAAAGTGTGATGAAAGTGGAAAGAAAATCCGAAAGGAAACCAGGTTTCATCGTCATTGTTCATTGGACTTTGTGCAGTCCCATGTTTCAAAATGTATCATGCCCGGGATGTTTTCTGAAGCAATATGACTAGTAATATTGCAACCTTGTTTGGACACATTTCAGTGTTTTTGATTTTATTATAATATTGACTAAAATGTATTGAATAAAAAGTATTATTATTATATTATTATTATTCACAAATTTATATAGTGCAAACAGTTTACGCAGCACTTTACAATGTAGAGGGGGGACAGCACAATTACAGCACAATACAGAAGGGACAGGAGGGCCCGGCCCATAGAGCTTACATTCTAAAGGGAGGGGGTGGTGGTACAAAAGGTAAAGATGTGGGGAATGATTTGATGGGGGTGGCTCGAGGACAGTTGTTAGGTGGGTGTGGGATAGGCTGAGTTTTCAGGGACCTTCTAGAGGAGATTATTATATTATTATTTATAGTTATTTATTGTATTATAATTTATGATTTTGTGCTTCAAACCTTATCATACGCGGGATGTCTACTAGACTCTTGTTTGGACAGATTTACGTGAGTTATTCCTAAGAATTATAGGTCTACAATATAAAACAACAAATTTCCATGCAAAACAATATACAGCTTTCAGCATCAAAAATCTGACATAATCATACCGCCGGGGAGGTTAAAGAGGAACTGCAATCTGCTCAAATAATTTGTAATAAAACATTTTTCCATTCTGAAGCTTCCCTCCAATAACTTTCTATATTATTTTATATATATACTGTGATTCTGTACTTGCAAATAGGCTGCAGAAATCTCCCTCCACTGAGTCTGGCTGCATCCATTTTAACTGTGGGCAGCTGAAGCTGCTGCCTGTTCACTTCCTGGATTTACGCAGACACACAAAGGCACACCTCCAACTCTGCAGCTCTCATTGGCCCTCTTATGACTCATCCTCCCTCCCTTCCTGGAAAACTCTCAGGAGAGTGAGACAGAGAGCTGTGCATGATGTCATAAGCCTAGGCTAATGACCAGACAAGAAACTGGAAGTGGGCTGTATAAGGTATTTACTGATAGAAGAAAAATGTTTAACTATCCAAAGTTAAAACAACAAGGGCAGAAGATTTAACATCCCCTGACGGTATTCCCGAGTCTGGCTTGGGGTGGAATTTTTATGCCAAAAGCAGTGACCCCGAGCCAGACTCGGGACCGCATCGCTGGATCCAGGAGGATGCTTACTTACCTTCTCCCCTGGATCCAGCGATGTCCCCGTGCTGTACGAGGGGCTTGTTCTCCGCTCAATGTATCACATCGCCGATCTCTGTTCCCTGCGAGCGTTGCGACGCACGGGGACGGAGATCGGCGCCAAATTCAAAAAGTGAAACACACAGTATACATACAGTATAATGTAATCTTACAGATTACATTGCTGTATGTAATTATTTCACATCCCCTTTGTCCCTAGTGTTCTGATCAGTGTCCTGCATGCAGTTTTATATTATAAAAACTGTTCTTTATGCCTGGAAACTGGAGATTGTCCATAGCAACCAAAACTGTCCCTTTACATCAAAAATGATTTTAGACCAGCTAGAAAACAGTGATAATAAATTGTAATCACTTGCAGAATTGAGGGATAGCAATTTGTGGGGAGATCCGTCATCAAATACTGAAAAGTAATGACAGTGACAATTCTGCAACTGAGCAAATTTCAGTGTTTTTGATTTGATTACATTATTGAATAATTTTTATTATTGTTATATTATTATTTGGTACAATTATTTATAATTATTTATTATATTATAATTTATGATTTCATTTTTCAAACTTTATCATACCCGGGATGTCTGCTAGACTCTGGTTTGGACAGATTTAAGTGAGTTATTGCTAAGAATTACAGGACTACGATATAAAACACCAAATTTTAATGCAAAATAATTGTACCGCTTTTAGCACCTAAAATCCGAAATAATCATACCGCCAGGGAGGTTAATAGATGGAAAGATGAAAAAATTACTGAAGATCTGCTTTAAATCCATATTTTCAGTAAAAAATAGAGTAAAGTTAATTATAGAGCACCCAATTTGCTGGTGAAATATAAACAATGAGGCTGAAATTATGCTTTTTTGCTGCCCGAACTTTTTTTTTGCACACATTTTAAAATGCAATAAAGTTAATTATAGGGCACACAAACACAATGCAGTACCCAATTTTCTGGTAAAATATAAAAGAAGAGATTCCTTTTTGCTGACAGAGTCTTTCTTTGCACACATTTTTAAATACACACTTTTAGGCCTAAAGATTACATACATTGAGGACATTTTAGGACACTGAAACATAATATAACAAACAATGAGGTTGAAATCATCCTTTTTGCTGCCAGAACCTTTTTTAAACACATTTAAAAATTTGCCCAATTTTTTTGTACTTTTTCTTTCACATGATAAAATGGCCATTTTAGACCCGGAGATCTGCTAAAACCTCCAAAGCATTGTATAATAGACACATGTAATTAGTTTAGTTCCAAGTTAGTTTTTTAACAAATTTCGACAAATTCCTTAATGTGGAAATATACAAATTCATTTGTAAATTTTAATATTCAAAAATTCATAAATTCTAATATTCGAAAATGCCTAAAATCGTAAATTTGAATATTCGAAAATTCGTAAATTAGAAAATGTGAAATTCTGAAATTCAAAATTCAAAAATCCGAAATCTGGAAAATCGTAACTCTTAAAATGTTAAACTTTGGAAATTCAAAAGAACGAAAATCCGAAAATAAGAACGAAAATTCAAAAACCCAAAAATTCAAAAATCTGAAATAATAACTAGTTAATAATAACCTACTTATTAACCGGTTCCCGACCAGCGCACGCCGATGTACGTCGGCAGAATGGCACGGGCAGGCATATTGGTGTACAGGTATGTCCAATCTTCAATGCTGCCTCGGCCATCGCGTGCTGGTTGGGACCCCCATGAGTCCAGTCACGGGTCCCGTGGACTCGATCGCCGCGGGCATACCCGCGATCATCTCACGGGACGGGTGAATGGAGAATTACCATTGTAAACAGCATTTCTCCATTCTGCCTAGCAACTAGTGACACTGATCTCTGCTCCATGTCATTGGAGCAGAGATCAGTGTTCACTAAATGAAAGCCCAACCCCCCACAGTTAGTAACACACCCCTAGGAACACTTAACCCCTACACTGCTACCCACTGGTTAACCCCTTCACTGCCAGTGTCATTTACCCAGGAATCACTGCATTTATATAGCAGTGATTGCTGTATAACTGACAATGGTCCCAAAAATGTGTCAATAATGTCCGATGTGTCCGCCATAATGTCGCAGTCACAATAAAAATCGCCGCCATTACTAGTAAAAAAATAAATAATAAAAAAATTATTAATAAAAATGCCATAAAGCTATCCCCTATTTTGTAAACGCTATAACTTTTGCACAAACCAATCAATAATCGCTTATTGCGATTTTTTTTTTACCAAAAATATGTAGAAGAATACGTATCAGCCTAAACTGAGGGAAAAAAAAGTTTTTTTATATATTTTTGGGGGATATTTATTATAACAAAAAGTAAAAAATAATGTGTTTTTTTCAAAATTGTCGCTCTATTTTTGTTTATAGCGCAAAAAAATAAAAACCGCAGAGGTGATCAAATTCCACCAAAAGAAAGCTCTATTTGTGGAAAAAAAAGGACATCAATTTTGTTTGGGAGCACGTCCACGCAATTGTGCCAAATCGCAAAAAGTGGTCTGGTCTTTGACCAGCAAAATGGTCTGGTCTGTAAGTGGTTAAATTATAGGTATTGGAATTCCCTTTCAAATTTGGCTGTTAGAGAATGTAACAAATACGAATTTATCCAAAGTTATGAATTATCCAAAATAACGAATGCCGTATCTCAACGAATGGAACGTAAGGTATTCATAATAATAAATATAATATATAAATATAAATAATAATACATATTATTATTAATTAATTCCATTTTCGTTTGTTTAGATGCAGCATTTGTTATTTTGGATAATTCGCAACTTTGGATTAATTCGTACTAGTTACTTTAACTAACAGCCAAATTTGGAAGAAAATTCCAATACCTATTATTTAACCATTTGCCGACCAGCCACCGTCATTCTACGGCAGCAGGTCGGCACGAGCCCAGGAAACGTTGTAGCTGTAAGTTGGCTCCTTTCAGTGGGATAGCAGGCGTGCCTGCTGCATTGCAGGGATGCCGATGCTCGTGTCTGGCAGTCGCAATGTTTTATTTTTATTTTTATTTAAGCACAGTAATAATTATTTTTTTTGGGGTAGAACTCCACTTTAACAATATATAATGTACATCAAGCTGGTATATTTTCAGGTATATGCTTTACATAACCAAGATGATTGCAATATGAGAGAGGAATGCATCTTGTAACTCAATGTGTTTTGTGCATACTTTCACTTCTTCAGGAGTAGATGCCTCCGAAAACAGAAACCTATAAAACCAGCTTAGAACTTGATAAAACATAGCGTCTCCAATTGGTGACCGCTGCTCAGTGACTGGCACAGGCGTAGTAGAAGGGGACCAAGTCACCCAATGGGAAAAGCAATGAGGGAGTACAAGAGAGATTATGACTGTGGTGAAAAAATAAAATAAAACCAGCCTAGCGTTTGAAGGGGTGAGTGATGATTCTCCAACCAAACAGATCATGATCACAAATAACCTAAAACAGAGACCTTGGAGGATAAAATGTCGGGGTTCCGATCTTTATGTCAAAATTGTTTATCAAAACCATATTTTCAGAAAAAATACACTAAAGTTATTTTTTAGGGCACACAAATACATTATCGTACACAATTTTTCTGTAAAATATGAGGTTGAAATTATCCTTTCGCTGCCAAAGATTTGTTTTATTTTATTTTATTTTATTGCACACATTTTTAAATTTAGATCTGAAGATTTCTTAAAACCCCTAAAACACTGTATATTTTTGTAAAAACAGAGACCCTGTAGGATAAAATGTTGGCAGTTCCAATTTTTAATGTCACAACAGGTTATCAGACCCGTATTTTCAGTAAAAAATACCCTAAAGTTAATTTTAGTGCACACGACCACAACGTATTACCCATTTTTTTTACCCATTTAAAATATAAAAGATGAGGTGGCACAGGCGATATCTAATATATGTGGCATAATCGTCGGTTTCATGTGTAGAAGCATCCAACACATGCATTGACCAAGCCAACAGTTGGTTGATGAAACATAACAGACTCCCCGCTGTAAGCCTTGCGTCAGGGGCAGCAGAAAGGTTACAAATCTCATATATCTCATTAAGAAGTCCTCTGAAATGTAAATACCAGTTAAAGATAGGGTGTAGACCAACAAGCACATGTAAATAAATAATGACTTCATAGATATACTAGCAGTATAAATTAAATTCACTTGTAGACTCCAAAAGGTGTTTGGCAGGAGCACCGCTCTGGGGAGAACCCAGGTTCTGAAAAGATATATAACACAAAAAATATACAAAATGCCATAATCATACTACCAGTGATGGTTCCAGAAATAACCAGACACAAATAATCATATACATATGCACTGACCACCTATATACCAAAAATGACCTTCAACATCCTAACCAATTTATTTAGTTATTGATTCATTCATTTATACAGACATGTAGATGAATAAAATAAAATAAATGTATGTATTATTTATATTATAGTTAATAATATATACAGTGCCTTGAAAAAGTATAAATACCCCTTGAAATGTTCCACATTTTGTCATGTTACAACCAAAAACGTAAATGTATTTTATTGGGATTTTATGTGATAGACCAACACAAAGTGGCACATAATTTTGAAGTGGAAGGAAAATGATAAATGGTTTTCAACATTTTTTACAAATAAATATGTGAAAAGTGTGCATTTGTATGCAGCCCACTTTGTATAACAGCTTTTCACTGCAATAACAGCTGCAAGTCTTTTTGGGGATGTCTCTACCAGCTTTGCACATCTAGAGAGTGACATTTTGCCCATTCTTCTTTGCAAAATAGCTCAAGCTCTGTCAGATTGGATGGAGAGCGACAGATTCTCAATTGGACTTAGGTCTGGACTTTGACTGGACCATTCTAAGCCCCTGTACACACTGTCAGAGATTTCCACAACCAAATCCGTCGGATTTTGCCCGTCGGATTTTGTCCGTCGGATCTTGTCTGAAACTGTTGCATACACACGGTCGGACAAAGTTGGCGAAAAATCCGATCTTTCAGAACGTGATGATGTAATTTCGTTACGATGGGACTACATTCAGGCTAGTAGCCAATAGCTTTGATGTAGGAATTTGATCTGAGCATGCGTGGAACTTGGTCCGATCAAAATTCTCTAAACATGATTGGAGTATGTCCGATCGAACCAGTTGGTCGGGAAATATTTCCAACATGTTGGAAAATAGGGTCTGACGGATATTCAGACGGAATCAGTCCGATGCATACCACACACAGTCGGATTATCCAACGACACGGTCCAATAGGACACATTCCGACGGATTCTCCGACCGTGTGTACAAGGGCTAATGAATATGCTTTGATCTAAACCATTCCATTGTAGCTCTGGCTGTATATTTAGGGTTGTTGTCCAGCTGAAAGGTGAACATCCGCCCCAGTCTCAAGTCTTTTGCAGGCTCTAACAGGTTTTCTTCTAAGATTGCCCTGTATTTGTCTCCATCCATCTTCCCATCAACTCTGATCAGCTGCCGAAGAAAAGCATCCCTATAACATGATGCTGTCACCATCATGTTTCACACTGGTTATCGTGTGTTCAGGGTGATGTGCAGTGTTCGTTTTCTGCCACACATAGCATTTTGCTTTTAGGCCAAAAAGTTCAATTTTGGTCTCATCTGACCAGAGCACCTTCTTCCATATGTTTGCTTCGTCCCCCACATGGCTTCTCGCAAAATGCAAACGGGACTTCTTATGGATTTCTTTCAACAATGGCTTTCTTCTTGCCACTCTTCCATAAAGACCATATTTGTGGAGTGCACGACTAATAGTTGTCCTGTGGACAGATACTTCCATCTGAGCTGTGGATCTCTGCAGCTCCTCCAGAGTTACCATGGGCCTCTTGGCTGCTTCTCTGATTAATACTCTCCTTACCCGGCCTGTCAGTTTAGGTGGACAGCCATGTCTTGGTAGGTTTGCAGTTGTGCCATACCCTTTCCATTTTACGATGATTGATTGAACAGTGCTCCATGAGATGTACAAAGCTTGAGACATTTTTTAGAACTTAACCCTGCTTTAAACTTCTCCACAACTTTATCACGGACCTGTCTGGTGTGTGCTTGGCCTTCATGATGCTGTTTGTTCACTAAGGTTTTCTAACAACCCTCTGAGGGCTTCACAGAACAGCGGTATTTATACTGAGATTAAATTACACACAGATGGACTCTATTTACTAATTAGGTGACTTCTGAAGCCAATTGGTTCCACTAGATTTTAGTTAGGGGTATCAGAGTAAAATGAGGCTGAATAAAAATGCACGCCACACTTTTCAGATATTTATTTTTGAAACATTTTGACAACCATTTTACATTTTCCTTCCACTTCACAATTATGTGCCACTTTATGTTGGTCTATCACATAAAATCCCAATAAAATGCATTTATGTTTTTGGATGTAACATGACAAAATGTGGACAATTTCAAGGGGTGTGAATTCTTTCTGAAGGCACTGTACATATAAATTAATAAATAAAACATTTGTGTCCAGTTTTTTTTTGTTTTGTTTTGTTTGTATCAATCACTAGTACTTTTCAACAGGTCTCAATGTAGTAGTGAAAATTGGACTGTAGTGAAAAGATTAAGGGGTTCAAGGGGGGGGGGGGGGATGAGTAGCTCTGAAAAAAAACAGGCTCCAGCAGCCAATTTTAGCCCAAAAATGTGTTGGCTTGTTTCTATCAAAAATACTTGATGAAATAAAATTATTCACACTCTTACTTATTGGTGGACTTTCCTTCTCTTCTAAATCTGTTGAAATGTGTGTGAAGCACTTCCCTGAGGCCTCTACATGCATGAGAGAAGCCTAGCCTGAGTCATTGCACTCCATGTTATATGGTTTAGCCACACCGTTGGAGTAAACCCATGATATAAGTCGACCAAAAGGGCCAAACAATTGAGTCATAAAAGTTCTTTCTCGACTCTCCTGCAAAGTCCTTTGGATTCTGAAACCTTAGGATGCATTAACCTGCTGGTACAATCACTTGATGTTATATCTATAAAAACACCTTTGAGTCCAGACATTCTTGATTAACCACTTTCAGACCGGACCATTTTGCTGGTAAATGACCAGAGGTCTTTTTACACTTTGGCACTGCGCTACTTTAACTGGTAATTGCGCGGTCATGCAATGTTGTACCCAAACAAAATTTGCGTCCTTTTCTTCCCACAAATAGAGCTTTCTTTTGATGGTATTTGATTGCCTCTGCGATTTTTATTTTTTGCGATATAAACGTAAAAAGACCGCAAATTTTGAAAAAAAATGATATTTTCTACTTTTTGTTATTAGAAAAATCCAATAAACTCAATTTTAGTCATACATTTAGGCCAAAATGTATTCAGCCACATGTCTTTGGTAAAAAAAAAGTCAATAATTGTATATTTATTGGTTTGCGCAAAAGTTGTCACATCTACAAACTAAGGTACGTTTTCTGGAATTTACGCAGCTTTTAGTTTACGACTGCCTATCTCATTTCTTGAGGTGCTAAAATGGCAGGGCAGTACAAAACCCCCCCAAATGACCCCATTTTGGAAAGTAGACCCCCTAAGGAAATTGATAAGAGGCATGTTGAGCCCATTGAATATTTTATTTTTTTGCCTCAAGCGATTGAATAATGACAAAAAAAAAAATTTTTTTTTTTTTTTACACAAAGTTGTCACTAAATGATATATTGCTCACACATGCTATGGGCGTATGTGAAATGACACCCCAAAATAAATTCTGCTGCTTCTCCTGAGTACGGGGATACCACATATGTGGGACTTTTTTGGAGCCTAGCCGCGTACGGGGCCCCCGAAAACCAAGCACCGCCTTCAGGCTTTCTAAGGGCGTAAATTTTTGAGTTCACTTCTCACTACCTATTACAGTTTTGAAGGCCATAAAATGCCAAGATGGCACAAAACCCCCACAAATGACCCCATTTTAGAAAGTAGACACCCCAAGCTATTTGCTGAGAGGCATGTTGAGTTCATGGAATATTTTATATTTTGCCACAAGTTGCGGGAAAATTACAAACTTTTTTTTTTTTTTTTTTAACAAAGTTGTCACTAAATGATATATTGCTCATGCATGCCATGGGCATATGTGAAATGACACCCCAAAATAAATTCTGCTGCTTCTCCTGAGTACGGGGATACCACATATGTGGGACTTTTTGGGAGCCTAGCCGCGTACGGGGCCCCGAAAACCAAGCACCGCCTTCAGGCTTTCTAAGGGCGTAAATTTTTGAGTTCACTTCTCACTACCTATTACAGTTTTGAAGGCCATAAAATGCCAAGATGGCACAAAACCCCCACAAATGACCCCATTTTAGAAAGTAGACACCCCAAGCTATTTGCTGAGAGGCATGTTGAGTCCATGGAATATTTTATATTTTGCCACAAGTTGCGGGAAAATTACAAACTTTTTTTTTTTTTTTTCACAAAGTTGTCACTAAATGATATATTGCTCACGCATGCCATGGGCATATGTGAAATGACACCCCAAAATAAATTCTGCTGCTTCTCCTGAGTACGGGGATACCACATATGTGGGACTTTTTGGGAGCCTAGCCGCGTACGGGGCCCCGAAAACCAAGCACCGCCTTCAGGCTTTCTAAGGGCGTTACAGTTTTGAAGGCCATAAAATGCCAAGATGGCACAAACCCCCCCCAAATGACCCCATTTTGGAAAGTAGACACCCCTAAATTTAGGGGTACACTAGTGAGACTAGGTAATAAATGGCGGGTGCCCTGAAACTATAAAAAAATAACTAACCAACCAGCGTCACCTGTAACAGTTATATGGTGATCACTGGTGAAAGGGTTAACTAGGGGGCAATTAGGGGGCTTTATGCGGTAGTATATGGGGGTCCCTGGCGCTATAAAAAGCTGCAGCGAACCTAAATACCTACCTGCCTAACTAGCGTCACCTGTGACACTAATACAGCGATCAGAAAAACGATCGCTTATTAGGCTGGGTTCACACTGGAGCGATGCGGGAACGCCACGAATGCGCGGCGGGTTCCCGCATCGCATGCCTCCCGGCGGCAGTTCACACTGCCCTATGCGAACTGCTGGGAGTGTCAGTGAAATGTTACTGACACCCCCAGATCAGTTCGCATATCGCAGTGCGATCTGCAAACTCGGATCGCATGGTGTGAACTTCGCAAATTCGCACGGGACCCTTTTTTTGGCCCGCAGCAGAATCGGATCGATTCTGCTGCGGGCCAAAAAAAGGGTCCCGTGCGAATTTGCGGCGGGTGCGGCGAATGGCTGAACTCGAATCGCACAGAGATCGGATGTGATTTGCACTGCAGTGCGGTGCGAATCACATCCGTTCTCATAAACCGCTGCAATGTGAACCCAGCCTTAGTGACACTGGCGACGGGGGGTG
Source organism: Lithobates pipiens (assembly GCF_037356315.1). Taxonomy (NCBI): domain Eukaryota; kingdom Metazoa; phylum Chordata; class Amphibia; order Anura; family Ranidae; genus Lithobates; species Lithobates pipiens. The sequence goes on along the minus strand of NW_027507787.1, from coordinate 151,380,642 downwards.
ATCACGGGGTTAAACCTTTATTGGGGGGGTTAGGGGGGTACCTTAGAACTAAAGGGGGCTAACCCTAACTGCCCTAACAGTTATTAGTCACAAATGACACCCGCCGGGTGATCAGGGGGTTAAACCTTTATTAGGTAATAAATGGCGGGTGCCCTGAAACTATAAAAAAATAACTAACCAACCAGCGTCACCTGTAACAGTTATATGGTGATCACTGGTGAAAGGGTTAACTAGGGGGCAATCAGGGGGCTTTATGCGGTAGTATATGGGGGTCCCTGGCGCTATAAAAAGCTGCGGCGAACCTAAATACCTACCTGCCTAACTAGCGTCACCTGTGACATTAATACGGCGATCAGAAAAATGATCGCTTATTAGGCTGGGTTCACACTGGAGCGATGCGGAAACGCCGCGAATCCGCGGCGGGTTCCCGCATCGCATGCCTCCCGGCGGCAGTTCACACTGCCCTATGCGAACTGCTGGGAGTGTCAGTGAAATGTTACTGACACCCCCAGATCAGTTCGCATATCGCAGTGCGATCTGCAAACTCGGATCGCATGGTGTGAACACCCATGCGATCCGATTCTGCTGCGGGCCAAAAAAAGGGTCCCGTGCGAATTTGCGGCGGGTGCGGCGGGTGTGGCGGGTGCGGCGAATGGCTGAACTCGAATCGCACAGAGATCGGATGTGATTTGCACTGCAGTGCGGTGCGAATCACATTTGTTCTCATAAACCGCTGCAATGTGAACCCAGCCTTAGTGACACTGGCGACGGGGGGTGATCACGGGGTTAAACCTTTATTGGGGGGGTTAGGGGGGTACATTAGAACTAAAGGGGGCTAACTCTAACTGCCCTAACAGTTATTACAGTCACAAATGACACCAATGCAAAAAAAAAAAAAAAAAATGACATTGGTGTCACTGTGACTGGGGGGCAGGGGTAATTGGGGGGGTGATCGGGGGGTAAAGGGGGGGTGTGAGTGTGCCTGGCATGTTCTACTGTGTGTGTAGAGTGTTGGTGCAACTCACCAATCCGCTCTCCTCCGTGTCGGAACGAAAAATACCGACACGGAGGAGAGAATACATCACTTCCTCTCCTGTGTTTACATTACAGGAGAGGAAGTGATGTCACCGGGGATTTCTATTCGTCGGGAGCGATCGCGAGGGGGTGGCCATGAATGAATGGCCGCCCCCTCGTCCCGGATCGCTCCCGGACGAAAACCGACCGCCGCAGGCACCGGGCGGGGGCCCGATCGGGCCCCCGACCCGCGGGAGGCAAGGGACGTACATGTAAGTCCTTATGCCTGCCCGTGCCATTCTACCGACGTACATCGGCGTGCGGCGGTCGGCAACTGGTTAAGCTCAGAAGAAGAAGGAAGAATTTGTTAACCCCTAAAAGGCATCGACGTGTATTCCTGTTATTGTTTGTGACAAGAATAAAGCATTTTTATCTCAAGGCAATTGTTTGCCATACTTTTTGTCTCACTTATATGCAGATTTGGGGGGTCCTCCACTTTGTGGAGATCTGCTGATCTCAAGTCATCAGATTCAACCAATTATTCCTTTTTGTTTTTTTTAGGTTTTTAACAGCCCTTTCTCAACCCTTTCAACACAGAGGAACCAATGAAATAGCATTCCGGTCTCAGGGAGCCCCTGCTAAAAATGACTATATCCACAACTCATAATACATTAGTGTGATTGTCAGTGGGACGAATGCTTCTTGAAATGTGAATATAAACTGCTAAATACCCTTTCTCATCAGCAGTATATAGAAGTATGTGACTTCTGTTAGTGTCCGGTTGAGCACTGGTTAAAGCTTGTAGAAGGAGTTTTCATCTTTGACTGTTCTATGAGGCTGCATGACCCCTGACCCTCTGTCTGGACAGTGCTGATTGGCCATGTGCTGATCACATGCACCCTCCCAAAACAAAACAAAAAACCTCTTTAGCAATACATACCAAACTGAGCATTTGCAGAGTGACCCCAGGGCTCTGTTCTATCAGGAGATAGATTGGGGACAGCCTTTTTACCCAATGCACAGGATTAACCCCCTAGGTTCCACAGTGAGTATAACCAACATGCTTTACTGCATATACACACTGATTTTATTGTTGTGGGTTTAGTAACACTTTAAAGTAGAAGTTTTTATTTTGGATAGAATAAGGGAGGGTTATAACTCCTGTGTCCCATTGGGAAGATTTCTCTTCACTTCCTGTTCCATAGTAAAAAGAGGAAGTGATAGGAAATCACTCTGAAGTAGAGGAATTCCTGGTTGTCATCAGGGTACCAATTGGAAGATTTCCCCTCTATTCCTGTTCTGGGTAAAACCCCAAATTTTTGATTTTTCTTTTACTTTCAGTGATAATGGTAAACGGGACATATATAGAAGGTGAATCTCCCTAACGGAGGCACAGACAGTAAGTAAAAACCTGACACTGGGTTATAATCCCTCTCCACTCTAACCAAAATGAAAAAAGTAAAAATAAATACGTTTTAGGATAACTTTAGTTATATTTTAACCACTTGTACTGTAAAGCATCTCTTCCTAAGCATAATCTATTTTGTATATGTAGCGCCAGGCTCCTGAAGAGCACACGCTACATTTTTGTCAATTTAAATGTTCCTAAGACCATAGTTGGGTTTTATGGTTAATTACAGTAAATTGTGGTCTCAGCATCAGGTTGGCTGCACTGTATTATGTTCTGCCTGGACATAGGTGTGGGTGTCACCTTTGGCAGGCATTGGAACGCAGTCTGGTTGAATGCATTGGGTACCAATCTCTCTCTCTGAGCCAATCAGCGGGTGCGTTGTCTCGCTGTGCATTCCGGGATAGGGTACTTAAGGTGTTGAGGTCATGTGATTCTGGGTTCCGGTCCAGAAGTATGTTCTGAATCCCTGGTCCTGGTCCTCCTGACAAGCCTCCAGAGGCCCTCATGGCCTGGGGTGTGTGGATCCATCCGTTTCCGAGGCTCGGGGCTGGCTAGCCCGAGGCACAGTAATTGGATGGAGGGTTCCAAGGTGGTCCAGTGCCGTCTCCGTTTTGGAGAGGCCCAGCAACTGAGAACGCAACAAGGGGAGGACTCTTCAGAAGAGGGCCATGCACAGGGCTGGCTGCTCGGTAAGAGCCTGGATGCTAAGCTGGAAAGGACACCAAGGTGAATCCACATTCTTACGGTATCACCGGACTGGCTGCAAGATACTGGTACCGTATGAAAGTTCCTAGTATCACCCTGCAGTTACAACCAAGTCTGTGGCAGAGACTTTTCTCATTCTAAAGTTCTACAACCAAGGCTGTGGCAGAGACTGTGCTTTTTGAATCACCCGTCGGTTGCTAAATTCACAAAAAGGGGATTTATCCGATAGCTGTAACATCCAGTTGCGAATGTCTATTCCCTGGATTGTATAGAGAGAGACATTCAAGTATTAGCAGTTCCAAGAGTACCTGAACTTTACTACCCATACCCTCTATTCCCTACTGAGAGACTGTGTTCTGTTCAACGTTTTGCAAATAAAAATCCCTAAAGTGGATTCAAGTGTCGGTCTCTACAGTTTATTGGGCCATCAACCTCGGGAAACCCCTAGACAAGCACGAGGAGGAGAAGGTAGCGGTAAGCCCAAAAATAACCAGCCGCTCCTTCGGGGGTCAGTGCTACATATATACTCCAGCAGATTTGCCCTTCTTTTTATAATGTCTCTGGGGTAGAAAAGTTACAGTTGACATAAAGCCATTTTGTTTACAAAATACATGGTTTCCATTTTTTTTCCATTCTCTGTTACATCTCGGTGCTGCTGAATTCATGCAGTCTTTTTGCAGCCACTTCATTTCTACATGCATTCCAGCGATGGCTGCATGGCATTTCTGAGACATGTTTGTGAAAATAGTCCCTTGTAGTCTTCATTGGAAACCTACGTGACAGGGTGACAATACACAATTAGAAGACAGGGACAGAGCGTTGTCACCCTATGCCAGGAAGTGTATTAAAAGGAGAAAAGGTTGTGGGACTATAATAGGAAGTACCTGAAAAGGAACCTTTGAGGCAGGATTACCAGGAATTATTTTAATGGAAGCTTTAGGTTTACAAAGATGAACATGACCTTTCTAATAACATTAACGTGTTACAGCTTATATGAGTTTTTAGCTTTTGGGTTTATGTTTACTTTAATCATGGCATATCTTTATAATGACTTTGAACATTACCCACGTTACTTACCTCAAAGTTGTCCCTTTTAATGAGGGGCACAAGCTTACATTTTTGCAACTTTAATGGGGAATTCCATTTATTTGTTCATTTACCCAGTTAACGACCGCCCTCTGCAGTTGTACTGTGGCAGGTTGGTTCTCCTGCACGAATCACCATCGTCATTGTACGTTGGCTTACACAGTTGCGGGCGGGCGCATGCCCACTGCAAGCTGCGGGAGCGTGCCCGCAGGTCGAGCGGACTCGATGTCTGCCGACGACCCGCGATCACCTAGTACAGAGGCAGAATGGGGAATCTGCCCTTGTATGTAAACAAGACGAATCCCCATTCTGACAGTAGACATGACAGAGATCTATTGTTCCCAGTCATCAGGAACAGTGATCTCTGTCATGTCCCAGGCAGCCCATCCCCCCTACAGTTAGAACACACCTAGGGAACATAGTTAACCCTTGATCGCCCCCTAGTGTTAACCCCCTTCCCTGGCAGTGTCATTTTTACATTGATCAGTGCATAGCGCTGATTAATGTAATAAAGTCACTGGTCCTCAAAAAGTGTAATTTGGCGTCAGATTTGTCTGCTGCAATGTCGCACAGTCCTGCTAAAAATCGCAGATTGCCGCCATAACCAGTAGAATTTTTTTTTAAAAAGGGTCCCTAAATCTATCCCATAGTTTGTAGATGCGATAACTTTTGCACAAACCAATCAATATACGCTTATTGCGGGTTTTTTTTACCAAAAATGTGTAGAAGAATATATATTGGTCTAAACTGTTTGGTTTTTTTTATATTTTTTTTTTTTAATTTGTATTATAGCAAAAAGTAAAAATAAAAATGTTTTATTTTTTTCAAAATTGTTGCTATTTGTTTGTTTATAGCGCCAAAAATAAAAAAACGCAGAGGTGATCAAATACCACCAAAAGAAAGCTCTATTTGTGGGAAAAAAAAGGACGTCAGTTTTGTTTGGGTACAGCGTCACACAACCACGTAATTGTCAGTTGAAGCGATGCAGTGCTGTATCGCAAAAAAATGGCCTGGTCATTAAAGGGCAAATTCTTCCGATCCTTGAGTGGTTAATCCAGTTGCCACTTTTGAACACTTACTGTATTTATTCCAGTTTATTATATTTGCAATTTACTCTTTATCACTGCGCTGTGCCCAAAACTGCTGTAAGTATTCCAGATGAGTTTCTATCAGTAGGTTATACTGGGGCCATACACTACCGAATGGTAGTCCTGCGCTGCTACTTGTGAAAATAAAATAAATACATTTGCTCTAATCGATCAATAACTGTTAACACATTCATAAAGATGGTAAATATACATTATAAATAATTCATGAAAACTTAGCTTTAGTGGGACTATCAAGCTTTGTCTCTTCATAAATTATTCATTATATGTATATTTACCATCTTTATGAATATTTGGGTTTGATTAATAAGAAAAGGTACTAACACCCATGGATTTATGTAGGTATATAGTGCTTTTATATTTAACCACTTCAGCCCTGGAAGATTTGGCTGCTCAATGACCAGGCCATTTTTTGTGATACAGCACTGCGTCACTTTAACTGACAATTGCACGGTCATGCAACGCTGTACCCAAACAAAATTACTGTCTTTTTTTCCCCACAAATAGAGCTTTCTTTTGGTGGTATTTGATCATCTCTGCGGTATTTATTTTTTGCGCTATAAACAAAAAAAGAGCAACAATTTTGAAAAAAATAAAACATTTTTATTTTTACTTTTTGCTATAATACAAATTTAAAAAAAAATATATATAAAAAAAAACCAAACAGTTTAAACCAATATATATTCTTCTACACATTTTTGGTAAAAAAAAAAACGCAATAAGCGTATATTGATTGGTTTGTGCAAAAGTTATCGCATCTACAAACTATGGTATAGATTTAGGGACCCTTTTTTAAAATTAAAAAAAAAAAACACAATGGGGGTTATTTACGAAAGGCAAATCCACTTTGCACTGAAAGTGCACTTGGAAGTGCAGTCGCTCTAAATCTAAGGAGTAGATCTGAAATGAGGGGAAGCTCTTCTGATTTTGTCATCCAACCATGTGCAAGCTAAAATGCTGTTTTTTTATTTTCCTTGCATGTCCCCCTCGGGTCTACAGTGACTTTACTTCCAAGTGCGCTTGCAGTGCAAAGTGGATTTTCCTTTAGTAAATAACCTCCAATATTTTGTACTTTTTGCTGTAATAAATATCCCCAATTTTTTTTTAAAAAAAAAGCTAATTTTTTTCTCAGTTTAGGCCGATATGTATTCTTCTACATATTTTTGGTAATAAAAATTGCAATAAGCATATTGATTGGTTTGTGCAAAATATAGTCTGCAAAATAGGGGATAGATTTATGGCATTTTTATTATTATTTTTTCTTTAGATTGTAATGACGGCGATCTGCAATTTTTATCAAGACTGTGACATTATGGCGGACACATCAGACACTTTTGACACATTTTTGGGATGATTGACATTTATACAGCGAGCAGTGCTATAAAAATGCACTGATTATTGTAGAAATGTCACTGGCAGGGAAGAGGTGAACACTATGGGGGCGATAACGGGGTTAACTGTGTTCCCTAGTGTGTGTTCTAATTGTAAGGGGAGGGGACTGACTATTGGAGATGACAGATCGTGGTTTCTAGCTATTAGGAACTCACAATCTGAATCTCCTCATCTCACAGAACAGGGGTTTGTGTTTACACACACACGTCCCTATTCTGCCTCTCATGCCCGCGTTTTTGCATGGCCGGCAGTCATTGTGCGCCTGCTATCCCGCTTAAAGGAGCCGACGTACAGCTACGATGGTTCACGGAATCGCGCCAACCTGCCACAGTATAATGACAGTGGCTGGCCGGCAAGTGGTTAAACACAATTGTGGATTGTCACCATGGTAATGTATAAACAAAGCGGTATGATCTATACCTTACACAAGGCATTTACCCCCATACTCTGATGAAGTCACGTGATTAGAGACGCAACACAATGAGCGGAGCCAGGTGATGTCATTGCAGTACCAATAGTGAAACACCATATGGATATCCCTGGAGATTAATTTTGAATGTCTTGCTCACTGCTTTTATCCTGTGAGTGTATTACTTTGAATGCATTCATTTTATCTGGGAAGACTACACTAAAGTGATCTGTGACAAACCCAACCAGGACATGGGCTTTTGAAGGAGACTGGGGATTTTGTCTGCTTCTCCCTGTCAGAGCATGGTAAAGTGCTCAGTTCAGCATCTGATCCTATGGAGAGAACAGATCATTCTCTAATGATGAGCAACATTGTGATGGACACTGAGAGCACGGCTTGGATTCATTCTCTGAATAAGGGCAACAAGGCTTCCCTTCTGGAGTGGATGGAAAGGTGTATAATTAATCATGTACAAGTTAATGATCAGAGGAAATATGGTGGCCCTCCTGCGGACTGAGTTGGAGAAGCTCCTCCACTTGGAACACAAATATTTATCAACACTCTTCCTCAAGAAATTAATGAAGATAAATTGATTCCAGTTATTCAGAGGGAACATTGGGGGTTATTTACTAAAGGAAACTCCACTTCGCACTGAAAGTGCACTTGGAAGTGCAGTTTCTGTAGATCAGAGGGGGACATGCAAGGAAAATAAAAAACAGCATTTTAGCTTGCACATGATTGGATGATAAAATCAGCAGAGCTTCCCCTCATTTCAGATCCACCCTAGATTTGGAGCGACTGCACTTCCAAGTGCACTTGCAGTACAAAGTGGATTTGCCTTTTGCAAATAACCCCCATTGCGTGAGTTTTGTCTTGTTAATTTGGCTTGTAGGAGGAGTTGTTTAATGAGACTTGGAAGCCCTGGGTCTTCTTTCTGTGGAACTGGTGCTGAACTGTCTGGGTGGGCACTGACCTGAGTCACCTAGGCTTGTCTAGGTGACTAATTGTTAATTAGCATACTGTTAATTGGATCACTGTTAGATGGTCTTTAGATGTACCGTTAGATGTACCGATGATATTATTGTTTACAGTTTGCATGCTTTAGGATAATGTGATCAAGCTCTTATCTGATTTTGTGTGGTAAATATTCTGTATGAGTTCACAATATAGAAATACCAGTTTGCACCATTGCTAGTGTTACCTGGTTCCTGGTTCCAGAGTGGAGGAAGATGTCTCTTAGCAGAAGCACCCATGTTTGGTGCAGGTGGTCCTTTTTTATTCTGAGCATTTTTCAGCTAGCAAATGGGCAGCTTTGCCCCTTAAAGGGTAATGCACCTTCATTGACTGGGGAAAAGTATAGAGGGGTGAAGGTGTCCTTGAGCTCATATGTTACTCTGGTTGAAAGGGGTTATGCACACTTGAACTGTAGTATTTATGCGTCCATAGCCGAAGGTGAAGATACATTTTGCATGGAGGTGGATCAAGTTTTATTGAATGTTTGTTTTTGAAGTCACAAATGCACACCCTCCTTAAACTGTCACATATTTTATTGGTGGGCTCTATAATGTTGTATATTTCTTGCTATTTTGTGTGAGACTTTGTGTGTACTTCTTTGCTAATAGTCAAGCAGTGGCATCATATTCATATACAGGGGCCATACTAGGCATCATACTATACATCCCGCCCCTTGTCTCCCATTACATCCATGATATTACTTACTTTTGCAGCTACCTCCTGGCACAGAATGCTGCTGGGGCTCATTTTGTGTGTAGGTGTCGTAGGTTGATGCTTTTCCAAGCTGAATATCTGAGATTGTTTATGGAAACATTCATTCTAAATAACCAGAGAGCTGTGCAGCATTATAAATTTACGAGTTCTTGCAACACCTCTGACTGTTCAAAGACTCTTTCATTGCTGCTATCAATATGTAAGGCTCCATTAAAATGTATCTTGAAAGTTGTTAGGACTACTTTGCTTTAAGTTTACAGGTGTTGAGATTCCTGACATGGGGAAACTCCAGCCAACAAACACAAAGACAAAAATGTAACTGCATTTAAAGAAATGTTGTGGATACATTGTTGAATTATTGTACGCAAACTATATGGCCAAAAGGTTGTGGACATCAGACCTATAGGGGCTTGTCAGACATCCCATTCAAAACCATGGGTGATTCGAGTTGCAAAAAGTTAACTGCACGTACGGAACTGTTATATAGACAGTAATACCTTGGATTGCGAGTAACGCGGTTTACGAGCATTTCGCAGTACGAGCTATTTTTTTTTTTAGAACCCTGACTCGATTTGCAAGCATTGTCTCACAAAACAAGCAGGATTCAAGCATCTGGGGTGTGCAGTACCACATGTGGCCAGAGGTAAGGCGACGCTGGTGGTGCTTCGTTTCTCAGTGTCTCTGAATGTCTCCGAATGCCTCTGAGCATCTCCGAGTGATCTCCGAATGTTTTTGAGTGTCTTCGGTGCTCCTGCACCTCTGGCCACATGCGGTGCTGCATACACCAGCAGTGCACTGTAGCGTATTATCTGAGTTTCCATTAATTTCTATGGGCAAACTCGCATTGATATACGAGTGATTTGGATTAAAAGCATGCTTCTGGAACAAATTATGCTCATAATCCAAGGTACTACTGTAATATAGTTTCTACATACACTATATGGCCAAACGTTTTAGACACCTTACATTAGCTTTCTGGGCATTCCATTTGAAAACCATAGCCATCAATATGAAGCTGTTCTGCTCTGGGGCTAGAACATCCTCCACTCTTCTGGGAAGGTTTTTCACAAAAAAATTTGTAAGCTCAGATATTGATGGTGGATTGAGAAGACCTGGCTCGCAACTGGAATTCCAATTCATCCCAAACATGTTCAGTAGGGTTGAGGTCAGTAGGGTTGGGGTTTTGTACACAGGAGCATGGTCATGATGGAACAAAAAAGGGCCTGCCCCAAACTGTTACCACACCTGAACCCTACTGAATGTCAAAGGTGTTTGGGACTTCCTCAAATGGTTATTCTGTAAATGTCTTTATATGCCATATAATTAACAGGACACTTTGCGGGAAACACCTAAACTGAATCGTTTGTAAGTGGGGAGGGGGCACATACTTTTGGCCATATAGGTACAGTATGTGTGATAATAAGGTGCCCATGAACCTTTGGACATATAGTATATATATATAAGCTGTGGCTTCTTGTGCCACCAGCCAGCTCTCTGTGTCCTGTAAAGGAGCATTATTAGATGCTGTGGCCCTCTTAGTGGTCTTTCCTCCTGTAAACATCCTAAACATTGCAAGCAACTCCAATGATTAAATAATATTTTTTGTATCATATTATCTTTGTACTAATATTTGATTTACCTATATTATAGAAAGACTGCATACCTATTTATGTGACAATAAGCCTTTGAAGAAGGACACTCTTGTCCGAAACATGTCAGGCTTCATTCATGGCATTTATCTATTCTAGCCCACTATCTTTCTCCAGGGCAGCTAAGTTTTATGTTAATTTTGTCTTTTTAACATTTCCTCAGACATTTCTTGATACTTGTATGTTATTATATTAACTACTACATTGTGTGTAATAAACATTTATATTTCTTCTTCACATTTGGTCTGTCATTTAAAACCCTGAGGGGTTATACTGTGCCTTGTAACACGCACATTCATTTTAAGAGGGAAGTTTCAGGAAAAACATACATTTTTGTATTGGCGTATAACACGCACACGCTATTTGCACCTGGTTTTTATGGTGAAAAAGTGAGTGTTATATGCCAATAAATACAGTAGGTCTTTTTTCAATTTTTTTATGGATGGGACCAACCAAATGTCTTTGCACCAATTGCCAATCCTTATCATACTTTGCTCAAATAGGGACTGGGTGTGCCAGGAGGAAAGAGCAAAAAGCAGAAATGCATAAAGTCTGGGTGATCATACTAGTTCCCCATCAAAGTCTCTTCAATGTTATCAATCCAGTACATGCTTCTTCAACAGTATCAAGTTTTGATGAAGCGGGGTGATTTAAACCTACACAATGCGTTGGGTTTTTATTGCTGTCTGTGTTCCCACGAGAGAGATTTGCCCTCTTTGTTTGTCTTGGTGACTGTTGTCACCAGGTCAAAAATTGAGTGAGAATCCAAAATGTCACGTTGTCACCAGAACAGGAGTAGAGGGAACATCTTTCAATGGGGATACTTGTTCCAGTGACAACTGTCTAAGAGGAGGCTTCTTATTTTTGAGAGATCCCCTGTCACTTGAAGTGTCTAACTTACAGGGAGTACAGGAATATCCGCCCAATGAAACAGATTATAAAAAAACAAAACAAGTGAAATACATAAAAAGTGTTCTACTATATCCAGGAGGACCAACTGTACCACCTTATTGCAGACACCGGTCCTCTTGTGCTTCCCCCTGCAGGGCTGCCGCCTTCTCCTCCTCTTTCTTCCTTTCGGGGCCTTGCAGGAGGATCCGTTCTAACATTTATGCTCCCATTCATCTGCTGTCTGAGTGCCCCTGTGTGCTCCTTTTCCCTACCGTGCTGCCAGCTGTGGGGGAAAGGGGCACACAGGGAGGGAGCCTGTGTTTATTATAAATCAGTTTGTGAATGAACGGAAAGCATTGGTGCGCTTCCCAATCATTCATCTGTGCAGCTGAGACTGCAGAGAAACTGACTGAGTAATCAATTTCTTCAGCCCCTTTTTAAGTTTCAAATATGAGACATCTGTTTAGACCCCTGATATTTCACCCCCCCCCCCCCCAACAGGGCGGTAAAAAATGTAAAATAATTAAATAAATAAAAAAGTTTAAAAAATGTAGGCATTCAATTTGCTTGGACCTCTGTCTGTGTTGTTGATGGAGTATTCTCTTTACTTTTTGTTTTGTAAAATGTTGATGGCAAAACAAGAAGTGAGGGTAAAAAACAGACAGATGTTCCTAACTTTTTCCACTCTATCCAAAACTAGAAGCGTTTTTTAGGCTTAACGTACAATTGAATTTTTGATTAAGGTTAAAGTTGGAGTTGAGATATGGACCAATATAAGCATGTATGTGCTATAGCGGTCAGTAACAATCCCCTATTAGTGTCTTTGGGAGGAATAGTGCCCCACTGTTGGTGTCAGTGGCAGAAATGATGCCCCATTGTCGATGTCAGTGGCAAGAATAGTGCCACAAGGGCGAGATAAAGGTAACCAAAGGGCCTCATCCTGCCCTGGGGCCCCACCTGGGAGACCACTGCTCTAGAAGCTGGAAATCAGTGTAGTAGGCACCGCTCCACTAGCTTCCAGGTCCCATGCTGAGCGGCTACCCTTCTGCTTCCTGAACAAAGGAGGTTGGCCGCTCAGCATGGGCACCATTTAGGAAACACTTTGCATTTTTTGCATTTTTTACGTTGCAAAAGTGTTAAAATTGTTTATTGAAGTTTTACAAAACCAGTAAATAAATCAAGAAAAATGAACACATGGTCAGCCACATGAAATAGCCACTATAGTAACAAGAAACAAAGGATAGAAAACTGTGCTTTAAGACTATAGATAGCAGCTGGCACTCACTAGACATATAGTGCAAACATGTAAAAAATAAAGAATAGTGCAGCGCTCAATATTGTGTATGAGTGTGAAGGAATGAAAACTGCAATCAGCAAGTGTTAAAATCAACTGAAATGACAATTAAATAAATCATTAAGCCAATATAATACATATACATTTCCAAAATGTAAAGTCCGTCAACAGAAATTGAAGTGATGAAAAAAAATGCTATAATCAATAACACCCAAAGTACATGAATGCATGAACGTTCAATAAAAAATAAAAAAATAGTTAAAAAATAGATAAAAAATAGTCCACCATGAAATTGAAATCGTTGAAGTGAAAGTAAAGACACCCATGTAAGGGCACAGTAGAATAAAACACTTCTCCCTTAGGCCGCGTACACACGGGCGGACTGTTCGCCCAACCTTGTCCGCTGAACAGTGTTTGGGCGGACAGTCCGCTCGTGTGTGGGCTTTCAGCGGACAGTTTCAGCGGACAGTTGGACGGACAAAGTCTTTCGGAAATTCCGAAAAACTGTCCGCTGAAACTGTGTTTGAGCGAACAGTCCGCCCGTGTGTGGGCCTGTCCGCTGTACTTTCGAAATGAGCGGACTGTTCCCGCTCGGAAAGTCCGCCCATTTCGAGCGCGTGTACAGGTAGGCGGGGCCCGCGAAGGAGACGTCGCGGGCTACACCGCCTGGAATGGGCTTAAAGGGGAACCCCAACGCCGAAAAAAATCGGCGTGGGGGTTCCCCCAAAGTCCACACCAGACCCTTGTCCGAGCACGCTACCCGGCCGGCCAGGAAAGGGGGGCGAGCGAGCGCGCCCCCCCTCCTGAGCCGTACCAGGCCACGTGCCCTCAACATGGGGGGGTGCCTTGGGGAAGGGGGGGCCGCGCGGCCCCCCCCACCCCAAAGCACCTTGTCCCCATGTTGATGAGGACAAGGGCCTCTTCCCGACAACCCTGGCCGTTGGTTGTCGGGGTCTGCGGGCGGGGGGCTTATCGGAATCCGGGAGCCCCCTTTAAGAAGGGGGCCCCCGGATACCGGCCCCCCACCCTATGTGAATGAGTATGGGGTACAATGAACCCCTACCCATTCACCTGTGAAATAAAGTACAAAAAAAAACACAACACAGGGAAAAAATATTTTATTGCACAGCTCCGGGGGTCTTCCGTCTTCGGGGGTCTTCTCGCCGGACTCCTCCGCTATCTGTGTGTAGCTCTTTTACTAGCGGAGGAGTCCGGCTTTCTTCCTCCCCGCCGCCGGCCTCTTCTCCCGACTTCGGGGGTCTTGTCCCCCTCTTCGGTTCTTCTGCCGGGCCACCGTGCCTTCTTGTAGCTCTTTTACAGGCGGTGGCCCGGTCTTCTGTCGCCGCTGTCGTCGCCGCCGCCGCCGCCGCCGCCGCCTTCCGTTCTTGTTCTTCTTCTTGTTCTTCTTCTTCTTCTCCTGGAGATGTTGACTCGACGAGCTCTCCGGCCGGAATGCCAGGGCCGCGCTGTGCGGTCACTTATATAGTGACAATGGGGCGGTGTCACATGGTATATGTCACATGGGTTGGTCACATGGGTTGATGTCACATGGGGACTATGACATCGTAAGGGGGCGGGGTCACCATGTGACCAACCCATGTGACATATACCATGTGACACCGCCCCATTGTCACTATATAAGTGACCGCACAGCGCGGCCCTGGCATTCCGGCCGGAGAGCTCGTCGAGTCAACATCTCCAGGAGAAGAAGAAGAAGAACAAGAAGAAGAACAAGAACGGAAGGCGGCGGCGGCGGCGGCGACGACAGCGGCGACAGAAGACCGGGCCACCGCCTGTAAAAGAGCTACAAGAAGGCGCGGTGGCCCGGCAGAAGAACCGAAGAGGGGGACAAGACCCCCGAAGTCGGGAGAAGAGGCCGGCGGCGGGGAGGAAGAAAGCCGGACTCCTCCGCTAGTAAAAGAGCTACACACAGATAGCGGAGGAGTCCGGCGAGAAGACCCCCGAAGACGGAAGACCCCCGGAGCTGTGCAATAAAATATTTTTTCCCTGTGTTGTGTTTTTTTTTGTACTTTATTTCACAGGTGAATGGGTAGGGGTACATTGTACCCCATACTCATTCACATAGGGTGGGGGGCCGGTATCCGGGGGCCCCCTTCTTAAAGGGGGCTCCCGGATTCCGATAAGCCCCCCGCCCGCAGACCCCGACAACCAACGGCCAGGGTTGTCGGGAAGAGGCCCTTGTCCTCATCAACATGGGGACAAGGTGCTTTGGGGTGGGGGGGCCGCGCGGCCCCCCCTTCCCCAAGGCACCCCCCCATGTTGAGGGCACGCGGCCTGGTACGGCTCAGGAGGGGGAGCGCGCTCGCTCGCCCCCCTTTCCTGGCCGGCCGGGTAGCGTGCTCGGACAAGGGTCTGGTGTGGACTTTGGGGGAACCCCCACGCCGATTTTTTTCGGCGTTGGGGTTCCCCTTTAAGCCCATTCCAGGCGGCGGAGCCCGCGACGTCTCCTTCGCGTGCCCCGCCTACCTGTACACGCGCTCGAAATGGGCGGATTTGCCTCCTCCTTACGTGGGCGAGTCCGTTCATTTCAAAAGTTGAGCGAACTGTTTGGCAAACAGTTTGCTGAAACAGTCCGCTCGTGTGTGGGCAAGTCCGCTCATGCAAATTTTGAGCGGACTGTTTGCCGAAACTGTTTGACGAACAAGGTTGGGCAAACAGTCCGCGCGTGTGTACGCGGCCTTAGTGTGCGATCCAAGACCTTAGAGTAAAATGGGCACACTTACCAGAGAATGTGGACTCGTATACTGGTATGTATTGAGTCAAACAAGCATATGTGAGGTAATACCTCAACTATGACCAGCTGTATCGGATGGGGAAGTTCCAATTTCAAACGAACAGACTCCCAATGCACAGCAGACATCAATAGGAAAGGCCCCTCCCGAACCTGGATCAGCTTGAAATAAAGGGAAGCCACAGATGCACCAGGGGGTATACGGCAGCCTATAGCTTTTAAATTAATTTAAGAATTTTAGATTGAAGTTGCGCTATATTCATTTTACGAAGGGGTATAGGCATTGAACAAAATAGATAGTAATTCAGGCAGTACCATCATTTTGACCGCATTTACCCTCTCATGCCACTGAAACATTTTGCATTTTCTCTGAATGAAGAAGGTGGCATCGTGACATCACCACCCTGACTCTGCTGCAATCAGAGAAGGCTTTGCATTAATTAAGAGAATGCAAAGTGTTCCCTGAATAGAGTCTGTGCTGAGCAAACGACTTCGGGTGTTTACTATGTAGCAAGGCAGCCACACTGTATGGGACCTGGAAGGTAAAGGAGTTGTGCCTACTACAGTAATTACTAGCTTCCATGAGTTTGGTACATACATACTAGGGATGAGCCGAACATCCCCCGGTTCGGTTCGCACCAGAACTTTCGAACGGACCCCAAATTCGAACGAACGTTAGAACCCCATTGAAGTCTATGGGACTCGAACGTTCGAAATGAAAAGTGCTAATTTTAACGGCTAATATGCAAGATACTGTCCTAAAAAGGGTTTGGGGACCTGGCTCCTGCCCCAGGGGACATGGGTCAATGCAAAAAAAGTTTTAAAAACGTCCGTTTTGGCGGGAGCACTGATTTTAATGACGATTAAAGTGAAAAAAAAAGTGAAATATTCCTTTAAATATGGTGCCTGTGGGGTGTCTGTAGTATGCCTGTGAAGTGCCACGTGTTTCCCGTGTTTAGAACAGTCCCTGCACAAAATGACATTTAACGGAAATAACACCATTTAAAACTGCTTGCGGTTTTAATGTTATATCTGGTTCCTGCAATATGGTTGAAAATCATTGAGAAAAATGACATGGGTAGCCCTCCCTGCCCATTACCAGCCTATTTGGGTCTTGTACGCATATTAAGGGGAACCCCGTACCCATATTAAAAAAAGGAAATGCGTGTGGCCCCCAGGCCCTATATACTCAGAACAGCAGTATACAGGCGGTGCAAACAAGACAGGGACTGTGTAGGTTTGTTGTGTTAAGTTGAATCTGTTTGTAATTTTCAACTGGTACATTTTTAAAGTGTAGCTCCAGTCCTGTATAATTTGTTTTGTCATCAATCTTTTTTCATCTCATTTGCTGTTGTCTCCTTCCGTTTGCAAGTAGGAGATGTTTGTAAATTGGATGTTTGAAAGTAGGGGCCTGCCCTATATGCTCTGCAGAAATGGTGGAACAAGGTGTTGGTTTTGCCACAACATTGTAAGCCCTCAAAGTGACTCTTGGTGGGCGCTGGAGCGCCCTGCTGTGAACGATTATATCAAGAATTGTAATTACATGCCATTGTTGAACAGTAGTAGAAAAATTGACCTTTGGTGGTTGTGGTGCTGGTGCCACAACACTATAAGTCCTCACCGTTACTCTGGGTGGGCACAGGAAGGGGCCCTCCTGTGAAATATTATATCAAGAATTGTAATTACATGTCCCTGTTAAACAGGGGCAGAAAAAATTGGCCTTAGGCACTGGTGCTGGTGCCACCACACTGCAACCTCTGCCATATACTCTAGTTTTATTGCAGGAATTAGCCCTGCTGCAAAGCATTGCATCAAAAATTGTACTTAAACGCCCCTGTTAAACAGGGGCAGAAAAATTGGGCCTTAGGCACTGGTGCTGGTGCCACCACACTGCAACCTCTGCCATATACTCTAGTTTTATTGCAGGAATTAGCCCTGCTGCAAAGCATTGCATCAAAAATTGTACTTAAACGCCCCTGTTAAACAGGGGCAGACAAATTGGGCCTTAGGCACTGGTGCTGGTGCCACCACACTGCAACCTCTGCCATATACTCTAGTTTTATTGCAGGAATTAGCCCTGCTGCAAAGCATTGCATCAAAAATTGTACTTAAACGCCCCTGTTAAACAGGGGCAGAAAAATTCGGCCTTAGGCACTGGTGCTGGTGCCACCACACTGCAACCTCTGCCATATACTCTAGTTTTATTGCAGGAATTAGCCCTGCTGCAAAGCATTGCATCAAAAATTGTACTTAAACGCCCCTGTTAAACAGGGGCAGACAAATTGGGCCTTAGGCACTGGTGCTGGTGCCACCACACTGCAACCTCTGCCATATACTCTAGTTTTATTGCAGGAATTAGCCCTGCTGCAAAGCATTGCATCAAAAATTGTACTTAAACGCCCCTGTTAAACAGGGGCAGACAAATTGGGCCTTAGGCACTGGTGCTGGTGCCACCACACTGCAACCTCTGCCATATACTCTAGTTTTATTGCAGGAATTAGCCCTGCTGCAAAGCATTGCATCAAAAATTGTACTTAAACGCCCCTGTTAAACAGGGGCAGAAAAATTCGGCCTTAGGCACTGGTGCTGGTGCCACCACACTGCAACCTCTGCCATATACTCTAGTTTTATTGCAGGAATTAGCCCTGCTGCAAAGCATTGCATCAAAAATTGTACTTAAACGCCCCTGTTAAACAGGGGCAGACAAATTGGGCCTTAGGCACTGGTGCTGGTGCCACCACACTGCAACCTCTGCCATATACTCTAGTTTTATTGCAGGAATTAGCCCTGCTGCAAAGCATTGCATCAAAAATTGTACTTAAAAGCCCCTGTTAAACAGGGGCAGAAAAATTGGGCCTTAGGCACTGGTGCTGGTGCCACCACACTGCAACCTCTGCCATATACTCTAGTTTTATTGCAGGAATTAGCCCTGCTGCAAAGCATTGCATCAAAAATTGTACTTAAACGCCCCTGTTAAACAGGGGCAGAAAAATTCGGCCTTAGGCACTGGTGCTGGTGCCACCACACTGCAACCTCTGCCATATACTCTAGTTTTATTGCAGGAATTAGCCCTGCTGCAAAGCATTGCATCAAAAATTGTAATTAAATGCCCCTGATAAACAGGGGCAGAAAAATTGGGCCTTAGGCACTGGTGCTGGTGCCACCACACTGCAACCTCTGCCATATACTCTAGTTTTATTGCAGGAATTAGCCCTGCGGCAAAGCATTGCATCAAAAATTGTAATTAAACGCCCCTGTTAAACAGGGGCAGAAAAATTGGGCTGCTGGCATCACCCAGAACCAAAAATGTTCTTCCAACATATCAGCGGAGGAGGAAGAGGATAGACAATCAACATAACAGGACAGTCACTCAGCATCAGCATAGGCAGTCTTGAAGGGATGTGGTATTTCAAAAAAAATTATTCGGTTACATCAGCTTCAGGTGCTTGGTAGCTGTGGGTGATCCAAGACTGATTCATCTTGATGAAGGTCAGTCGATCAACTGATTCGGTGGACAGGCGCACCCTGTGATCGGTAACAAAGCCACCAGCAGCACTGAAGGTGCGTTCCGAAAGAACGCTGGATGCAGGACAGGCCAGTAGCTCAATTGCATACTGTGCAAGCTCTGGCCAGTGATCCATCCTCAAGACCCAGTAAGCCAGAGGATTTTCGGTGGGAAAGGTGTCCAAGTCTGACCTTGCCCCTAGGTATTCTTGCACCATGTAAATCAGACGCTGGCGATGGGTGCTGGAACCGATCATACCTTGGGGCTGCGGACTAAAAAATTGTCTGAAAGCATCAGTCAGACGGCCACCTTCTCCACCGCTCCTTCTGACCGATGCCTCAGCAACACGTTGTCCAGGACCAGGAGTTTGTAACCTCCCAGTCTCTGGGAACGCGTTGCACAGACCTTTCTGCAAGGCCTCCCGGAGATGTCTCATCCTCTGCTCCCTCTGCGATGGCAAGATAAGGTCGGCAACCTTACCCTTGTACCGTGGATCAAGGAGAGTGGCCAGCCAGTAATGGTCCCTCTCCTTGATCCGAAGAATACGAGGATCCTTCCGCAGGCTTTGCAGGATCAGGGAGGCCATGCAGCGTAGGTTAGCTGAGGCATTCGGTCCGGAGTCCTCTGGGTCACTAAGGACAACATGATCCGCAGCTACCTCCTCCCAGCCACGTACAAGTCTACGTGTTTCTTGGGACTGTAAATCATCCCTATAAGACTGCTGCTGCTGCTGCTGATGCTGAGTGCCAGCCTCCACCTCCATGCTGACACAATCATCCTCCTCCTCCTCTTCCTCCTCCTCATCCTCTTCCTGTGTGATGGGTGGCACAGCAGGAACACTGTCTGGATAAAGGGGGCCTTGAGAGGCAAGGAAGTCCTCCTCTTCCTGCCTCTGTTCTGCCTCAAGTGCCCTGTCCATTATTCCACGCAGCGTATGCTCCAAGAGGTGGACAAGAGGTACAGTGTCACTGATGCATGCACTGTCACTGCTCACCATCCTTGTGGCCTCCTCAAACGGTGACAGGACAGTGCATGCATCCCTGATCATGCCCCACTGGCGTGGTGAGAAAAAACCAAGCTCCCCTGACCCTGTCCTGGTGCCGTAGTCGCACAGGTACTCATTGATGGCCCTCTGCTGCGTGTGCAGCCGCTGCAGCATGGCCAATGTTGAGTTCCATCTGGTGGGCATGTCACATATAAGGCGGTTCTTGGGCAGGTTCAACTCCTTTTGGAGCTCAGCCAGCCGAGCACAGGCATTAAATGATCGGCGGAAATGCACACAGACTTTCCTGGCCTGCTTCAGGACATCCTGTAAGCCGAGGTACCTGCCCAAGAACCGCTGCACCACCAGGTTAAGGACGTGAGCTACACAGGGCACATGGGTCAGTTGTCCCTGTCAGAGGGCGGAGAGGAGGTTGGTGCCATTGTCGCAAACCACCATTCCTGGCTTAAGCTGGCGTGGCGTCAACCACCTCTCGGCCTGCCCCTGCAGAGCTGACAAAACATCCGCCCCAGTGTGGCTCCTGTCCCCCAAACAAACCAGCGCAAGCACGGCATGGCATCGTTTTGCCTGCGTACTTGCGTAGCCCCTGGAATGCCTACGGAGCACCGCTGGTTCTGAGGACAGAGCACTGGAAGAGGCCATGGAGGAAGAAGAAGAGGAGGGGGTGGAGGAGAGAGGTGTGTCACAACCAATAGTAGCATTTTGGAGGCGTGGTGGCGGAACAATCTCCAACACTACTGCACCTTGTCCTGCATCCTTCCCAGCAGCCAGAAGAGTGACCCAATG
Organism: Lithobates pipiens; assembly: GCF_037356315.1. Taxonomy (NCBI): domain Eukaryota; kingdom Metazoa; phylum Chordata; class Amphibia; order Anura; family Ranidae; genus Lithobates; species Lithobates pipiens. The sequence continues at coordinate 151,359,911 of NW_027507787.1, read as the reverse complement.
GGCCGTGAAAGACAGGTAACGTCCCTGTCCATGCCTGCTGGACCATGAGTCAGCGGTAATATGCACCTTACCGCTGACCGCCCTGTCCAGCGAGGCAAGGACATTGCCTTCCACATGCCGGTAGAGAGCCGGAATCGCCTTCCGTGAGAAAAAGTGGCGTTTGGGGACCTGCCACTGAGGAACCGCACATTGTACAAACTCATGGAAGGGGGGCCGAGTCTACCAACTGAAAAGGCAGCAGTTGAAGTGCTAGCAATTTAGCCAAGCTAGCATTCAACCGCTGGGCATGTGGATGGCTGGGAGTAAACTTCTTCCGCCGGTCCAGCAGCTGGGGCAGGGACATTTGCCTGCTATAATCGGACGTGGGTGTACCGCTAGCAGAGTTCCCGGAAGCACTTGGCTGTGACACACCTAATTGTACACCTTCATTCCTCTCAGAGCAGGTTTCAGAGAGGACTGAAGGTCTAGTGGGGTTGGAGATGCCAGCTGATGAGGAGCAAGGAGAGGTCCGCTTTGTTCTTTGGTGTGGGTCTTTGAGGTACGCTTGCCAACGAGCTGCATGGCAGGTCAACATATGTCTGGTCAAGCATGTGGTGCCCAAGCGGCTGATGTTTTGGCCACGTGAGATACGCTTGAGACATATGTTTCAAATAGCAGCGGTGCCATCTGATGCACTCGTCTCAAAAAAGAACCACACCAAAGAACTTTTAGAATAACGCGCAGAGGCAGCGCTCTGCACAGGCGGAGCTCTGCGGTGTGATTCAGTCGGTGTGCTGCCCCTAAGCTGGCCCCCGGAGGGCATCCTGCCTCGTTGGACATGTGCCTCCTCCTCCTCCTCCTCCTCCTCCTCCCTCCTTCCAGGCACCCACGTGGAGTCAGTGCCCTCATCATCCCCTCCCTCTTCATCGCTGTAGCAAACCTGGCAGTATGCTGCAGCTTGTGGAACATGACTGCCAGATTGCTGTCCTTCTTGAGCATCCCCTCTCTCTGCGCTCACGCTACTGCCTTCCTCTAGCTGAGTGTCATCATCAGAGCCCACAAAACACTGGGCATCCTCCTGGAGCATGTACCCAACACTGTGCTCAAAGAGTTCAGGAGACTCCTCAGGAGGACGTGGTGGGTCTAGGGAAGGAGTCACTGATGATGACATTGAGAGGAGGGAAGACGATGCGTTGGCAGCTGCTTTGCTACTACCCTGAGACTGGGTGAGAGAGGATGAGGAGGATGAAGAGGGCTTGGTCATCCACTCTACCAAGTCGTTGGCATGTTGCGGTTCAACATGTCCAGCTGCCGAAAAGAAGGACAAGCATGTCCCATGGCCACGTGCTGATGACAATGCACCGCGTCCACGACCAGCACTGTTGTCTCTAGACACAGAGCCTGCTTGCCCTCTTTTATCGGCTCGCGCCTGTCTGCCTCTCCTTGCTGGCCTTCCAGACATGGTAATGGCCTGAAGGGAGTTGGGTAAAACAGCAGTTGGGTAGTTTATATTGTGCTGGAGGCACACAACACCCACTAACTCCTGCAGATGCCTTTTTTATAGAACACCAGAGATAAAGGGGTATATACAGATGTATACTGTGCTGTGCTGGAGGCACACACAACTTCCAATAACTCCTGCAGATGGCAAGTGGGCTCAAATAGAGAACAGCTATGTAGGTGGATATAGCGGTATGTACTGGGTACAGAGCACGCAGACAGCACACACTATCTCCTAACACTACTGACTGCAAGCTCTATTATTAAAGATAGATCACTAGCTATATAGGTGAGGTGAATATCGCGGTGTATACTGCGGTCAGGGCACGCAGACAATAACCAGAAAACAGCAGAGATAAAGGGGTATATACAGATGTATACTGTGCTGTGCTGGAGGCACACACAACTTCCAATAACTCCTGCAGATGGCATGTGGGCTCAAATAGAGAACAGCTATGTAGGTGGATATAGCGGTATGTACTGGGTACAGAGCACGCAGACAGCACGCACTATCTCCTAACACTACTGACTACAAGCTCTATTATTAAAGATAGATCACTAGCTATATAGGTGAGGTGAATATCGCGGTGTATACTGCGGTCAGGGCACGCAGACATAAACCAGAAAACAGCAGAGATAAAGGGGTATATACAGATGTATACTGTGCTGTGCTGGAGGCACACACAACTTCCAATAACTCCTGCAGATGGCATGTGGGCTCAAATAGAGAACAGCTATGTAGGTGGATATAGCGGTATGTACTGGGTACAGAGCACGCAGACAGCACACACTATCTCCTAACACTACTGACTGCAAGCTCTATTATTAAAGATAGATCACTAGCTATATAGGTGAGGTGAATATCGCGGTGTATACTGCGGTCAGGGCACGCAGACAATAACCAGAAAACAGCAGAGATAAAGGGGTATATACAGATGTATACTGTGCTGTGCTGGAGGCACACACAACTTCCAATAACTCCTGCAGATGGCAATTGGGCTCAAATAGAGAACAGCTATTTAGGTGGATATAGCGGTATGTACTGGGTACAGAGCACGCAGAAAGCACGCACTATCTCCTAACACTACTGACTGCAAGCTCTATTATTAAAGATAGATCACTAGCTATATAGGTGAGGTGAATATAGTGGTGTATACTGCGGTCAGGGCACGCAGACAATAGCCACTACACAACAGCAAGATAGGAAATCAGCCGAAAACGATCGGTGCGTACTGTGTTAAAGGTACACAGAACACCCACTGCTTCAGACGCCAACACACTACACGAGGCCGCCGCAATGGCGGCCTTATATAGTGTGGGGCGTGCACTACACAGCCTGAGCTATGATTGGCCACAGGCATCCTGCCTGTGGCCAATCATGGCTCTCCTCGCTGCTGGCGCTGCGATTGGCCAAGCATGCGGGGTCACAGTGCATGCTTGGCCAATCATGAGCCAGCAATGCACTGCGCCATAGCAGTGCATTGTGGGCCGTGAGCGCCACGCGAATTTGACACGAACGGACCAAAATGTTCGGATTTCGCCGAACGGACGAACAGCCAATGTTCGAGTCGAATGTACGTTCGACTCGAACACGAAGCTCATCCCTAATACATACTTATATTGGCCTAAGCTGGGCCAATGCAACAATTAAAAAAAATGTCATACTTAAACATCAGCTTTAAGAGATTTTCATGTATTTTTCTTGACACCAAACTTCATGCGCCCAACCAATGCCAATTCTACTGCCACCAAATTGATTTAGCCCATGTTGCAGGATTCATGGTGTTAGAAGAAGAAGCACATTTGAGGAATGCTTGCTTCTACAGCTTTTCTTTGGTATATACACTCCTGATATTTCATCGTTAGCAGCCATGGGGGCTTTGATCTCTAGTGGAATGTTGTGGGCGATGCCCGTCAGGATACAAACAGAACATACAAGTCTGTAAATCCGTTCTACAGACAAAATATTAGCAGGCTCGGAACCTGCACACAAGTAGACAAACGTTGGGATGAATGTGCTCTAGGACGTTCGAGGAAGGATCTGTCAATATTGCCATTTGCACCATAAGCTTGATAGGTGAAGGCAAACAGCTTCAGAAGCAGCGCCAAAGGCAGACTCGCGGAGCACAAAATCCGTCATCTTAAGACATTAATGATCAGTGTAGGATGTTCTAACTTCTGGCAACACGGCTGACCCAACTGCAGTAATACATGTATTTTCTTAGATGTTCCTCGACTGAAGAAATGCACATATCTGAGAAACCTTTACTTCTTACAACCTAACACTTTTTTTCCCTGATCAACCAAACCCCATTTTAAGCTATGATCTTGCTACTTCCCTTTAACCTAAGACCGAAGTGCTACGCCTGCGTGCCAGTATATTTTTATATATAAAGACAGGTGATTGGAACTGCGCGGTCTCTAGAATAATAATAAAATAAAAAATCAAAACATGACTTTTGTAAAACGCAAAGTGGCATGATGGCATAGAGCTTCAGGTCTGGATGTTGGGGATTAGGTATCAACTAAGACAAAACGACTCTTATATGGAGCCAGAGGAACTCTAACCTGATTGTCATTGTTGTAATGAGTTTTAAGGGAAGGCAAACCTTTGATTCTTCTCTTTAGAAAATATTGCCATTATTACTTCCCAAAAAAACGTTTTGCAGAAGAGGTCTTGAGTTTTTTTTACTTTAAAGTCGGGATCCAGCTTAGAATTTTTTTTTTAGTAGGAAGGAATCAAGACCTCCGGAAGTTTTTTACTGTTGTCTTTGCCTTTGAGGGGGAGATTCACCCCAAGTTCCTATTGTTCAGAAGAAAGATAGCATCAAAAGAGCCAAACCACAAATGCGTTCAAGGAAATTTTAATTGTCTATTCAATAATCTAAAATAAAACAACACCTTTTGGTGGTCGGAACACTCCCCATCATCTGGACTTGGAGGCTATGTATATTCTTTTATGGACTCAAATAATGCTTCCAGAAAACTGAGTTTATATGAAGTTTTAGTAAGTGATACAGTATCTGAATTGCAGCATATTTTTATTTTTGCTAGGTCCATTTTGGATACTTTATCACTCATGCAAACTCCACCAGGGCATCCTGGTCAATCAGTGGCTTATCAGTCAATAAGGGTAAGGGTCGCTTAGAGGATTCTTTTCCCTCTGAAGACCCACCTCTAGAGTTACAAGGTTAAATATGGTAATTTCGAGGAGGGTTGCAGCGAACCCCTCAGATTGCTGCAGACCACATGGCAGCCTCCATACAGGGCTGTGGCAGTCTTTCAGATGTCCAGACAGTCCACCCAAATTCCACTGACTTCAATGTTAATGTTTTTTTCCCGTTTGGGTGGACATGTTCAAGCAACCTCAGGGCAAGCAAAGATAACCCCAGACTTTATCTCAAATATAAAATTTTTGTCCCTCCATCTCATATGGCAGAACTGAACCATTCTGCATAATTTTGCATCATTTGTTGCACTAATACATACTTTTTTGCGTCCTTGTTCAGGCAGGGTGATGTCATGCGAATTAAAATTTGTAAACTATTAAATTTGTTGGTGTGTACATTTTTAAACAGTTTGGCCGCCTGCTTATCTTAAGTCAGAATAACATATATATAATGTTATTTTATACAATGTGACTGGCTGGAGCCTCAATGACATGCGCGCGGTAGCCGCTGTTAACTGCATGGGGCTCGGAAGGAATGGCACGGGTGGCCATTCCTTCAGTGCGCACGCGCCAGTGATGTCACTAGCTGCATATAATGTAAATATCTCCTAAATGGTGCTCGTTTAGGAGATATTTACACTGCCTATAAGTAAGTCTTATTATAGGCTTACCTATAGATAAAAATCAGTAAAGGAAGTTTATTTCCTCTTTACCTACCTCAATACACTTTCACCCCCTTCCTGCCAAGGCCAATTTTCAGATTTTAGCGTTGGCAAACGTTGAATGACAATTACTTAGTTGTGCAACACTGTACCCGATTGCAGAACTTTCTTTTAGTGGTATTTACAGTAATAACCGCTGGGTTTTAAATTTTTTGCTAAATTAATGACAAAAGACTGAAATTTTTTAAGGAAAAACACTTTTTTTCTTTGTTTATGTTATAACATTTTGCAAATAAATCATCTTTTTTCATACATTTAAGTCAAAATGTATTCTGCTTTGGTAAAAAAAATAACCCAAATCAGTGTATATTATTTAGCCTGTAGTAAAGTTATAGCATCTACAAACCATGGTATATATCTGAAAATTGATTAATGCAAATGTACTGATGTCCCACCTCAATTCTTAAGGCCCTAATATACCAAGACAGTACAAATACGTATGTACGTATGTACAAATTTATGTAGAACAACAATTCTGTTTTTCAGATCCTCAGAGAGTACTTTGTCATGAGGTGCCACGTTGAACTTCCAGTGACCAGTATGAGAGAGTGAGAGCGATAACACCAAATTTAACACACCTGCTCCCCATTAACACCTGAGACCTTGTAACACAAACAGGTCAAATAACAGGGAAAATGGCTAATTGGGCCCAATTTGGCCATTTTCACTTAGGGGTATACTCATTTTTGTTGCCAGTGGTTTAGACATTAATGGCTGTGTGTTGATTTATTTTGAGGGGACAGCAAATGTACATTTTTATACAAGCTGTACACTCACTACTTTACATTGTAGCAAAGTGTCATTTCTTCAGTGTTGTCACATGAAAAGATATAATAAAATATTTACAAAAATGTGAAGGGTGTACTCACTTTTGTGAGATACTGTATATGTAAAACAGAAAAATTCTTGTAGCAATGACTTTTTTTTCTTGGCATATAGAAAATTGTACCACAAAGTAAATTAATAAAATCATCAGCTGTATTATTTATAATTACATTTAAAAATAAAATTGTATACAGCACCATAGCCAATATTCATAAAGTGAAGTTCACAAATCTTAATTCAATATCCACATGTTATCTCAACACGTTTCAAATACTTTAAACATCTTCATCAGAAGCACATGTAAACAGTATCCATATAGGAAAACCCATACAGTTTGCCATACAGTTTGCTGGAGTGGAAGTTCTCAAATCCAGAAGGTGATAGTCGAGGGGCATGAAGACAGAAGTACTAAAGATGTAATAAATCTCCAAAATAGTCCTCCACTTTTTTTTTTACATGAAACACAAGGAAATTCAAGGATAAAGAGCAAAATATTCATGCAAGAATCCAAATCAGTTCTGGTCCGATGAGGGATGGTGCTTGGAGTATCTTGATCTGTTAATTATTAAACTACCTGGAATACTAATATTGCCATTGTGGTCAAGGATCTGGGCATGCTGTTGCATCCCCTTTATGGATGGCAGGATTGAACTCCAGACCAGAACTGATTTGAATTTTTTCATGAATATTTTGCTCTTTATCCTTGAAGTTTTTTGCTTTTGATGTAAAAAAATAAGTAGAGAACTATTTTGAAGATTTACTATTTTAAACTACTATCTTCATGTCACTCTGCTGTCCATACAGTTTGCTGGAGTGAAGTAGAAAATCTCAAATCCAGAAGGGGACAGCCAAGTGACATGAAGATAGCAATATTTTTTTAAGAATGGCATCCATTCTTTCAGTGTGTATTATTGTGAAGCTGTGATTGTCCACAGCTATCACATGGTACAGATGCACTGTGATTGGCCTTATCTGTACCATGCGACTAATGTCATCAATCACAGGGGTCAACACAATAATACACAATGAATGACTATGCATTAACTCCATTCATTGTGTACAACTGTCATGTGATCTGCTGTCATTGGTCATAGCAATCACATGGTACCTGCAGCGTCCCGGTACAATGATCTGTTATCCACTGTACCTGGGACAAAATTGGCATGATCCTGGGACGACGTCATATGAAGTCCACCCAGGATGTGAGAGCTCCTGCTCGGCTTTCATTTGACAATAGGCTGGTTGGGAAGCAGTTTAAGTTTATCTAAACCCAAGAACAAAAAATGTAAAATATTGCAGCGTGTCATTAAAGGAGTTGTAAAGGCAGAAGGTTTTTTTTTATCTTAATGCAGTCTATGCATTAAGATAAAAAAACTTTTGTGTGTAGCAGCTTTTGCAGCACTCCCCAAATTACTTACCTGAGCCCCATCTCTGTCCAGCTATGTCCACGAGAGAGACACAGCAGCGGCGCCATTGGCTCCCATGGCTGTCAATCAAAGCCAGTCAGCCAATCAGGGGAGTGAGGGAGAGAGGCCTGGTCGGGGGTCCATTTCTGAATGGATACACAGAGCTCTGACTCGGCTCGGGTGCCCCCATAGAGAGCTGCTAGCTGAGGGGGCACTCAATTGGAGGGAGGGGCCAGGAGCAGCAAAGTGGGACCCAAGAAAAGTAGGATCCAGGCTGCTCTCTGCAAAAGCAACTGCACAGAGGAGTTAAGTATATTATGCTTGTTATTTTTATTTTTTATTTTTTTAAACAAGACTTTACAATCACCTTAATATTTGTAGTTCGTATACAATTTCCGCAAGTACAGAAACATACCTATCAATGCTGCCAGAAATCCAGTCCTTGTAACATCTCACTATATTCAGCCCTCACCAGTTGTCTTCTGTGAACTACTGACCCCCATGTTATGGAAATGAGAAAGGGTGCATTTGTTTGTAATCCCAATAAGGAGACCAGCTTAGGGTAACAATGCTGTTACAGAAGTAAAATACAATGAGTGAGCGTTGTCACCCTTGGACAGGAAGTATGTTGCTGGCAGGATCACCAGATCAACAAATGCAGCCAGTACATTAAAGGGTCAGTAATGTGCAATATATTACCCTTTTGTTCTTGCGTTTAGATCATTTTTAATTTCACTTTTCCCATTGACTTGAGTGCATTTTGTCAAAATAGCAAATTTTGCCAAAATTTTCAACTTTTTTTATTGGGACATTCAGTACATTGATCTATACTAGACTGGATTGTCCCCTTGGTCATTTTCTGCCATCACTCCTCTATATTTCGGGGAAATTAAAACTTTCAATTTAGGTGATACCTATAGATAATGTGATAAAATTGTAGGCAGTGACTGGTACAGAGAGCAATTAATGATACAGATTCCATGTTTAAGCATCACCAGCTCTTTGTCGGCTTACAGAAGGAACCAGCCAAGCTTTATTCCCTGCAGGGTGGTAGTAAATTTTTTGACAGTGATATCAACGAAGCTGCTAAATTCCCTGTGCCTCTGTCCCCAAGGACCAGATAAATCCTTTCAATGTGTTTTTCTTTTTTTAATTTTATTTTTGCTCAGCATGTGCTGTAAATCCCCCCCCACCCCTCCTTCATGTAAGCCTTTGGATAGCTCTGATGCCGATTAACAAAACGTCCTCCAAGCCACAACGCCTCACACATTTGGCCGAATCAGAAAAGCACGCTTGGCTTCCACACAACACTGCAGATACTCTCTGTAATTAGGTAGCTTATGTTCTTTTTCATTTCCCTTGTACTAATCAGCCAGGCTCAGTCCCAGAATCATCATCCCTCTGTATTAACTGTCCCTGCCAAGCCGGCTTCGGTGTGTCGTGCTCTTGGCAAAGCCAGAGTAAGGATGGGGATGTTTAAAGTCTGTACGACCACTAAGATTCAGGACTTTTTTTATCCTGTTGGGTAAATTTGTAGGTTCTAAGAATTGTTGTATTTAATCTTATGAATGCAAAACTATCATGGAAAGTATTACTAAGCAGCCCAAGGTACTGTAGGTACACTATATTCTCAAAAGTATTGGGACGCCTGCCTTTACACATGCATGAACTTTAATGGCATCCTAATCTTAGTCCGTAGGGTTCAATATTGAGTTGGCACACCCTTTGCAGCTATAACAGCTTCAACTTTTCTGGGCAGGCTGTCCACAAGGTTTAGGAGTGTGTCTATGGGAATGTTTTACCATTCTTCCAGAAGCGCATTTGTGAGGTCAGGCACTGATTTTGGATGAGAAGGCCTGGCTTGCAGTCTAAACTCTAATTCATCCCAAAGGTGTGCTGTCAGGTTGCGGTCCTCTCCCCAAACTTGCTCATCCATATGGTGTAGGGTTGTTCTTCAGGGGTTGGGCTTGGCCCCTTAGTTCCAGTGAAGGGAACCTTTTAAGGTGTCAGCATACCAAGACATTTTGGACAATTTCATGCTCCCAACTTTGTGGGAACAGTTTGGGGATGGCCTGCACAAAGTCCTGACCTCAACCCAATAGAATACCTTTGGAATGAATTAGAACGGAGACTGCGAGTCAGATCTACTCATCCAAAATCAGTGCCTAACCTCACAAATGCTCTTCTGCAAGAATGGTCAAACATTCCCTTAGACACACTCCTAACCTTGTGGACAGCCTTCTCAGAAACGTTGAAGCTGTTATAGCTGCAAAGGTTGGGCCAACTCAATATTGAATCTTATGGACTAAGACTGGGATGCCATGAAAGTTCATGTGTGTGTAAAGGCAGGCATCCCAATATAGTGTAGATGTAAACCCTAACTGATGGCGTTTAGCCCCCATTCACACTTAAAGGAGAAGTCCAGCCTGAGCTTTTTAGGCTGTGCTTCTTCTAAGGGTCGCAGGAGTGCAATTAATTTTGCACTACAGTGACCCATTTTCAGAGAAGAGCGGTCTGAAGTCTGCTTTCCATTGACGTCACTGCCATCAGTCGAGGAACCACTTCATCACGACTTTCCAAGTCTGGATCCTTCAGCTGCCTTGATTGATGGCAGTCTCTGCGAGCCACTAAGATGCTGAAACGGCTGCTCCCTGCCCCTCCACAGCTCAGTGCTCCAATGTGGAGAAACAGAGAAGAGAGACACTGACTGACTGTTAAAACTGAGCCATCGGTGGTGTTCGGTGGCTCGGTTCTCAGTGCAGAGACAGTGGGGGACAGATGTAGCATCAGTAAGAGAGTCCCACAGCCATACACCCCAAAGGGGGGGGGGGGGGGTCAGTGCAGGGACGGCATGACAGGTGCATGGACAGCCCTGTCGCCGTCTTAAGAGAGGAGCCTTGGGTCGCTTTAAGAGCAGAGCGAGGTGGAGCTGGGGGCAGAGCTACGGCATGGTACGCGATAGCGGCATACCATGCTTTCACTCGGAGAGCGGAGGAGGAAACGATTCCCACCCACCCTCCCTGGTTCTATTGGGTCTGTCAGGTTGGGGTTATCCAGGTGGTCTGCAGGCGGTGTTTGGGGCTTTTGAGTAGGAAAGGGGAGGTTACAGGTAGAAAAGACTGTTGTACCCATCCATGGGATGGGGGTGGTTAATGTACTTTCAGGTTACGAGGGGTTAACCTGGAAGGGTTAAAAAGGGGTAGGTTGCTGCGATGGTTTGGGTATAGCCTCCGAGACAGGGGATTCTGTCTGGAGGTCAAGAGGTCAGAAAGTGGGAAGTCATTCGCAGCGACCAGTATGTTGTTATGCTAGTACCCATGACCCGTTTAAAGGCTGGGAATGTTTAAAATTTAAAGTTATTTATGGTATTTTATTAAAGTATATATTTTGTTAATAAATTAAGGCTGGATGGCCATTTACTCCATACCTTGTCCGTTGTTTGTTAAAGGTGGGGATCGGGTTTGGAGGGGGGTGCCTGTCATGGGTGGAAGGTTATGGATATGCATTTCAATGGGCTTAAGTCCTACAAATGTCATGATGCTGCATCCACATAGGTAAGTATGAATCAAAAATAAAAATAAAAACATACTTCTCTTTTAAAGCTTTTTTTCATGTGTTTGTACATTTGCTTGTCTTGGCCTCATGAGTTTTTGAGTAGAAGTGTCTGACGACACATGTAAACACACATTTTATCAAGCATTCATTAGACTCTTTTGCTGCCAGAGCCATTTTTGTGTGTTTTGCAAAAATCATTTTCTGAAAGGAGTAAAATAGTGGTAGTTCCAATTTTCGAAGTCGCATGATATTTACACAAGGCCAAAATTTCTTGAAAAAACACAAAAATTTAATTTTAGGGCACAAAAAAAGCAATATATTATCCATTTTTTTTGGGTAAAATATAAAAGATGAAAAAGCACCAAGGAAATAAATAGATATAAATAAAACCTACCATGCTAATCAGCCACAATAGCACCCCTGAGCCTTTGAGAAAGCTAATTGCGCACAACTTGTCAGTTGGGCGGTGACGTCATCACGAGGGCGGGGTTTAACCCTTTCATGACTAAGCCTATTTTTGGCATTTGGTGTTTACAAGTTAAAATCCATATTTTTTGCTAGAAAATTACTTGGAACCCCCAAACATTATATATATTTTTTTAGCAGAGACTCTAGAGAATAAAACAGCGATTGTTGCAATATTTTATGTCACACGGTATTTGCGCAGTGGTGTTTTAAACGCAACTTTTTGGGAAAAGGGACACTTTCATGAATTTTAAAAAAAACGAAACAGTAAAATTAGCCCAATTTTTTTGCATAATGTGAAAGATAATGTTACACTGAGTAAATAGATACCAGACATGTCACACTTTATAATTGCACGCACTAGTGGAATGACGACAAAGTACGGTACCTAAAAATCTCAATAGGCGACGCTTTAAAACATTTTTTACGGTTACCAGGTTAGCGTTACAGAGGAGGTCTAGTGCTATAATTGTTGCTCTTGCTCTTACGATTGCGGCGATACCTCACATGTATGATTTGAACACCATTTACATATGCGGGCGCGACTTCCGTATGCGTTTTCTTTGCTTCGCAAGCTTGCGGGGACAGTGGGTGCTTTAAAAAAAATTTATTTTTATTTTCTTTATTTTAAAATGAATAAATTGTTTTAAAAAAATAATAATAAATGTGATCACTTTTATTGCTGTCACAAGGAATGTAAAAATCTCTTGTGACAGTAATAGGTGGTGACAGGTACTCTTTATGGAGGGATTGGGGTCTAAAAGACCCCCCATCCCTCCTTTACACTTCAAAGTATTCTGATCGCTGAAAAATGCGATTTTGAATACTGTATATTTTTTTTAAACCGGCGCCATTGGCAGCCGAGTAAACGGGAAGTGACGTCATGACGTCGCTTCCGTGTTTACTATTAGGAGACTGTAACGAAACCGATTACGGCTTCATTCCAGTTCCTCCCCAGCAGCCCGGAGGCATCGGATCGTGAATCGGTGCTCACGACAGCGGACGTCCCCTCCCACCCCTCCGGCATAACAGCCAAGCGGCTTTTAGCCGCTTCAGTTGTTATGGCTGGATAGCCAATTGCCTGCTGTTGCGGGCATCATCCCGGTATACCCCCTGGAAGCCGAGTACGCACATCTGCGTACGCTCGGTGGGAAGGGGTTAAGGACGCCATTATACACATTATAAGATCTGCTTATAGTCTTCGAGCACTGTTGCACTTCAGGAATAATGTAACAATGTGCTTAGTTTTGAATGGATGCTTGGTTTGCTAAAGAGCTGTCCTCAAAGAGTGTGAGGAATTTTTAAAACAAAAGAAAAAGCTAACTTTAATTATTCTTAAAATGTTTCCTCCCCCCTCCTCCAACTTATTCTGCATACCCTATGTAAAAAAGATCTGTATGCTTACTGTACCTATTTTTTAATCCGTTCTAGTCCGGTAACATGATCCAGCAGCTCTGGCTCTCCTGTGTCAGTGAGCAGCTGCTGCAGGGGAGAGACTGGGCCTTGAGAGCCTATGAGTGATGTTATGGCAGACCACCAACCAGAGCACTGTGTGCAATGCATTACAGCTCTCCTCCTCAGACCATCCAGAGTACTGTATGCATTAGAGGTCTCCTGAGACTGCCGTCCAGAGCACTGTGTGCATTACAGGCTTCCTCCTCATAACATCCAGAGCACTCACTGTGCATTACAGGCCTCTTCAGACCATCCAGAGCACTGTGCAGCATTAAAGGCCTCCTTAGACCTCCGCCCAGGGCACTGTGCATTACAGGCCTCCTCAGACCATCCAGAGTATGTAGTTTGTTCAAACCTTAATACCATAAATAATACCATGATATTTGATTTTTTTTTACTTCAGGGGTATATAATGAGTTTGGAAAATCTAGAGAAATGCTTTACAAATTAATTAAACCCATTAGATTTTAGTTGACTAAAACGCACTGGAGATTTCAGTCGACTAAATGTGACTAAAACTAAAACAATTGCAGATGACTAAAATGTGACTAAAACCAAAATGGCATTTTAATCAAAAGACCAAGATTAAAACGAAATTGAAATTTCACACCAAAATTAACACTGGCGTAGTGTCTCTTGAAGCTTGTAGCTCCAAAAAAAATACACAGGGTTCTTTTGAGCTACAAGTTCAAAGCATTTTTGGCCCCAATAGATGTAAGGGCAAATCATTTTCAGCGGGAACGCAGGGGAACGTAGTTTCGGCACCTTCAGCACTGAATGTAGTTAATAGCATTGGGTGTGCTGAAGGGTCTATTGCTGTTGGCTGCTGGGGAATCTATTGTCATTGGTGGGGATCTGTTTTTGTGTGAGGCTCCATGGTTGCTGATGGGGGATCTATTGTTGCTGGCGGGGTCTTATGTTGCTGGAAGGGATCTACTGAGGAAGAGGTATATTTTTACTGGCTGCTGGAGGGTCTATTAATACTGGCTGCTGGGGGATCTGTTGTTGCTGCTGGGGGGGGGGTAAGGTTGCTTGGGTGGATATTTTGGTGGATATTTTGTTACTGGGTGTGGTATTTTGTTGTGGGTGGTTCACTGTTGTTGCAGGGGATCTTTTATTGTTGGGGTGGAATCCATTGTTGCTGGGGGTGTCTATTGTTGTGTGGGGATCTATTGTTGGGATTCTATTGTTGCTGGCTGCAGGGAATCTTTTTTACTGCTTTTCTTTTTATCATTAAGATGTTCTATAAAAAATGATTTAGCACCACAAATAATACTCCGTTCTATATTCTCTGAAAGGGGCCATACTGGTAGGTGGGTAGGTGCTGGAATCAAGGGATGGTGGTCAGAGGTGGGTAGGGGGCAGATGCAAGGGGTGACTCAGATGGGGGCGGGTTGTTGCACCTTCTCTCTGAGAAAAAAAGCAGCAAAAATGTGAATGTAACCTTAGTGCCCCGTCAAAGTCCCACAATTACCTGTTAATCCTGCCACTGAAGTCCACCTAATGCAGCTTCCTGTTATCGGGTGGTAACGATGCTGCACTGCTCATGGTGGGTGCACATATCCGCTCTCCTCCTCTTCTTCTTGGGACCCGGAAAGCAACATCTCTGACATCACTTTGGGGTCAAGCTCTCAGTGTCCCCGGCTAGCTCATTCAGTGGAGTACAGGGGAGACATGCAGAGTCTTTTAGACCCTGCATATCTCAATAAAGAAAACCTGTCGCCAAAAAAAAAAAAAAAATCACACAGGGAACTTTTTGTCCCCTATGTGATGAAAAAAAAAGTCAAGTAAAAAAAGTTTTAATTTTTTTTGCAATTTTTTCACCAAAAATGTTGAACCCCCACCTACACATATACACATGCACAAACATAAATGCATGCGTCTGGACAACTACGTGTGAAAACATTGATTGCGATACACATGTTACATATCGCTGTGCACACCAGAGTGAGAGCAATAATTCTAACACAAGATCTCATCCGTAACACTAAACCAATACCCATAGGGGGCGTTTGAAGCGTTGCTTACAGAAAATATAGGCTACTGAAGTTTGATGCTATTTCACCGGTGCACAAAAATTTAAGATTGGCATGTTGGGTACCTATTTGCTTGGTGCAAGCTCGTCTTTTATATTTTACCAACAATTTGGGTAATTTGTTGCATTTGTTTGCCCTAAAGTTCACGTTAGTGTGTTTTTTACTGAAATTTAGCATTTTTTGTAGACGTTTGCAGTAATATCATGTGATATAAAAAAATTGGAACTACCACTATTTTATTTTCTAGGCTGTCTGCTTTCAAAAAATATATAATATATATATATATATATATATATATATATATGGGTTTTGTGTAATCTTTAGGCCTCAAAATTATTTTTTAAACGTGTGCAAAAAAAACACGCAAAAACGTCTCTGGCAGCGAAGGGGTTAAGTGTATGAAAATTCATGGGCAGAAAAAGCGCCAACAAAATGTTTTATTATACAGTACACGCTTTTATTGAATGAAGATACAATATTTTCAAATGAAAAGAGTGCTGTAGACTTCCCATTTTCTTGAAAGTATTTGACATGACAATTGAATGTACTTGTTACAGGAACAGCTTCTTAGCTGATTCTGCAAAAGCCAAGGAACACAATAAGCATGTGTATTGCTTGGACCGGGAAGAAGGGGTAGGCCCCTCTGAAAGCTTGTCCTGAAAATGTAACTGTTAGTGCCAAAAAAAAAAAAAAAAGTATCACAGACAATCAGTAGCAGTTGGTGCTCAACTTTCTTGGGGTTGCGGCCCACGGCCCCCACCCAGCCAGACCTGCTTCCTGATTGGCTGGGAGGAGAAATTGGTAGACATCAGACTCCAATCACGTGCTTCAATTTTTTTGTAAAAAAAAAATTGGAATCCATGTGTTTGGCACCCTGCATGTAGATTAGGGGCCAGGCGCATGGGGGTAGGGGTCCCTGTGCCCCATATGAGCGGCTGCCACTGCGAACAGTACTCAAATAAATAAACTATAATTTCTTATGAATCTTAGCCTCTTCCCACCAGCCACAGGCGCATGTATGGTGGGCTTCAACGGCGAGAGGCCACATATATGCGGGCCTGTGTAAACACAAAACTGTGCTAAAAGCATGCAACTTGCGCGCTCCCGGGATGGTCGCCGTCAGGGACCAGAAAGCTTCTGATGCATACTTGCGATCAGGAGCTTTCCGATCATGTGATCGCTGTGACAGTCAATCAGGGCTGATGCAAGAATTTTTGACACCCTAGGCCAGTGATGGCGAACCTTGGCACCCCAGATGTTTTGGAACTACATTTCCCATGATGCTCCACTACACCGCAGAGTGCATGAGCATCATGGGAAATGTAGTTCCAAAACATCTGGGGTGCCAAGGTTCGCCATCACTGCCCTAGGCGAAACATAATTTTGCCGTCCGAACCCCCCCGCCTTCACCCCTGATTCCACCCCATTTGTCCTGCCCATGTATACCTCACCTTTTTAATAAAGCACCCATCAAATGCAGTCCCCCGGTGCCCATGAATGCAGCTTACCAGTGCCCATCAATTCATGCTTGCTTGCTTCCATTCATTCGGGACTCTACACAGACACGGTCCTCCACCGCCACTACGCTTTTCACACTATGTATGAATGGCTGAGACTTAGTTGCTTGCTGGAGAGAGAAGAGAGTAGGAACACCAGTGGACGTGCGCCCTAGGCAGCTGCCTAGTTTGCCTAGTGGCCCTGCAGCCAATCACATTGGTCACATGACCCGAATGCCTGACTCTGCTTCAGGTATCTAGAATTTCTTAAAGAGCCGGAGTCGGCGGCAGAAAGGGGTTAATAAATATACAATCTATAAATATAGATATGCTGTAAATACCAGTCTGTTCCGAATCCTGATTTCTTAGCACAGTAGTAAACAAATGACTTGATATAGGAGGCCATCAAGTGCAAAGTCCTGAAATCACTAAAGGGCTACACTTAAAGAGTTACTAAACCCAGGACCCTGAATTCACTATATCTGGTCTCCCACAGTACACAGGACATGGAAATTCAATTATTTTACTAAATGTAAATGGCTAAATACCTTTTCTCATCATCAGTATAGCAGTCTTGTGACTTCTATCAGTGTCTGGTTAAATCTTGTAGGAGGATTTCTAATTCTATTCTGACTGTCCTATGAGGCTGAAGGACCCCTGGCCCTCTGTCTGGACAGTGCTGATTTGACCTGTGCTGATCACATGCACTCTCCCAAGAAAAAAAAATCTTTGGCAATGCACACCAAACTGAGCATGTGCAGCTTGCCCCTAAGACTCTGTTCTATCAGCAGATAGATTGGGGACTGTAGAAGAATTGGGAGGATCAGAGAAGACAGGATCAAACAGCTTTTTTACACAATGCAGAGGATTAACCCCTTAGGTTCCACAGTGAGTATAACAAGCATGCTTTACTGCACATACAGACTGATTTTACTGTTGTGAGTTTAGTATTACTTTCATGTTCATTGTTCAGTGTAGGTAATGCCACAGAAAGTGGTCAAATTCTGGAAATGCTACAGGAGATGATCTGAGACTGGAAATGCCATAGTAAAAGGTCAAAAGAATGAACATGCTATACATACTACATTAGCTCCTACATATTGTACCACCTCCCCGTCCTTTATAGTTTGTCATTTCTACATCCTTTTGTATTGAATTGTATTATAATTGTACGGTCTCCCTTTATTGTAAAGCGCTGTGTAAACTGTTGGCGCTACATAAATCCTGTATAATAATAATAATCATTGCCATGATAATAAAGACAGATATTCCCACTGAAAAATGTCCTCTCTATTCCTGCTCCAGAAGCAACTGCAACATTTTGGATCCCCGGATCACTTTCTGTACAACCGTAACCTGAGAAAACAGAGAGGACCCATCTTCCCCGCAGAGTAAATGACAGCAATAAAAACCTGATAGAGGTTCAAACCCCTCACCATGCCACCCAAAACTGAAAAAGATCTGCCTATAGATACACTTGAAGCCAATTAAAAAAAATACTGTATCTATGGGAATGTTTGACCATTTTTCCAGAGGCACATTTGTGAGGTCAGGCACTGATGTGGACGAGAAGGCCTGGCTCACAGTCTCCACTTTAATTCATCCCAAAGGTTTTCTATCAGGTTGAGGTCAGGACTCTGTGCAGGTCAGTCAAGTTCCTCCACCCCAAACTCACTCATCCAAGTCTTTATGGACCTTGCTTTGTATACCAGTGCGCAGTCATATTGGAACAGGAAGGGGCCATCCCCAAACTCTTCTCACAAAGTTGGAAGCATTAAATTGTCCAAAATGTCTTGGTATGCTGATGCCTTAAGAGTTCCCTTCACTGGAACTAAAGGGCCAAGCCTAACCCCACACCATAATCCCTCCTCCACCAAATGAATAGGACCAGTTCACAAAGCAAGGTCCATAAAGACATGGATAAGCGAGTTCGGGGTGGAGGAACTTGACTGGCCTGGGCAGAGTCCTGACCTCAACCTAAAAGAACACCTTTGGGATGAAGTTGAGCAGAGACTGCGCACCAGGCCTTCTTGTCCAATATCAGTGTCTGACCTCACAAATGCGCTTCTGG
This sequence comes from Lithobates pipiens, assembly GCF_037356315.1. NCBI lineage: Eukaryota > Metazoa > Chordata > Amphibia > Anura > Ranidae > Lithobates > Lithobates pipiens. The sequence goes on along the minus strand of NW_027507787.1, from coordinate 151,341,232 downwards.
AAGAATGGTCAAACATTCCCATAGACACACTCCTAAATCTTGTGGACAGCCTTCCCAGAAGAGTTGAAGCTGTTATAGCTACAAAGGGTGGGCCAACTCAATATTGAACCCTACGGACTAAGAAAATTGATGTGCGTGTAATGGCAGGTGTCCCAATACTTTTGGTAATATAGTGTATGTATATAGAGTATGTATATAGAACAAAACGAATTGCCCTTTAAACATATTACAGTTTTGCTCTCTTTTCTGCATTCGGAGAAGACGTATTGCTGTATCAGTCTGTAGACAGGAAAGGGAACATAAACTATTCTGAACAGATATCTTCGTAGTCTAATTATTCTCTGTAAGACATCTCGGAACAATGTAACACAATGCCAAGACTAAGACTCTCGCTACATTATTAAAGACATGGAAAGGCTGCAAGTGTGGGCAGAATGCCTAACGCCTTCCATTGGTAAGCGCTAACTAAATATTTTTGTAGGTCCCTCATTATTTCCAGATCTTTAAAGCCAGGCAAACTGTTAAATAGACAATGGATACACGTATGTCTGAGCTGGCTTAGGATATTTAATTCTATCCAATTAGTCCTGTGACTCCGGCACCCCTGCTGGCCAGAAAAGATAAGGCAGCGACAAAATGATAGAGAAGAGTTCATCAGTCTGCTGCTTCTCTTTCACTGACCAATCACAGGCTGGGGGAGGCTGTAGCAGAGAAAAATCAAGTCTCCTGCCTGGCCAGACTGTGTGACAGAGCTGTGTAAATCTCAGGGCTGGGTGGACAAATATGCAAATTCTTTGGCAAGTTAAACATCATCTATATATGTCCTTCATCGGAGTATTTAGCTGTCTAAAGCTGAACTCCAGCTTTCCCTACAGTCTTGTACAGCTGTACAGGCCCCTTGCTTACTCGGTCCTCATTGCACACTACTAGAAGCCGTAGCAAGTCAAACAGAGCCCACCTCATTACCTGGCTGGAGTACATCCATTATCATCTAGTTCAGGGCAGTTGTTTAACTCTGGGGCGCGCACACGAGATCATCCATGATGGCCGGGTCCAGTGGACCCGGCGCATCACGGATCACGGTAAACGGCCGCTCGTCGCGGCCGTTTACCACGTGATCGCTCCGTCAAATAATGTGACGCCGGTTCCTCCCTCCCCCTCTCTGTACCGATCGGTACAGCGGAGGGGAAAGAGATCGGTGTTAGCAGCGCTGTGGGCTGCATCTGCAGTGCCCACATTGCTGTTCACCGAATTTAACCCATCAATTCCCTGCCAATACTCTGCAATACCCTGCAATACTCTGCAGTACCCTGCCATTACTCTGCAGTACCCCCCATTACTCTGCAATACCCTGCCATTACTCTGCAGTACCCTGCCATTACTCTGCAGTACCCCCCATTACTCTGCAGTACCCCCCATTACTCTACAGTACCCTGCCATTACTCTGCAGTCACCCCCAATACTCTGCAGTACCCGCCATTACTCTGCAGTACCCGCCATTACTCTGCAGTACCCTGCCATTACTCTGCAGTACCCCCCAATACTCTGCAGTACCCCCCAATACTCTGCAGTACCCCCCAATACTCTGCAGTACCCTGCCATTACTCTGCAGTACCCCCCAATACTCTGAAGTACCCTGCCATTACTCTGCAGTACCCCCCAATACTCTGAAATACCCCCAATACTCTGCAATACCCCTCAATACTCTGCAATACCCCGCCAATACCCCGCCAATACCCCGCCAATACTCTGCAATACCCTGCCATAAATTGCAATACCCAGCCATACTCGGAGATACCCAGCCATACTCAGTGATACCCTGCAATACCCAGCCATAGACGCCCCCCCCCCCACCCCTCACCGCCCTCCGGTGCTTCTACCAACTCGCCAGTACGATCGAAGCCAGAATCTTTTTTATTTTATTTTTTATTTCAGGCTTTCCAGCCTAGAGGTGAGATGTGGGGTCATATTGACCCCCAGATTTCACTGTAAAGAGGACCTGTCACCCCATATTCCTATTACAAGGGATGTTTACATTCCTTGTAATAGGAATAAAAGTGATCAAAAATTTATTTTTGGGGAAAAAAATGTCAAACTAAAATAAATAAAGTAAAATAAACAATAAAAAAATAAAAAAATTTTTTTAAAGCGCCCCTGTCCCCATGTGCTCGCATGTAGAAGCGAACGCATACGTAAGCCCTGCCCACATATGAAAACGGTGTTCAAACCACACATGTGAGGTAACGTTAGAGCGAGAGCAATAATTCCAGTAAAAAAAAAATTAAAGCGTCGCCTATGGGGATTTTTTAAGTAGCGACGTTTGGCGCCATTCCACGGGCATGTGCAATTTTGAAGAGTGACATGTTCAATATCTATTTACTCAGCATAACTTCATCTTTCACTTTATGCAAAAATTGGGCTAACTTTACTGTTTTTTTTGTTTTTTTTAAGCACAAAACAGTTTTTTCCCCCAAAAAAACGCGTTCGAAAAATTGCTGCGCAAATACCGCGTGAGATAAAAATTTGCAACGACCACCATTGTATTCTCCAGGGTCTTTGCTAAAAAAAAATATATATTGTTTTGGGGTTCTCTGTAATTTTCTAGCAAATAAATGATGATTTTTACATGTAGGAGAGAAATGTCAGAATTGTCCTGGGTGCTCCAGAACGCCTGATGGCGCTCCCTGCATGTTGGGCCTCTGTATGTGGCCACACTGTGTAAAAGTCTCACACATGTGGTATCGCCGTACTCGGGAGTAATAGCAGAATGTGTTTTGGGGTGTAATTTGTGGTATGCATATGCTGTGTGTGAGAAATAACCTGATAATATGACAATTTTGTGAAAAAAAAAAAGGAAAAAAATCTTGATTTTGCAAAGAATTGTGGGAAAAAATGACAACTTCAAAAAACTCATCATGCCTCTTACTAAATACCTTGGAATGTCTTCTTTCCAAAAAGGGGTCATTTGGGGGGTATTTGTACTTTTCTGGCATGTTAGGGTCTCAAGAATTGAAATAGGCCGTCAGTCCTTCAGGTGTGATCAATTTTCAGATATTGGCACCATAGCTTGTGGACTCTATAACTTTCACAAAAACCAAATAATATCCACCAATTTGTACTTATTTTTACCAAAGATATGTAGTAGTATAAATTTTGGCCAAAATTTATGAAGAAAAAATTACTAATCTGCTAAATTTTATAACAGAAACGAAGAAAAATTCATTTTTTCGCAGAATTTTCGGTCTTTTTTCTTTTATAGCACACAAAATAAAAAACTGAGAGGTGATTAAATACCACCAAAAGAAAGCTCTATTTGTGTGAAAAAAGGACAAAAATTTCATATAGGTCCAGTGTTGCATGACTGAGTAATTGTCATTCAAAATGTGAGAGCACCGAAAGCTGAAAATTGGTCTGGTTATTAAGGGTGTTTAAGTGCCCAGTGGTCAAGTGGTTAAGTTGTTTCAATCATGCAGGCTTAGTATCACATGTGGGCGTTTTCTAGGGTGGTCTGTATGCAAATGTTTCCTGCCTAGAAATGCCCACTACTCGAGAGACTACACCTCCACCCATAAAGGCCTCTGTATAATTCCTTTCAAGAGCCAACCCACTGCTTGCATCACGTCTGTAGGCTCTTGCATAGCTCCCAACTGTGCCTGATTTCAAGGGACTGTCCCTGATTTGGAGCAATGTCCCTCTTTCATTCATTCCTCCTCATTTGTCCCTCATTTTTGTCTGATCTATATAGATGTAGATAAAATTCACCTTTTATCTATAAAAAGTATTTCCCAGTGCTAAACCTTTCATCTGATTTCTAAATTGCTGCATTTGTAAATTCCAAAAGTCAATATAAAGGAAGAGTAGTGGTAAAAAAAAAGCATGGGTTTAACCAATCTTGTTTTTTTGTACAAGTCTCCTTTAAGGGGGCGTGGCAAGGGGCGTGTCCTACGCCTACATACTTTTGCTGATAGATGTCCCTCATTCCCATTTCAAAAAGTTGGGAGGTATGGACTCTTCTGTACTGGGGAGGGGGGCACTGTGATGATTTCAAGGAGCTATGTACAGAACCCTGCCGGCTCCTCCCACCAGCCATGATCTGCCTGCATTGCATAGAAAAGAACAGAGATCCAGTGATGGCATCACATATACTATAATATGTAATAAAAATGGAATAGTAGGATATAAAAAAATAAAAAATATTAGCATGTTGATGAGGGAGAAAAGAGGAACCAAGGAAATCAAAATATAAGCACTTCAGCTTTAAAATACAGGAGAATGTTATTATAAACAGTGGGACACTTAGCACTCATTTTGAATGATTTCAGTCAATGCACGTGAACAGGCTGTCTGAGTATTTACAGAACCAAAGCAGGCAAGGATTTGCTATAACGTTTTGTATAAAGTCTTTACAGTTTTTTGTCCTCTCTAACAATTTTCGATTCACTTTTCAGATTTTCCTGACTTTTATTGGGAGGGTCGTGCTTCTTTGTTCCTGTGGATTTCTTCCTCTGAACTAGGCAGTGGATGTGTGGTGTCTATCAGCTAACCATACACATGTGGGCTCTGTTCTGCAGGTTGCTGCGTTGTGGTGCACTAGGTGTTCTGCCTTCTCTACTCCAGCGGCAGGGCTGTCTTTATGTTAGGGCAAAAGGGACATCTGCCCTGGGCCCAGTCACTGTGGGGCCCAAAGCAGCTGCCCCTTGAGCCTACACTGCCTGAAAATAGTTGACAAGTGGATTAGGGAGGGCCCAAGAAAATGTTTGCCCAGGGTCCAATCAATATTAAAGACGGCCCTGTCCAGCGGCATGCACCGCCCCTCCCCCCGCCCCTCATTTTCTTGCATTCCTCACCTTGACCTTGTCTATCTTTTCATGTTCACTTCGCTTGTCCTTCTGTTGTCCCCTGACGAGTCCTTTACAACAGTGGTCATCAACCCTGTCCTCAGGGCCCACTAACAGGCCAGGTTTGCAAGATGACTGAAATACATGACAGGTGATATCATTTGCTGCTCAGTGATTGCAGTGTTCTAGTCTGCATCTCCCCAAGGTAATACATAAAACCTGGCCTGCTAGACCCTAAAGCCCTGAGGACAGGGTTGATGACCACTGCTTTACAACAGTCGATGACCACCTGGTTCTCAGTCAGGGATTCGCACTCAAGAACCGCAAAGAGAGAGAGAAAAAAAAGAAGAAAATAAACAAAATAAATTTTTCCTGAAAAGGCAACAAATTTGCCAAATTTCAAACATTGCTCTTTCAAAGACTTTTAGGCTCAGTTAAACACTGTCGCAACTCGTCATGGGACTTGAGAGCTCAAAGTAGCATGACAAGTCGCACCCCATTAACCAACCTCCAGAAGATTTACCCCTCTTCATGACCAGGTCATTTTTTGCGATACGGCACTGTGTTTTTTTAACTGACAATTGCGCGGTCGTGTCCTTTTTTCCCACAAATAGAGCTTTCTTTTGGTGGTATTTGATCACCTCTGAGGTTTTTATTTTTTGCGCTATATACAAGAAAAGTCAATTTTGAAAAAAAAAAATATATTTTTTTACTTACTGCTATAAAACATACCCAATAAAAAAATTAGAAATCAAATTTCTTCATCAATTTAGGCCAATGTGTAATCTGCTACATATTTTTGGTAAACAAAAAAAAATCCCAATAAGTGTAGAACAAGGGTGCACACACACCGCTTCAGGCAAAAAATGGACACGCCTGGTCCAAGGTGCTAATCCCGGCTCATCGCCATAGGCAATATCAAGAAGACAAGAAAAGATTGATCGCACACTTGAATCCAAAAGATGCTGTAGAAATATCTTTATTGTCATGAGCCAGACAAAATTGCAATGATGATCAGTTGACGCGTTTCACACAAAAGGAACCGTGCTTGTTCCTTTCGTGTGAAATGCGTAGACTGATCATCGCAATTTTGTCTGACTCATGACAATAAAGATAAAGACATTAGCATGAATCTATCCATGACCACCCCAAATTCAGGCATCCAGACCATTTCAGGACACCAGGTGCGGGGGGGGGGGGATTGGTGGGGGTGTTTTTTCTGAAACGCCTGATTAGGGCAATAGGCTCTAATAGGCTTCAAAATAGGGCAGAGAAATGCGCCAAGAGCCATCAACAGCGAATAAATATGCAGGCTGATTGTTATAAAGTCAATCCATAGATTGACCTCAGTACCTTTAAATTTTGCAGATTCCTGCTGAAGTCCTTCAAGTCATGTTTCAGCACTATGCTCTCACTTTTCTCTGTGCACCTGCTCTGTGTTTACATTAGTGGGTAGGGTTGGTAGGGTGCCAAGAAACTGCTGGTAGGGGGGAGCAGTGTGAGCTGAACTGCTGAGCTAGGCTATGTTTAGACGTTTGGCAGACCTTGCTGACCTCTCTGAAAATCAATCTGTGGTGGATCCATTTTTAGAGGTGTAGCACCCTCTACCAGAAGGTAGGTGCTAGAATAGGATTTTTCTGGGTACAATATATCAGTGTAGGCAAATTTAGACAGGCCTGTGCTGTAAATTGGGCCTGTTTGTTTTGATTTGAGATTGGGAGTGTTTAGTGTTGTAGTGGGTGTGACCACCTGTGCCCTGACTCCCCTGCTTTCAGGAAGATTGTTCTGGAACAGAGGTTGGACCTGAGATTTGAGTGGCAGGCAGCTCATGTGAGGATACGTAGAAAAGGGGGAATTTTGGGACTTTAAATGAAGTTCTAGGCCAAGTGGGAATGTAAAAGGAAATACATGTTTATTAACACGAAATGTGCTGTAATAAAATATCTGCATTTTTGGACCGTACATCATGATACACGCATGTCATGAACATCAGGGACTTATTACCATAAGTTTCCAAGTTGATATGAATATATGTCCCTGATGTTCATGACGTGCGTGTATCATGATGTACGGTCCAAAAATGCAGATATTTTATTACAGCACATTTCGTGTTAATAAACATGTATTTCCTTTTACACTCCCACTTGGTCTAGAACTTCATTTAAAGTCCCAAAATTCCCCATTTTCTACATATATGTACCAGGTATGGAGGCACATAGCTTGTGCCTCATTTAAAGTCCCACCTGTGTTTATACACAGTTCCCCCCTTTCTTGCTCATGTGAGGATTACCTTTCGGTATTGGCAGGGGGCAGGCCTCCCATATAAGCTGGGGTCACATGCTGCCAGGGAGTTCTGACGGTGCAGGAGAAAAGGAGAATGGAGTTTTAGGTAGGTGCCGCAGGGCGTCCCCATGTGGGTGGCATGCTGAGTGTGGAGGAGCGATAGAGGAGCTGCTGGGATGTATTCCTGGATAAAGATCTTCATCATGGAGTTGGTGTCAAACTACTATGACTGGGGAACACAGGACTTGTACACAGGAGAAGACCGGTGAAGGAGAAATAACAGTAGGACTGAGGAGAATACTTTGGAGAAGGTCAGTGTGAAAAGAAGCAAAAGGAGAATTGTTGAGAGTAGTGCAGAATGCTGTGGCAGGGGAATGCAGCGTTTGCAGTTATGGGCTGGCTGGGAACAGTAGTCCGCTTATTACCATGTCCTAGGCCGTCGGGGAGACGTACCGAGTATCTCTTGCCAGGTAAAGCACTTTGGTAATACCTTTCAAGAGACTGTGTAGCTACCAAATTCACTGAGCCGCCGGGGAGAGGTATTGTATGCCTCTGGCCTATTGATTTGCTGAGGCAACACCATTAAAGTACAGCCAGCAAATTGGGGTTATTCAGAGTGATCCTTTTTTGTCTAATGCCACGTACACACAACCGAACTTTTGGACAGACTTGGTCCGGTGCACTGAATCCGACGGACAATTTGATAGTGTGTGGGCTCCAGCAGACTATTTCTTCCCCAAAGTCCGGCAGACCTAGAAATAAAACTTGATTCAAATCTGTCCGCCTCGCCTTTCTAGCTGACAATCCGGTGGTCTGTGTGCTAGTCCAATAGACTAAAACCGACGCTAGGGCAGCTATTGGCTACTGGCTATGAACTTCCTTATTCTATGTCATCACGTTCGAATCCATCAGACTTTTGGAGTGATCGTGTGTGGCCAAGTCCGTTCGTTTGAAAGTCCGGCGGACCTCAGCTGCAAAGTCCATCAGATTGTCCGCCGGACCAAGTCTGTTGCAAAGTCGTGTGTACGCGGCATTACTGGAAGTGAGGCAACAGGAATTTAACAGTTTTGCAGTGGAGGATTTGTACAAGAAAAGAGGAATCTAGAGGAGTAATAGTCTGCAGAAGTGAGTGCAGAGGAAGAGGAGCAGTAGTCTGCAGTGGAGATATGCAGAGGAAATAGACTGTGAATGTTAGAAGTGCATCATTTTCAGCTGCTAATCAATGTTATGCAAATGTGATTACAACTCAATAAGTGCTATGGGCATCTCATATCTTCCTTTACCCTAACCAAGCTGTATCCCGCAATAAACGCAAGCAAACTACGCAAATGACTGCTGATTGTCTCAGAGGTGATAGATGGGGGTCTGGCAGCAGGGTGATTTGGTGGATGTTAGTAACTAGTGGTAACCAACTGCTACAGAGGCATTTGACAAGCAGTGAAGAGGCAATCATCACTGCCTGTTTTAACCCTGCACTATCTCGCTGCAACCACATGCATTAAATGTGGTTGCAGCGGTTGTGGTGCTCCCCTATTTACTTAAATCGCCAAACTCAACAGCGGGTATCATTTTTGCCACAGCTGCATAGCAAAGCATTGTGGTCACATCATGTGTATACCCTACTTCATCACAAACTGTTAGGCACACAGGTAACCCCTTAATTGCCCCCAGATGTTAACCCCTTCTAAGCCAGTGTCAATAATACAGTGTCAGTGTACAGTATTATCACTGATCATTGTATTAGTGTCACTAGCAATATCAGTGTCAGTTAGTGACCCTCACACCAGATTGTCCGCCACACTATCACAGTCCCACCATAAGTCGCTGATCACTGCCATTACACTATAGCATCTATTTTAATTTTTTTTGCCACCTCAGCGACCTTGTACAAGAGACTTAATTCACCTTGCATCTCATTTGTGTCTCTTCTCGATTCCACATCATCGTGGCATTATTAATTCCATAATTTTTATTCATTTATACAAAACTTTCCTATGGTCACAAAACATAAAACAATTCGTACAATTTACAAAGGGAAATAAATAACAGATGGAAACCTCAACACCCTTTAGCGTTCCCAAGGTAGTTGCATCAGCTATTCCTAGTGCCCTGACATCTAGTGCCTATATTATTATTTTTCTCCCCTTTCTCCTTACCCAACCCATTGTTAAACTTTGGAAAACAGCTAAGGCCATATTAGGATACCAGGGGGTATCTGTATTGGCCCCCTTATGGAACAATAGAAATCTAGTTGAGATAGCCAAAGTTGAAAGATGTAGGGAATGGGTGAACCAAGGAATAAACCAATTAATTCAAATATTTCAAGGTGCAGATATTAAATCATTCGTTAATTTAAAACTGGAATTTTCGTTGTCGAATCATTCGTTTTACAAATATCTCCAGGTTAGACATGCAATCCAGGCACAATTTGGGTCTCAAAAGGTGCAGTGGACCCAGATCCCTGTTCTTTCACAAATTATGTCTCTTGATTCGCTGAAGGGACTGATCTCTCATTTGTATGCCAGATTCGGTCATAAAATCCTAGATCGAGAAGGCCTGTCTAAAAATAGAAAAAAATGGGAGAGCGACGTGGGCCCATTATCTAACTCCGACTGGGATCGGATAATTGAACAGGGAACTAGTGTTTCAATTTCCCCCTCGCAGAAAGCTTCACATCTATTCTTTTTCTATCGGGTATATTATACCCCTAAGAAAATGCTTAAATTGGGTTGGAGAGATAACGACCAGTGTCCTAGATGTGGTTTAACTGGAGACTTTATCCATATGCTCTGGAAGTGTCCGAAACTATTTAGATACTGGACGCAGGTTATAGATCAGATTAACAGAATTTTTAACTTAACATTCAAAGCAACGGTTAAGACTTGCCTCTTCACTGTACCCGAGGGATGCATAACTCCTAGACATACTATTGAACCAGTTATAAGATGTCTCTTTCAAGCAAGAAAGTTAATTGCTCAACAATGGCAGTCACATTCGGCCCCACTAGTGGAAACTTGGCTAGCAAATATAAAAACAACAATTTGCAATGAGAGTGTCTTTTTTATTAAACAGGGCAACAACAAGAAGTTTATGAGGATATGGGGATCTTGCTTGCAGAGGTTAGGGATTTCCCCATAAGCAGAAGGACTGGACCAGTTTTTCTTACAGATAATAGATTCTCCCCATTAGACACTATAGCATCTATAGCTGTGTAAATTACTGACAGGCTTCGGACTCGCCTTAGCTCACACTGGGCATTTGTCCGCTGGGCTGGGGCCACATGTTCTAACAAGAACCGGACCACACAGCAGGAGGTAAGTGGCGAATGCAGTTCAGACGGCGTCAACACAGACCGCAGTAGCCACTCGCCTCCCACTATGCAGCCATGCCTGTGTCTCTACTCCCGCCCCTGCTCCCCCCAACGATGTCATCCTATTAACAGAGCAGGGGGGCAGGAAGAGCTGGAGATTTGCACAGAGAGCGGGAGTCTTTCCATATTAACAAGCAGGTTGATCCAGATCTGCAGCTCCTCCAGCCCCCTGCCCCGCTGATAGGATGAGACCCTGGAGAGGAGACACAGGGGGAATTCGGTCTTTGCCCTGCCGAAGGTAGGGCTGTGCAGGGGAGGCAGAGAGTAAAAGGGGGCACTGTGATTAGAGAGAAAAGGGGGGCATGACTTCTAGGGGCACTGTGATGGGGGGCTGGCTGTGATTTCTAGGGGCGCTGTGATATAAAGAGGGCCGCCTGTAACCATTACCCATCACAGTGCCCCTTACATTACAGTGTGAAGGACCGACTCCGTGAATAGTGAATATCCTGTCACCAACGCCCCCCAGGAGCGACCCCCCCCCCCCCCCCGGTTCCTGGAAAAATTGGCTGCTCATTATAATATGCTTGGGCCTGTTTTCTGTCCCAGTCCGGGCCTAGTTTGTAGACTCCATAATCATAGTTGCCAACATTCTAAAAAAAAATGTTAGGGATACTTATTTTTATGTAGGCGGAGTTTGTAGGGAAAGAAAAGGGTGAAGGAGGGATGGGAGAGAGAGAGAGAAACAAAAGAGAGAAATAAGAATGGAGGGAGAGAGAAAGAAAGAGGGGTGGAGGGAGAGAGAAAGAAAGAGGAATGGAGGGAGAGAGAAAGAAAGAGGGATGGAGGGAGAGAGAAAGAAAGAGGGATGGAGGGAGAGAGAAAGAAAGAGGGATGGAGGGAGAGAGCGAAAGAGGAATGTAGGAAGAGAGAGGGAGGGATGGAAAGAGAAAGAAAGAAAGAGGGACTGAGAGACAGGGAAGGAGGGTGGGAGAAAGAAAAAAAAGAGCAGGAAAGAAAAAGAGAAGAAAGGAAAGAAAAAAGGGAGGGAGAGAGAAAGAAAGAGGGATGGAGGGAGAGAGAGAAAGAGGGATGGAGGGAGAGTGAGAAAGAGGAAAGGAGGGAGAGAGAAAGAAAGAAATAAAAAAGAGAAAGAGGAATGTAGGGAGAGAGAGGGAGGGATGGAAAGAGAAAGACAGAAAGAAAGAGGGACTGAGAGACAGGGAAGGAGGGTGAGAAAAAGAAAAAAAAAGAGAAGGAAAGAAAAAGAGAAGAAAATAAAGAAAAAGGGAGGGAGAGAGAGAGAAAGAAAGCAAGAAAGAAAGAAAGAAAGAAGGAAAGTGGGACAGAGGGAAAGACGGAAGGAGGATGAGAGAAAGAAAAAAAAAAAAAAAAAAAGAGGAGGGATGGAGAGAGAAACAAAGAAAAATGGGACGGAGGGAAAGGAAGGGAGGGAGAGCGAGAGAAAGAATAAAAGAAAGAGAGAAAGAAAGAAAAGGAGGCGAAAAATAGTTCTCTATGAAAAGTAATAAATACCTGGAAGTATACATCAGCGCATTATTTAGCATGCTGCATTTAACATGTGACATTTAACAAATGATTGCAGGTCCTCTTTGAAGTGACCCTGTGTCCATGCAACATGCTCATCCTTGCTTTATTCCCGTTTGGCCAACAGGATCCAATAGAAGTCCTATGTAAAGCACAGCTGCATAAAAAAAAAAAAAAAAAAACTTTTGGTTTTAGATAAACTTTAAGTAGCTAAGTTAGTAGTTTGCATGTCTGCTTTTTCCATCAATACATTGTTTTGTAATGAGTATGTCCATGTCCGCCTGGCGGTCATGCAGTGGTAAAGAATACAATGATCGGCTCTGATCGACTCGCTGTCTGGTGTGCATTTGTCTATATTATGCGATGTGGTCCGTCCATTGCAGGCACATCCTCCATCATTGCCTAATCCAGTGATCACTGTCATCGCTCTGTGTCCTCATATTACCAGCCTGGACTAATCGTCATTATCACTCATGTCCTGGGAGCAGATTGCTGGGGAGTGCAATATGTATTGATGTCCTCGTGTCCCATTTGTTCTCTGGTTAAATATTGTCCATCATGCTTTTTTGAATTGTACTGAGGCTAGGTTCACATCCATGCATGTCAGGAACACGTGCAAAATTGCGTGTTTTTACCTACACACACAAAAATATGCTGCTCTTCTGCAAACGTGCATGGGTGCCATTAATTCTTATTATTTTAGGCAATGTATTATTATTATTATTATTAATAATGGTAATAATAATAATAATAATAATAATAATAATAAATAATACATTTATATAATAATTACTTGCTGACCGCAATACATATATATTTGTTGCTGTTTGCAAGTGGTTTGAAGATATCAGCCATAACCCTGGTACCGTGTATTTCAGCAGACGGCCGGCTTTTTCATGAAACCAGTCTGAGCAGCTCATGAGCTCACTGGTGTCCTTCGGGCTTACCGTTACTGCCAGTTCACCCAAGAAACGATCCAATGGTGTGGCCGTCTGCTTCCATAGGTGATCAAAGAGTTAGCACTTGTTGATTGACTTTATGGCCTTAGAGGACCGGAGTGACATCATGATGTCACTTCCTGTCCAGGCTGGAAGAAAAAAAAAATGAAAGCGAAAGATCACATTTTTTTAAGAGAAATCTTCATAAAGAGGACCTGTCAAAAAAATCGAAATCAATAAATAAAAAATAAAACAAATGATAATAATAATAATAAAAAATGTTAAAGCGCCCCTATCCCTCTGTGTTTGGGTGCAGAACCATACACATATGTAGGTCGCACACGCACATGTAAACAGTATTTGAACCACACATGTGAGGTATCACCGCAAACGATAGCGGGAAAGCTATAATCCTAGTGCTAAGCCAATGCCTTGTACAGACGGTCGGACATTCTGACCACAAAATCCATCTGATTTTTTCCGACGAATTTTGTCCGAAACTGGTGTTGCATACACACGGTCGCACAAAGTTGTCGGAAAATCCGATCATTCTGAACGTGGTGGCGTTCATTGTGTACGACGGGACTACGTAGGCTAGTAGCCAATAGCTTTCGTCTCATAATTTGATCTGAGCATGCATGGCACTTTGTCCGTTTCTCTACAAATGATCGGAAAAAGTCTGATCAAATTTTTTTGCCGGAAAATTTTAGATCCTGCTCTTAAATTTTTTACGTCTGAATTTCCGATGGAAAAATTCCGATAGAGCCCAAACAGGATCAGATTTTCTAACAATATAATCCGATCTGACCTTTTCCGTCAGAATTTCCAACCGTGTGTACAGGGCATAACTCTGTAACAAGATTTTTAACCCACCGTAGTTTGTCCCCATTCCACGAGTGTGCACAATTTTAAAGTTTGACATGTTAGGTATCTATTTACTCATTGTAACATCATAGTTCACATTATACAAAAAATTGGGGTTACTATTGTGTTTAGTTTTTTTTTAATTCATTAAAATGTATTGCATTTGCGAAATATCGTGTGACAAAAAAAAAATTGCAATGATTGACATTTTATTCCCTAGGGTCTCTGCTAAAGAAAATGATAATATTTGGGGGTTATAAATAATTTTCTAGCAAAAAATACTGATTTAAACTTATAAACAAAAAAGTGCCAGAAAAAGCCTGTTTGGCAAGTGGTTATTTATTAATGGCACCCCCACACATCTTCAAAGCATGTGTTTTCACTTGCGCCAAACTGAATAGTGCAGCAGTTCCATGTGGGTTGTCGCAGTAAATTTTTTTAAAAGGGTTGGGTCCTTTTTTCCCCTGCTTTCCTTGGGTAGGGAAGTCCATGGACATTAATGTAGTAGTGCGAACCAAGCCCAATAGTTAATTTTTCTGGACCAGCTTTCGGCAACCTTCTCTTCTCTTCTTGGACCCGGAAACGCTTGTCATAAAAAAATAAAAAAATAAAAAATAAAAAAATTAAAATAAAAGTATCATGGGCACTGACATGGCACTACTGGCGTCTAGCACTGCTGCAATGTAAGCACAGCAGTGGTGACCCTGGGTGAGGTCATTGTCTAAATATGGTCATGAGTATGTTTGGTCAAAGACGTCACTCAGGATCCCCACCGGCTCACATAGTCTGCAATGGGTATTAGCATCATGTTTTGGTGTGGTAGATTTTTTTTCCTGAGTTCCTGGCACCTCCCGCAAGTTTTGCCCAGTGCGTTTAACTCCAATCATAATTACCTGCCACCTGAGTCCCGACTATGTCACCCCACCACCGTGATACATCTCCACTTGCCCTTGTTGCCCTGCCGCACTACTGATCCTAAATAACAGATCCTCGGATGATGTTTGTGAACAAACCAGCAAGGCATCCTGGATAATATAATTTACCATATATGGTTGTGACTATATTTGGACAGTGATGTCACCCATGATCCCCCTGGCTCTCATAGAGTTCAGTGGAATAGGCACTAGGTTTTGGTTTGGATGATTTTTTCCAGAGTTCACAAACCCACTGAGAATCGAACTTTGTCCATTTTCTCCAACCTCAATCACGAAAACCCACTGCCAAAATGGCTTGCCACCTGACAATGTTACTTTGCCACCACAATGACTCGTCATCTGACCATGTTGACCTGCCACACTACCACCATTAAATGACAGATCTCCAGCTGCTATTTGTAAACAAACAGGTCAGGAATCCTTGGTGATACCATTAACCAAATATGGTCATGACTATATTTGGTCAATGGTGTTGCCCAGGATTCCTGCTGGCTCCCATAGACTTAATGGGAATTAGTGCGTTCACCAAACCTCCTGAGAACCAAACTTTGTCCACTTCACCCAACCCTAACCCTAATCACAAAGACTTTCTGCCAAGATGACCTGCCACCCAACAATGTTACCCTGCCACCACAATGACTCTCCACCTAACAATATTGCCCCGCGGCACTATGGCCACTAAATTACAGATCCCCAGCTGCTGTTTGTAAATAAACCAGCCAGGGATCTTGGGTAATGTCACTAACCAAATATGATCATGACTATAATTGGTCTATGGTCTAGGATCCCAGCCAGCTCCCATAGAGAGTTAATGCTCTGTTTGGGCTTGGTGGACTCTTTTCCTGAGTTTACTGATCCTCCCGAGAACTGAACTTTGTCCACTTTACCCAACACCAATCATGAAGACCTGCTGCAAAGACAACCTGCCACCCAACAATGTTACCTAGACTTCAGTGGAAATTATTACTCTGGCTTTGGTGGATTTTTTTCCTGAGTTCACCAAACCTCCTGAGAACCAAACTTTGCCCAGTTTACTCAACCCCAGTCACAATGAGCTACTGCCAAGATGATCTGACAATGTTGCCCTAAAACTACAGCCACAAAAATTACAGATCTCCAGCTGCTGTTTGTAAAAAAAAAAAAAACCAGATAGGGGTCCTGAGTGATGTAATTTACAAAGTATGATCATGATTATATTTAGTCAATGAAGTTGTCCAGGATCCCCGTTGGCTCCTATAAACTTCAATGGGAACTAGTGCTCTATTTGGGCTTGGCAGATTTTTTTCCTGAGTTCACCAATTTCCTGAGAACCAAACTTTTGTCCATTGCACGCAAGCTCAATCACAATTACTTGCTGACAAGGCTACGTGCCACCTGACAATGTTGCCCTACCAATACGATGACTTACCAACTAACGACATTGCCCCGCCACACTACCACCACTAAATGAGAGATGCCCAGCTGTTGTTTTTAACCGCTTGGAGCTGAGTGCATGCAAATATATGGCCTCTCAGCGGGTGGGCCTTGGTGTCGAATGGCTGCATATTTGTTTGCAGAAGTGCAAATAGAGCTGTGCTGAGAGCACACGCCCTGTACACTCCTGGCACAGTTACTAGCAGCTAACTGAAAGCTCCCGATCGACACGTGCAATTGGGAGCTTTCCAATCATGTGACTGCTGTGACAGTCAATCTCGGCAGTCACATATCCATAAGCTTCCGCCTCCCAGCATTCTAAACCCCTTAAAGGGCCGGCGGGTGCCGGCTCCAAGGGGTTAAACAAACCAGCCAGGTATCAGGAAGACTTTATATTGTATATATAATGTATATTTGACATTTTCAAATCTTAATATGACCGCACTAATTCCAGTAAACTATATATAAAAAGTATATATAAAGGAAAGGAGATAGGAGCTGAGATGTTACTGTGCTCGATACTTGGCGGTGTAAGCCACAGTCGGACCCCTATCAATATGGCTTATTATTTATCTAATTGCTGTAAGTGCATTTATTTTGTTAAATTATTTATTTTGGACATACTGCACGATGAGTCTTCTTTCTTTTTATACATTCAACATGGCGCAATACTAAGCCCCTGTACACACGGTCGGAGATTTTGCCAACCAAATCCATTGTATTTTGTCCGTCGGATTTAGTCCGGCGGATTGTGTCCGAAACTGTTGCATACACACGGTCAGACCAAGTTGTCTGATTTAGCGGTTGCCAAGAATGCGGTGACGTAAGCCGTGTACGGCGGGACTAGAAAAAGGAAGTTCAGCACCACGTCTGGCACCCTTTGGGCTCCTTCTGCTTATCTCATGTTTTAGTAGAAGTTTGGTGAGAAACGATTCGTGCTTTTCAGATTAGTGATTCAGATCGCTACCGCTCTTCAGTTTGTGCTTGTCTTTGCGTATCTGATAATCAGTGCGTGCAGTCATTAAGTATTTGCTTCTCATTGTGGACTATATCTTGGTATAGTACGCTTTGAAAGGCATTTTTTATTGTCTGCTTGCTTCTGCTATTCAGGTCGTCCTTTCAGGCCTTGCTGTTTATCGGTGCTTTCTGGTGTCCGTTCTGACCAGCCGACTGTTTTCCAAACATGTTTCGTCTACGTACTCATCGTACAGTTTGTGCTGTGCAGGGGCTTCGTGTTGGGGTTCTTACTTTGACTTTGACACAAGCCCGGTCCATGAACAGGGAGGGGAGGCATTTGTGGACCAAGAATTGGTTGCGCCAGCGTCACCAGTTCTCCCACATGCCTTTGCTCCGTGAGATCCGCGAGAATAATCCTGATCATTTCTGGATTTTTCTCAGGATGACGGACTCCGTTTTTCACCGTCTGCTGGCTTTGCTGACCCCTTATATCACCAGGCAGGATACCTGCATGTGGCAAGCCATCACTCCGGAGCAGAGGCTCATCGCCACGTTGCGCTACTTGGCAACAGGGAGAAGCCTTCAGGACCTCAAGTTCTCTACAGGCATCTCCTCCCAGACTCTGGGGATCATTATTCCAGAGACCTGTTCTGCCATCATTCAGCTCCTGCAGAAGGACTATATTATGCTAAGTTTTATCCTTAAACATCACATTCTATGTATTTCATGATTGCTAATGTCTTGCATTTCTTTCCTCATTCCCTAATTACCATCATTGCAATATGCTCTAATTCATATGCTCTGCCCCTTTGTCCTCATGCAGATTTGCCTCACTAACTTCCCCACCATGCTCTTCTTGGCCCCTAAAACTAGAGTCTAATCACTTAACAATGTCTTTTGGCAGCTCCATAGTATTGCTTTCCCCTAAACACCCCCTAAAATCTCTACAAATGTGATGTGTGTGCTTCAATTCATGCAAAGTGACCTTTTTTGGATTTTTGGAGTTGTGCCAAACTCATTAGTAACCCCCCTCTCCCCAACTGCTAGCTCAGCTGATAGCAATCTTCTATCTGATGACTTGACCCAACCCAATACACACTTTAAATACCTTTATCATGATCACATTTATGGACAAATTCACCAAAGCATGTAGTGTAAGGGCCTGCCTCAATACTTTCAAATGCTATTTTGATTTTTTTAACACATTAATTTTCTTGCTATGTAATAGCAGAATGTCAAAATGTGCTTCCATTTTGTTTTCTTTTTGGTATTATGACACTTCTTACCTGACCGGTGGGCTGCCAATAGTGTAACTAAAGAGGGGCTTCCCAAAGTATCACACATTATTTAGGCATTCAGCTCTCAATCAAGTGGAGAGCGTTACCCGTTACCTGTCCTAAACATCCCCCTCGTTTTTTAGCAAGGGCCCATCAGATGGGGGGGTTATGACTCTCATAAGGGGACCTTTAGGCTTTAAATACTCAGTTAAAAAAATGTTATACTAATTTTGTCAAAAAATGTGGGTTTCTAATCTGCATGCAATGTTGATTTGTCAAATTACTAGTTTTTGTTCTTGTGTCACTACACAGTGTCCTTCAACGCCACAGGAATGGCAGACTGTGGCCTCCCACGTTGCCAGTTTTATTAAAGTTGTGCCTTTTTCACCAACAGTGCAAACCCAAGTTCAGAGCGAGATGAGGGGACAGTCTCTTCTTCAGATAATCTTATTATGTTGTGGGTCTGCTACACACACACACCTTCTTTTTGTTAACTAATGTATGTAGTGCATTACTGATCAAAATCATGCTCATTTTCAGCACCATGGCAGGAAAATGGCATGATTGTCCAAATTTACACCTCACTGTGGGTGCTTTTTACTAAAGGCACATCCACTATGCAGTACAAGTGCACTGCAAAAGTACACCTGAAACTGCACTTGGAGTGCAAAGTGGAGTTGCCTTTAGTAAATCGCACTCCTTCTCAGCACAAACTCAAATTTGACTACAAATACATTTTATGCCCAATGAAAAAGGAAGCCACACATTGTTGAGAATTTAACTTTTTAATACAAGCACATTCACATGTGCATTTATTAAAGGTTTTTACAACAAACCAAGAGATTTTGTGTATCCAAAACAGAGTTTAATCATATTTTTTTTTACTTGTTTTTTTTGTGTAAACAGGCATGTATCAAACCGTAAAATACAGAACACAGAAACTTACAAAGTTCAACTTGGAAAAGTGAAGACAATATCAGACATGAGTATGTACAAACTGGACTGATATTGCCTTCATCACATGGGGTGTGACCCCTGAAAAATACAAATTTGGAAGATGCACACAGTGTGTCAACATGTGCTAACTCGCATCATGGGGGATCAATGTACATGCTTTGGGGCTGCAACCCCTTCATCTCAGACACTTTACACAAAACACGTACATTGATCCCCCATGATGGGAGATAGCGCATGTTTACACACTCTGTGCATCTTCCAAATTTAAAATTTTGCAAAATACAACATTTTTTGGTTAAAAAGCAAAAATAAAACCCTATCTAGTTTTTTAGTTTTCACACTCTCCCCAAAACATCAATGATGTTCTTCATTTTATTTTTAACATCATTGATGTTTTGTTGTACAATTTCCAAATCCCGATTGCACCCCATTATCTCCCCAATCAAGATCTGGGCACGGCACTTTCACTGGTAAAACGGGAATCTTCCTCCACATCACCTAGAAAACAAAGCAAACAAACACACCATGTAATCCAAATATGGTGATATACATTGATGAGCTTACCGGAAGCTGTGTTCTCTGACACTCACCTGTTGTCGTGACAATTTGTCCAACCTCCACAATCTCTCCTTCCTCCTCCTCCTCCTGCTCCTTTGTTTCTGCTTTTGGAAGTTGCCCTTCTTTGGGAGGGGTGTGGTCCCTGGTGTCCTCATACTTGCCGAGTCTTCTCTCCCCTATGAGAATGTAAACAAAGATTAATTAGCAGAGGGCAGAAATAGGAATATGAAACATTGCTTGGAAGTGTTGTGCAATTGTGTTTTTGGGCCGAGTTACAAGGTGAGAACAATATTGGGGCCACTTTGTTAAGCTGGAATACTTCCCTGCAGAACGATGTTTCATACGAACGAACGAAACCATGACCTTGAAAGTGGCCATTTTAAAATGCACAACATGAAATCAAAGCACATGAAGCATGTATGCAAGCAAGAATAATCATATGAACACACGACAACTACTTACTTTTTTTAAGAACACGCTTGATCCTTAGGTACTGCTCGTGCTCCCTCAGTTTCAGGTCTGATCAGCGTTTTCTCAGTTGATCCTTGGATCGGTGTACCCCAAAATTCTTCAGAAGACTCTTCACAACTTTATTCATGATCTTGGCCTTTCTGATATTTGGGTTTGGGTAAGGTCCATACTTCCCATCATAGTCGGTCCTGTTCAATATGTCGACCATCTCCAACATCTCTCCAAAAGACATATTTGAGGCCTTAAATCTTGTCTTCCTGGATCAGGACGTTTCAGGCTCCGGGCTTTCCTCACCCTCCTCCTCGTTAGTGGAACTATTATTGCGCACCTGCGTTCTCTCCGCCATGTGCTCTCCCCACTGAGCGGGAAGCGAAGGGGTGGGGAATAGTCTGGAAAGAACGTCAGGGGCGGGCGGAGTTTCACGCATGCGCACTGTATATAAAACGCAACACGTGTGTATCGTCCGTACAATCTGGGAGGAGAGTGTGAGGCACGGACGCGGCGAACGTGGAAACGAAGGTAACATTTTTTACTTGGTGCTTCACTAGACTAGACTGCTTCTATCCAGGCCGATGTTGGGACAAGATTCGGAGGGATTTTAATTGCATTATTAGTATTTGAGGGTTTGTCTTGTGTTGTGTCTTGCAGACAATATGGATCCATTCACCAATGCCAACTTTATGGGGCTATTCATAGAACTGTACATGGAGATGCCCTGCCTGTGGCAGTTCCACAACAAGTTTTATACTGACAGATCAAAGAGGAACGCAGCACTGGAGAAACTGCTTGCTTTGTTGCAGATCAGGGTCCCCACGGCAGACATGACCTATCTGAATCGCAAAATTGTGGCCATGAAGATGACATATCTCAGGGAGAGAAAGAAGCACCTGGAGTCCTTGAGAGCAGGAGATACAGATGCTGTTTATTACCCCAGGATGGTGCACTTTGACAGGCTGCATTTTCTTGTAGACCAAGGGGTACCCAGGCCACCACTCAGGCCACCACTCTCCATGCTTCCTCCAAGGCATCCTTCACCCCCAGCTGAGGCTTCTGATGTCCAACCAGCACCATGTGGTGGGGCCCAGCTTGAGACAGGTATTGCATTGTTGAACATATTTCTTGTGTTACATTTAATGATGTTAACTAGATGTTCTTATTGATCAGTAAGTTGTGATTTCTCAAAGTGGTTTACATCTCAAGAGACAGTAGTGACCAAAAATGATTAGGACGGGAAAGAAAAATGCTGGTGTCAGAATGATAGTCTGTTCTATTTGTTAACATTCAATTAGCAAAAGCCAGGAGCACAAAATGGTGTGATTGATGATCAAAAAACTAAAACTATGTCCCCTTTTCATACACAGGATGACCTCAGTCGGGGGGAGGCTGTGGCAAGTGGCAGCCAGGAGGTTGACCAACGCCCTCCTTCTCCTGCCCCAGCTACAGGAGCCCAACCACAGTCTGGAAGGATGCCTGGTGGGAAGTCCCGAAGGAAGACCAGAGAGTGATGGCCTGGGTTGAGTCTGGTGTGCCAGAAGATGCAGCCTCTTGAAGATCCACATCCTGGGGACAGAAATGGCATCTGAATTTCCTGCTCTCTAGGACTTCGGGACCAGACTTCTCTCCCTGAGATATCTACTCCTCAGGCCACCAATTTTTTAATATCTAATTTAGTCATGTCTGCACTGGGGGCCAAAGGCTGCACCAAAGTTAAGAAGTTTCTCCAGTGCTGCGTTCCTATTTTTAGTTTCTAGCGAACAAAATGAATTTTATTTTTGTTTGATGAAATACTTGTGTAATGTGTTTTCCTTCCAAAAGTACAGTTTATTTGTGAGCAGGCAGGTACATTTCAAAAATACAAAGTGAACTAAATAACAAGGGGCAACAACACTAAACAACCTCCTGTAGATTAAAAAAGAAAAAGAAAATATAAAAAATACAATAATGTTGTTGTTGTAAGTTTACACACAAAAAAATATATAAATAAATAAGGAGAAATGAGCAGTGTCTTTAAAGGAGATTTTTAGGGAATCCCCCCCCCCAAAAAAAATCCAAAAAATAAAAAAACAAATCTAAAATTGTGTAGATGTGATGCAAACTAAAATTGTATTGCTGAAATGGTTAAAAAAGAGTAATGAAATCCGTTCGGGAGAAGTGTGTGTGACTATGAGCATCAAAAGAAGTTTGTTCTTGCAGCATTGTAAAGAACAAGAGAATGCGCTTGATGAATGAATTTTTAACATTGCAGCGCGACGAATGTGCTATATCGCTTACGAGCAGTAGTTTTACCTGAACGAGCACTTCCGTGTCGGAATTTGAATGTGAGCATGCGTGGCACTTGGTCCGATCAAAATGCTCTAAACATGATCGGATTAGGTCCGACCGGCCCAGTTGGTCGGGAAATATTTCCAACATGTTGGAAAATTGGGTCCGACGGAGATTCGGACAGAATCAGTCCGATGCATACCACACACAGTCGGATTATCTGACGACACGGTCCGATAGGACACATTCCGACGGATTCTCCGACCGTGTGTACAAGGGCTAAGAATAGCTGGCTTGAGGCTCACAACAAGATCTGGTGTGGAGATTGAGGCGTCTATGGTTGAACATATGATCCATTCCCACACAGTGCAGATGTACAGCTGAACCCGGGAGGTTGAAGGAAGCTCTAAAATTCATGCTGTTCATGATCTCTATAATCTAGAGATCATGGAGATTTGGTAAGAGGCCATTTTTCTACTTTTGAGCACTGGTGGAACACAGACGCACTTTATTGAATGTCATTATTAACCACCTCCCGCCCGCCCTATAGCCGAATGACGGCCGTAGAGCAGGTGGGTTCCTTCGAGCGGTCGTCCCTGGACGTCCTTGTGTTTACTTCCGCAATGCACGCCGCCGGGGGTGCGCATCGCGGAAGTTTTGTATTCGCCGTGTCTCCCGGAGACAGGCAAACATAGATCGCCGTGAACGGCCAATCAAAGCGGCCGTTCACAGCGCGATCGCAGCTGCCAAATGGGAGATGATCTCAAATGTAAACATATGAGATCATCTCCCATTGCCGTGTCTCTCCCTCCTCACACAGAGACAGCGTGTGAGGAGGGAGAGGATCTGTGAGTGACATATTTTTACCTTGACTAAAATCTGTCAGCCCCAGTGCCAACTGTCAGCCCCAGTGCCATCTGTCAGCCCCAGTGCCAGTGCCATCTGTCAGCCCAGTGCCATCTGCCAGTAGTGCCATCTGCCAGTAGTGCCAGTGCCGCCAGTGCCACCTGCCAGTGCCAGTGCCACCTGCCAGCGCCAGTGCCATCCGTCAGCCTCAGTGCCGTCAGCCCCAGTGCCGCCAGTGACGCCAGTGCCAGTGCCACCTGCCAGCACCAGTGCCACCTGCCAGAGCCAGTGCCATCCGTCAGCCCCAGTGCCGCCAGTCCCAGTGCCACCAGTGCCACGTGCCAGTGCCACCTGCCAGTGCCAGTGCCACCTGCCAGTGCCAGTGCCACCTGCCAGCACCAGTGCCACCTGCCAGCGCCAGTGCCATCCATCAGCCCCAGTGCCGTCAGCCCCAGTGCTGTCAGTCCCAGTGCCGCCAGTGCCAGTGCCGCCAGTGCCACGTGCCAGTGCCACCTGCCAGTGCCAGTGCCACCTGCCAGCGCCAGTGCCACCTGCCAGCACCAGTGCCATCCGTCAGCCCCAGTGCCGTCAGCCCCAGTGCCGCCAGTGCCAGTGCCACCTGCCAGTGCCAGTGCCACCTGCCAGTGCCAGTGCCACCTGCCAGCGCCAGTGCCATCTGCCAGCCGCAGTGCCATCTGCCAGCCCCATTTGCCAGAGCAATTAGCCAGAGCAAATATCCAGCACCATCTGCCAGTGCGCCTCTGTATGTGGCCAGGCTGTGTAAAAGTCTCACACATTTGGTATCGTTATACTCAGGAGAAGTAGTAGAACATATTTTGTCATTTTTGCTATGTACATGCTATGTGTTGGAAATATCTTATAAATGGACAACTTTGCGTAAAAAAAATGCGTTTTAATTTTTTTTCCACATTTTCCCAAAACTTCTGGAAAAAAAAATGAACCATTCAAACGACTCAATATGCCTCATAGATTATACGTTGGGGTGTTAGCTTTCCAAAATGGGGTCACTTTGTGGGCATTTCCATTGTCCTGGTGCTCCAGGGCCTTCAAAAATGTAATAGGTGGTTGAGAAATGAAATGTGTAATTTATGCTCCTAGAACGCCTGATGGTGCTATTTCAATATTGGGCCTCTGTATGTGGCCAGGCTGTGTAAAAGTCTCACACATTTGGTATCGTAATACTCAGGAGTAGCTGAATGTATTTTGGGGTGTCATTTGTGGTATACACATGCCATGTGAGAGAAATAACCTATTACATTGAAAATTTTGTGAGAGAAAAAAAAAAAAATCTTCATTTTGCAAAGAATTGTGGGAAAAAGATGACAACATCAAAAACCTCACCATGCATCTTAGTAAATACCTTGGAATGTCTACTTTCAAAAAAGGGGTCATTTGGGGGGTATTTGTACTTTCCTGACTTGTTCTGGTCGCAAGAAATGAGATAGGCCACCAGTACGTCAGGTGTGACAATTTTTTATGATTCGCACCACAGCTTGTAGACTCTCTAACTTTCACAAAGACCAAATAATATCCACTAATTTGGGTTATTTTTACCAAAGTTATGTAGCAGTATAAATTGTGGCCAAAATTTATGAAAAAAAAAATATAATTTGCAAAATTTTATCACAGAAACAAAGAAATATGCGTTTTTTTTTCAAAATTTTCGGTCTTTTTTCATTTATAGCGCAAAAAAAAAAACCCCCCAGAGGTGATCAAATACCACCAAAAGAAAGCTCTATTTGTGGGAAAAAAATTACACAAAATTTATTTGGGTACAGTGTTGCATGACTGAGTAATTGTCATTCAAAGTGTGAGAGCACCAAAAGCTGAAAATTGGTCTGGGCAAGAAGGGTGTTTAAGTGCCCAGTAAGCAAGTGGTTAAGGAAAACTTGGAACAGTGCACTTTTACTCATCTGTTTGTCTTTTTTTTTTTAATTAATTGGACTTTTTTTTATTTGTTTTGGACATTGATGTTGATATATCACATTGGTGTCTTTGAGACATATTGCACAGTCGATTTTGAGTAACGAACAATATGGATAGTAATACCTCGTACACACGATCGGATTGTTGGCCAAAAAAAAACGTGGAATTTTGTCCAAAGGCCGTTGGCCCAAACTTGTCTTGCATACACATGGTCACACAATTGTTGCCCAACAATTACGAACGTAGTGATGTACTATGTGGTTTTTCAGCTCTTTAGCACCACCCTTTGGGCTCCTTCTGCTAATTTCATGTTAGTAGAAGTTTGGTGAGTGTTGATTCACGCTTTTCATTTTGCACTTTTAATTTCGTACTTTTCAGTTTGTTTCTGAACGGCTGTTCGTAAAACAGACATGTTGCGGAATTGGAGGCAATAACATGTTATTTATTATTGGCCGAGTTATTGCTTTGACATTATTTTTTTGGTTGAATAATGATTTGATTTGGTATATTTTCTATATGTTTGGATGCATAGAATGTACTTTTTGGTTAAGTTATATTGGCAGATAGCATGTCTAATTTTATTTGTTTTCTTTTTTTTAATGCACAATAAAAAAATTGTGTAGAATAATACTTGGCTTGTGTTTTACTTCAAATGACAGTTTGGGAGTAGGCAGTTACATTTAAAAAAATACAATGTAAAATTAACAAGGGAAACCAACATAGTTGTATCTTTGATCTTAAAAACTACGGGATAATGATGGTGTTGTGGTAACTTGCCCAAATAAAATAAAAAAAACATAATAATATATTATTAAAATAATAAATAAATTATTCTTGATATCACTAGAAAAAAAAAAGCCGTTAAAAATTCGTTTGCAATAACTCCATCAGTATCCCCAGCAAAGCAGCTTCATTATTATCCCATTAAAGAAGAAGAGAATTTGCGCTGCATTTGGAGATTTCATAATTTTCCACGTCACGAATGTTAATTCTCCATTACAAATGCTAGTTTACAAGACCGACAGCTTCTGCTTCCGAGTATGCGCGTTTGTACTTTGGACTTTTGTCGGAACGCTCGGAAAATCCGACAACACACATTTGTCCGTAGAAAATATGAGAACATGCTATCCAACATTTGTTGACGGAAAGTCCGGCAACAATTGTCTGATGGAGCGTACACACGGTCTGATTTACTGACAACAGCCTGTCATCGAACATTTCATGTCAGAAAGTCAGATCGTTTGTACGGGGCTTAAGTGACACATTATATGTGGATGACACATTTTTTTATTTTTTGTTTTTCTTCACTGTTACCAATTTGCTAGTTTGAGCAAGATAATTCACCACGTTGATTTGACTATCACTGTGGTCACTATTGATAGAGTTTGATATCTTTTTTCACTGACAGCACACTTTTATTTCATTTTTAATAATGTCAGTAAAGTAACTACAAAATAAGTGTGAAGCAGCTGCTTAACCATGTGATATCAACATAGTAAAAACAAATGTAAACCAACAAAGCCACGCTAGATACAAAATTAAATGAAAAAAAGAGCAATATAGTAGGTCCACGTGAAATGTTGAAAAATATTAAAAAGAGTTGAAAAAAAACGTATTTAAAAGTTTATTTTAATTTGAAAACTCTGACAACTCAAGCGATGAGAGCTCCTTTAGTTCGACCTTTCTAGAGACAGAAGGTAAATAGGATCTGGTAAGCGCCCTTATTATCAGAGGTGCTGGTATTCACTAAAGGAGCTCTCACCATGTCAAGTGGACTTTATTATATTGCTTTTTTTGTTGCTTTACATTGCTTTATCCCTTTCATGCCTAAGCCTATTTCTGATATTTGTTGCTTACAGGTTAAAATCCATATTTTTTGCTAGAGAAACATTATATATATATATATATATATATATATATATATATATATATATATATATATATATATATATATATATATATATATATATATATACACATTTTTTAGTAAAGACCGGTCCCTAGAGAATAAAATGCAGTGTTTTATGTCACACGGTATTTGCGCAGTTGTCTTTCAAACACAATTTTTGGGGAAAAAATACACTTGATGATGAATTTAAAAAAAGTAAACAGTAAAGTTAACCCAATTTTGTTATATAATGTGAAAGATGATGTTACACCGAGTAACTAGATACCTAACATGTCATGCTTTGAAACTGCGCACTCTCGTGGAATAGTGACAAACAACGGTACCTAAAAATCTCCATAGGTGACCCTTTAAACTCCCTTTAAACACTTGTTACAGAGTCTAGTTAGTCTAGCACCTCACATGTGTGTTTCGAATACTGTTTACATATGCATGTGCGAGCTACGTATGTGTAGCGCACAGAGGGATAGGGATGCTTTAATTTTTTTTTATTATTATTAGTTTTATTTTTTATTTATTTTTTGACATGTCCTCTTTATGAAGATCTCTCTCTAAAAAAAATGTGATCTTTCGCTTTAACCACTTACAGACCGGACCATTTTGCTAGTCAAAGACCAGACCTCTTTTTGCGATTCGGCACTGCATCGCTTTAACTGACAATTGCGCGGTCGTGCGACGTGGCTCCCAAACAAAATTGACGTCCTTTTTTTCCCACAAATAGAGCTTTCTTTTGGTGGTATTTGATCACCCCTGCGGTTTTTATTTTTGCGCTATAAACAAAAATAGAGCGACAATTTTGAAAAAACGCATTATTTTTTACTTTTTGTTATAATAAATATCCCCCAAAAATATATAAAAAAACATTTTTTTCCCTCAGTTTAGGCCGATACGTATTCTTCTACATATTTTTGGTAAAAAAAATCGCAATAAGCGATTATTGATTGGTTTGCGCAAAAGTTAAAGCATTTACAAAATAGGGATAGTTTTATAGAATTTTTATTAATAATTTTTTTTTTTTTTTTTTACTAGTAATGGCCGCGATCAGCGATTTTTATTGTGACCGCGACATTGTGGGGGACCCATCGGACATTTTTGACACATTTTTGGGACCATTGTCATTTATACAATAATCACTGCTATATAAATGCAGTGATTCCTGTGTAAATGACACAGGCAGTGAAGGGGTTAACCAGTGGGTGGCAGTGTAGGGGTTAAGTGTTCCTAGGGGTGTGTTACTAACTGTGGGGGGGTTGGGCTTTCATTTAGTGAACACTGATCTCTGCTCCAATCACATGGAGCAGAGATCAGCGCCACTAGTTGCTAGGCAGAATGGAGAAATGCTGTTTACACGGCATTTCCTCCATTCAGCCGTCCCGTGAGACGATCGCGGGTATGCCCGCGGCGATCGAGTCCGCGGGTCCCGCGACCGGACTCACGGGGGTCCCGACCAGCGCAGGAGGCAGCATTAAAGTGATGGCAGGGCAGCATTGAAGATTGGACGTACCTGTATGCCAATATGCCTGCCCGTGCCATTCTGTCGACGTACATCGTCGTGCGCTGGTCGGGAACCGGTTAATTTATTTGTTTTTTCTTCCAACCTGGACCGGAAGTGACATCATGATGTCGTTACGGTCCTCCAAGGCCAGAGTGTCAATCAAAGAGTGTTAACTCTTTGATCACCTATGGGAGCAGACGGCCGCACCGTCAGATCGTTTCTTGGGCGAACTGGCCGTAACGGTAAGTCCGAGGGACACCAGCGACCTCATGACCTGCTCAGACTGGTTTCATGAAAAAGCCGGCCGTCTGCTGAAATACACAGTAATGGGGTTATGGCTGATATCTTGAGCCATAATTCTGGTAAACCACTTGCAAAACGCAACAAATGTGACGCTTTAAAAAAATTTAATGATTACCAGGTTAGAGTTACAGAGTAGGTCTTTTGCTAGAATTATTCTCGCTCTGATGATCATGGTGATACCTCACATGTGTGATTTGAACACTGTCTACATTTGCGGGCGCGACTTACGTATGTGTTTTCTTTGCTGCGCAAGCATGCGGGGATGGGGGCGCTTTACATTTTATTTTTATTATTATTAATTTATTTTTACAGTGTCGCTTTAAAAAAATCTGATCACTTTTATTGCTGTGACAAGGAATGTAAACATCCCTTGTGACAGTAATAGGTGGTGACAGGTACTCTTTATGGAAGGATCAGGGGTCTAAATGACCCCAAATCCCTCCTTTGCACAGGCTTTGCTCAGGTCTCAGCCTAGTCAGCAGATGTGACTGCTGGTGGCTCGAATCTCAGGGATTGGAGGCCTGGAAAGAGCGGCGGGAAGAGGGGGGGATGCCCCCTCCAACTCCTTTAGAATAACAGCCGAGTGGCTTTTAGCCTCATCAGTTGTTATCACTAAAGAGCCAACCGCCCGCTCTAAAGAAACGGTACAGGGGTGATGCCTGCAGCTTCAGGCATCGCCCAGGTTTAACCCCTTCAAGCCATGAACGCATATGCCTATGGTTGGCATGAAGGGGTTTATATTTGACATTAGGATGCAGACCACCCTAGGTAATGGCCACATGTGATGCTGAGCCTTCATGATTGAAAGAACTGAAATACAATGAATGAAACGGAGCTGGCCAAAGGCAGTCTAACTGGGGAGGAAAAAGCTAGGGGATGCTGGATATTCTCCACCCAGGAAGGATCTTTCTGATTTTGCTTCAGCTTCTAAAGCACATTGTGAGAAGCTCACAGTGTGCAGTGAAATCAGTCATTTCATTACAGGAAAGGAGCCTATACAACTGCATAGCTCCCAACTGTCCCTGATTTTGAGGGACTGTCCCTGATTTGGAGCAATGTCCCTCTGTCCCTCATTCCTACTGATTTGTCCCTCATTTTGGTCTGATCTATATAGATGTATATAAAATGCACTCAAAAAGTGTTTTCCAGCGCTAAACTTTTGATCTGATTTCTAAATTGCTGCATTTGTAAATTCCAAAAGCCAATATAAAGGAATAGTATTGGTAAAAAAAGCAATTGTGGTTTTAACCAATCTTGTTTTTTTGTACAATTCTCCTTTAAGGGGGCACTGCAGGGGGTGTATCCTTTGCCTGCATACTTTTGCAGATAGGTGTCCCTCATTACCAGTTGGGAGGTATGCAACTGTACAAGATTGAAGGGAAGACTGAAGTTCTACTTTAACCACTTGCTGACCGCTGCACGCCGATATATACGTTGGCACAATGGCAGCGGTGGGCAAATGGGCGTACCTGTACATTCCCTTTAATTGGTGGGGCTAGCGAGCGCACATGCGCCTGCCGCATACAACGATGTTCTGCCATAATGTTGCAGTCATGATAAAAACCACAGATCGCCGCCTTTACTAATAAAAAAAAAGAATAATAAAAATGCCATAAAACTATCTTCTATTTTGTAGACACTATAACTTTTGCACAAACCAATCAATAGCAAAAGCTTATTGCAATTTTTTTTTACCAAAAATATGTAGAAGAATACATATCGGTCTAAACTGAGGAAAAAATTTGTTTTTTTATATACATTTTTGGGGGATATTTATCATAGCAAAAAGTAAAAACTATTGCTTTTTTTTCAAAATTGCCACTCTTTTTGTTTATAACGCAAAAAATAAAAACCGCAGAGGTGATCAACTACCACCAAAAGAAAGCTCTATTTGTGGGAAAAAAGGACATCAATTTTGTTTGGGGACAACGTCGCACGACCGTGCAATTGTCAGTTAAAACAACGCAGTGCCGTATCGCAAAAAGTGCTCTGGTCAGGAAGGGGGGGGGGGAAATCTTCCGGTGACTGAAGCAGTTAAATACCCCCCCCCCCCCCTACCATCCTTTAAACTGGCCACATCTTTGGTTGGAAGTAGGCGGCTCGTTCGCTCACCTAAACTTTAAACCAGGCAATGTGCGAAGCTGTAAACAGGTGTCCCCATAAAGGGAAACAATAGAAAATTAAACAGATTACGGTCCTGACATTGGTGTCTGCGTTGTGTTCATTTTATGGTTTCATATGAACATTTTTTTTCTTCTCCTGCCGGCTGATATTGTACAGCTCCCGGGAGAAAGGGAAAAAATGCACATAAAACGCGCCCCGTGTGCTGAGAGCGCCTGCACTGAGAGGTGCGGCGCGTCTGTGAACATTACGGTGGAGGGGAGCCGGGGGGCCTCAGAGAGCATCTGATTATTGTCTCTCACTGGGGCCCTGGGAATGTTGGCCCGGAGCCCCCCCTCTGCGCTCATCTGCTCTCCATTCTCCGTGGGATATGAGTAAGCGGCTCCAGCTCTTGTTTTTGTCATCGAATCATCTTGTTTAGACAAAAATGTGCAAACAGCGAAGAAGGCAGCCGGCCAGCAGCGGCGAGGAAGGCTCCGGCTCTCCGCCGCGTGTTTTCTCTCTGGCCAATGATGAAGACTCGTTACATATCGAAGACTCTGCGGACACATCAACACACTACAAGGTGTCTGATTTGGATACGACTTGCCAAGGATGCTGCAAAAAAGTTAATCTGGACTCTCCTTTCTTTATTCCTAAAAAAAAATAGGTTTCAACGGTTTTTTTTTGCGTCGTGTTTTCCATGTTTTCTGCAAGTGGTTTTGTGAGTGGATGGAGGATGGCAAATGTTTTCTGCCACTTATGGTTGGAATCATCTTCTATTGAAGGGTAGTGCCATGATACACATACCAGGGGTATGAGAACACCTAGACACTTATAGTATATTATAGCTGTACCAGAGGAGCTTACACTCTAATGTCTCACCACAGTCACACACTATTATTATTATTATTATTATCATTGTTATTTTACAGCTCTGACATATTCTCCAGTGCTGTACAGGGAACACCGTCTCTGCACCAGAGGAGCTTACACTCTAATGCCCCCACTACAGTCACATACTTTTTTATTAGTATTATTATCATGCATTTATATGGCTCTAACATATACTGCAGTGTTGCTTATTGAATACTGAGCTATCAGTGTCTGTACCACGGGTGCTTACACTCTAATGCCCCACCACAGTTACACGCTTTTTATAATTATTATTATTATTACTGTATTTATTGGCGTATAACACTCACTTTTTCGCACTGAAAATCGGGTGCAAATAGTGTGTGTGTGTGTTATACGCCGATACTGCAATTTGGGCTGCCTAAGCCCACGTACACATGGTTGGAGATTTCCACAACCAAATCCGTCGGATTTTGTCCGTCAGATTTTGTCCGTCGGATCTTGTCCGAAACTGTTAAATACACACGGTCGGACTAAGTTGTCGAAAAATCCGATCTTTCAGAACGTGATGACGTAATTTCGTTACGATGGGACTAGATTCAGGCTAGTAGCCAATAGCTTTGATGTAGGAATTTGATCTGAGCATGCGTGGCACTTGGTCCGATCAAAATACTCTACACATGATCGGATTACGTCCGACCGGCCCAGTTGGTCGGGAAATATTTCCAACATGTTGGAAAATTGGGTCCGACGGAGATTCGGACGGAATCAGTCCGATGCATACCACACACAGTCGGATTATCTGACGACACGGTCCGATAAGACGCATTCCGACGGATTCTCCGACCGTGTGTACGCGGCATTAGAGGGAAAGGGGAGGGGGTGGGTCAAGAGCCGTCAGATTACATACAGCGAGAATCTCCTGTTTACTCAGCGGCCTCTCCAATAGGAAGTCCCATCTCCTGGGACTTCTTGGGTCTCCTGGCATTGGACAAGTGTTCTGTCTATCATAGAACTTTGTATTAAAGAGGCTGCCGAGTAAACAGGAGATTTGCACTGCATGTAATCTGACCGCCCTCGTCCTGCCCCCCTCCCTGTCCCATTCAAGGCAGCAGTAATCTGAGATGAGGCTACAGATGGGCACTGATCAGGCTACATTCATGGCAAAGGTGAGGCTGCATATGGGCATTGATCAAGCTGCAATGATGGGCAATTGTGAGGCTGCAGATGGGCATTGCTCAAGCTGCAATGATGGGCAATTGTGAGGATGCAGATGGCATTGACCAGGCTACAGATGGGCAATGGTAAGACTGCATTGATGGGCACTGACCCTTATTTTGCTTCAAAGTTCTTCATTTAAAAAAAAAATTCCATGAAACTTCCCTCCTAAAATGAAGGTGCGTGTTATACGCCTGTGCGTGTTATATGCCAAAAATATGGTAATAATAATGTAGCACCGGGCTCCTGATGCGCTACGTTTTTGTCAATTTAAATGTTCCTAAGACCATAGTTGGGTTTTAGGGTTAATTAACAGTAAATGATGATCTCAGCATCAGTTTGGTTGGACTGTATTGTGTTCTGCCTGGTCATAGGTGTGGTTGTCACCTTTGGCAGGCATTGGAGCGCAGTCTGGTTGGACGCACTGGGTACCAATCTTTCTCTCGGAGCCAATCAGCGGGTGCGTTGTCTCGCTGTGTATTCCGGGAGAGGGTACATAAGGTGTTGAGGTCACGTGATTCTGGGTTTCCGGTCCAGAAGTATGTTCTGACACCCTGGTCCTGGTCCTCCTGACCAGCCCCCAGAGGCCCTCATGGCCTGGGGTGCCGATCCATCCATTTTCAAATCTCGGGGCTGGCTAGCCCGAGGCACAGTAACTGGAAGGAGGGTTCCAAGGTGGTCCGGTGCTATCTCGGTTTTGGAGAGGCCCAGCAACTGAGAGCGCAACCAGGGGAGGACTCTTCCAAAGAGGGCCACGCACAGGGCTGGCTGCTCGGTAAGAGCCTGGAAGCTAAGCTGGAAAGGTCACCAAGGTGAATCCACATTCTTACGGTATCACCGGACCGGCTGCAAGATACTGGTACCGTATGAAAGTTCATAGTTTCATCCTTCAGGTACAACCAAGTCTGTGGTAGAGACTTTTCTCATTCTAAAGTTCTACAATCAAGTCTGTGGCAAAGACTGTGCTTTTTTTGAATCACCTGTCAGTTGCTAGATCCACAAGAAGGGGATTTATCCGATAGCTGTGACATCCAGTTGCGAATGGCTATTCCCTGGATTGTATAAAGAGAGACATTTAAGTATTAGCAGTTCCAAGAGTACCTGAACTTTACTACCCATACCCTTTATTCCCTACTAAGAGACTGTGTTCTGTTCAACGTTTTGCAAATACAAATCCCTAAAGTGGATTCAAGTGTCAGTCTCTACAGTTTATTGGGCCATCAACCTCGGGAAACCCCTAGACGAGCACGAGGAGAAAAAGGTAACTGTAAGCCCAAAAATAACCAGCCGTTCCTTCGGGGGTCAGTGCTACAATAATAATAATAATATAATTTTATTATTATTATATATTTATATAGTTCTAGCATATACTGCAGGGTTGTACATTGAGCACTGAGCCATTCACATCAGTCTCTGCACCAGAGGAGCTCACACTCACACATCCCTACCACAGTCACACGCTATTATTTTTCACATTATTATTATTATTTTATAATATTACATTTATATAGCGCTGACATATTTCTCAGTGCTGTACAGAGAAACAAATCTCTTCACATCAGTCTCTGCACCAGAGGAGCTTACATTACAATGTAACCTTCCCCAGTCACACACTATTATTATTATTATTGCTATTATTATTTTGATTATTATTATTATGCATTTATATATTTATATAGCCGTGACATATTCTGCAGTGTTGTATAGAGAACACTGAGCCAGTCACATCAGCCCCTGCACCAGAGGAGCTTACATTCTAATGTTCTACCACAGCCAAACACTATTATTATTATGGATTATATAGCTCTGACATATACCACAGTGCAGTGCAGAGAGCAGAGACCTTACACTCGAATGCCCCCCACAGCCTCACAATATTATTATATATGCTGTATGGAGGACATCTGTATCTACAATCTCTGTACAATCTCCTTTTTATTTGCCAAAACTATGCAATCTGGCCTGGTTCTCCTTCTTTCTTCTGTACAGGCTCCCCTGTACCTCTCCTCCCCCTCCAAATGGATGATATGGAAATCTTTTCAGGGTGGAGAGAGGAGGAAGGGACAGGTAAATATGTCATTTATCAGCTCCTTCCTTTACTGAATAAACAAAGTGATTGGTATCGAACAGTTAATTAATGAAATGTTTACTATGCTTCAGTTTGAGAATGAACAGGGAGACTGCAAAGCTCTTCCTGTTCATTCATTCTGTGCTGTGTCCTCAATCTTCTTCTTCTGTCTCAAAAGTGAGCCATTAGACCCCTTATATTTTACCAAAGCCTCCCCAACAGAGCTAAAATAAAAAAAAAGTGCAAAAATAATGAAAAATTTAATTGTAAAAGGTAACCCAAATAAAACTGTAAAAAACTCTGTTTAAAAATATTAAAAATAAGACACCTTCCACTGCTTTGCTGACACTGTCCACTACTTTACTGACTGACAACAATCTCTGCCCTACTGACACCGTCCACACACTGTAAACTGCCCTTCTGACTGACACTGTCCACTTTTAGGCTTAGTTCACACTGGTGCAATGTGGGAAACCCTGCCACTGACATCTTTAAAAAATATAATAAAACAAATATCGCAGTAAAAATGTAAAGCCGGTTTTAAGGTAGGTTTACATTTTTACTGTGAAATTTGTTTTATTATATTTTTTTAAGTTTTCCTTACTATTTAGTTAGGCCTTGCTAGTTAATTTCTAAAAAAAAATAAAAAATAAAAAGTTGCCCAACCCCCGGTGATCTTTAATCTCTTTCATGTTATTTAAGTGGATCTTCACCTCTCAAAAGTAGCCTACCCCAATTTTACACTGCGTCGCTGGGGAAAAGCAATTGATCCCGTCACCCTGCATTAGGATGACCACATGTCCCAGATTGCCCGGGACAGTCCCGCATTTTGCAGGACAATACAGTGTTCCAGAATGAAACTGACCCACCCTGGTCAGTATAAGCTGGTTGTTAAGGAGCAGGGCTGGGAAACCAGCCGCGGCATCCTTAACAACCAGTGTATCATCAACTGTCAATGGGCTTCCCCGCTGACAGTTGAATAATCAAAAAAACAATGCCAGTAAAAAAAAGTAAAAGAAAAAATAGTGTGGGGTCTCCCTTAGTTCATACCAGACCCTTCGGGAGCCCCCCCCCCCGCTCCTAACCACCCCCTATGTTGAGGGCATGTGGCCTGGTATAGGTGGGGGGGTGCTCACTTGTCCCTCCCCTTTCCTGACCTGCACGCCATTCCCCTTACAATCCATACCAGATCCGAAGGGTCTGGTATGGACGGGGGGGGCCCACACTGTTTTTCTCAAAAAAAAAAAAAATCGGCAATTGCAACCGCGAGTCAATTTAAATGGGATTTGACTTTTTTCTTTAGAAATGATTATTTTAGCTGCAGCATATGCTATGCATGCTACAGATGCGCCACTTTACAAGGCAGACTAAGGGGACCCCCGTTATGTACAAAATACAGTAGTGACTTAGTTAAAGCAAGTACACATTGTATACCACCTGTCTAAACTGGTGACTGCTGTTTGCTTTGTTTTTACAAAAACTGGCAAAAAAGTATCAAAAATGATATTTGTTGGGGAAGGGGGGGAGGGTGTGCCTGAATGACAGTTTGGAAATGTGGTCACCCTAACATGATGCAGCAGGCACATATCAGGAATGTGAAGTATTGGGGTAACAAACACTTTAATTTGTATCTCTTACAAAGACATATACATATTTCTTATGCCCCTCATCTCCATCTAGTATCCATAAAGTGGTATTTTACTATTGCCCATAATAAAACAACATTCGTTCAGAAGAAGAAATCCTAAAGAACATTTGTTTTTGCCCAGTTCGCACAGAACAAATGTATATGTAGGTTTCATGAACACATGGCTATATTTTTATTTAGAAATATAGGCCCCCTAAATGTTCTCTATATCAGATCACAATTATGTTCAGGAAACATGGTTTGTAGCTTGTATCGTCTTTCCCAGCTCCTAGCGTCATTTCTTACTCAGGTTGCTTGCTAATCAGAATACATATCTTTTCAATACTTCCATATTTTATGGCAGTTCCTGTCAGTTATAAGTGACAGCTCTCTTAAATGTAGTCATTAATAAATCCCTCCAAACAGCCCAATAAACGGGGACCCAGGTGAAGGCTAAATTAAACCCAGAGATTCCGGAACGGAGCCGTGATCCTTTTTCCTATTCGGGACCATCAGGTTTCGATTATCCTGTTTTGTCCGGCACACCTGGACTATATTAGAGTTTAATACAAGCTAAACAGTCCCTGGGAGAGGCCATGCAGAGGGCTCGCTGTAAAGCAATATACTATCTAAATAGCAGTAAGTGACCTTTCCTTCTCATTACAAAAAATACGGCTTTGCAGAATTATCCCGGGGACGGAGAACGCACATCTGAATGCCGATTGTTTAGACTCGTCAATTGTTTTCCTTAATTCGACGTGACGCTTTTAGTACCTTGCACGATTGTCCATCGGAGACAAATAACTTTCAGGGCTGCGCTGTGTCAAAGAGGTGGAAAAGGTGCATTGAGGGGTGGGAGCCTGTGGAAGGCGCTATGCCGTCAGCCGTGATCCTTTATTAAATGCGGGGGGCGGGGGTGAAATCTTGATCTTTATCTCAGTCTTGTGATAAGAGTGTGAATTGCACTTCTCAGGCTCAATGGCTTTAGGGGGAAAATTTATTTAAAGCAGAACTCCAGACAAAAATAACAAGATAAAGTTATTTATTAATAGATAAAAAGAAAAACAACACCAGCTTTGTTGCGTTATTCACCTTCAATCCAGAGATTTCCCTGACAGTACATTTTTATTGCTACTAGATGTCAGTCTGACAGCCAGCATCATTCAACACCCTTCTTTTGAGCCTAGGTTGTCCTGGACCTGCTTCTAGCCTGTGACTGGACAATGAAAGGAGAAGGAGTTCCATTTTTACGTTACAGTGATTGTAAATGCTAGATTTTTTTTCCCCTAAAAGAGAAGTTATGGATTTTTAAAAAAAATAATCATACTTACCTAGGTGGATGCAGCATCAGCCCCCCCACTGACTCTAGGACTGAGAACCGGGTGATCGAAGACCACCGATTGCTCAGTTCTCAGAGCTCCGAGAGCTGGTGACTGAGAGGCTGATCTGGGTGCCGATCTAGCAGTGGTGTCACTAGGGGGTGGCATTTGGAGTTATAGCCCCAAATCTGGGTCCCATAGTCCGAGTCCCAGGGGTCCCCAACCACTACTACTGTGCCATGGCCTCTCTGCAGCACGAGCCAGAGAGCGGGCAGGCAGCACGGAAGAGCCAGGTGGGCAAGAGAGCAGAGAGAGAAGACATCATCTCTCACCGCCTGCCCTGCATCACTGCTGTTCCACCCTCACCGTGCAGCCATGGGCAGCAGAGAGATTACATCATCTCTCACTGCCCGCCCTCTCTCTGGGGACCTTGATGTAAGGTGGGCCTCTCTGGGGTCCCTGATGTAAGGGGGGCTCTCTGGGGACCCTGATGTAATGGGGAGGCTCTCAGAGGATCTTGATGTAAGGGGGAGGCTCTCTGGGGACCCTGATGTAAGGAGGAGGCTCTCTGGGGACCCTGATGTAATAAGGGGGCTCTAGGGACCCTGATGTAATAACGGGGGCTCTAAGGACCCTGATGTAAGGTAAAGCTCTCTGGGGACCCTGATGTAAGGGGGATCTCTGGGGACCCTGATGTAAGGGAGAGGCTCTCTGGGGACTCTGATGTAATGATAATTATATATTATCCCCCCACTTGCTATGGGGTACACTTGTGTGTGTTCACTCCCGAGCCCCGTTCTGGGTGTCCATAAGACACACAGAGAGCGGTTTGGCCCCACCCCCACTCCGTCCCCACTGGTTGTGATTTACAGCAGCAAGAGCCAATGGCTCCCGCTGCTTTAACTGAATTAATGAGGAGGGAGAGAGCCAAAAGATCCTCTACTCTCGTGCACATCGCTGGATAGAAATCAGGCACAAATAAGTATACGGGGATTTGGGGGAAACATGCATGCAAAGGGTTTTTTTTTTCACCTTAATGCAGAGAATTCATTAAGGTAGAACTATAGGCAAAACTTTAATTTTTTATTTTGGATAGAGCAAGGGAGGGTTATAACCCCTGTTAGCCCACGTACACACGGTCGGAGATTTTGCCAACCAAATCCGTCGGATTTTGCCCGTCGGATTTAGTCCGACAGATTGTGTCCAAAACTGTTGCATACACACGGTCGGGCCAAGTTGGCGAAAAATCCGATCTTTCAGAACGTAATGACGTAATTTCGTTACGATGGGACTACATTCAGGCTAGTAGCCAATAGCTTTGATGTAGAAATTTGATCTGAGCATGCGTGGCACTTGGTCCGATGAAAATGCTCTACACATGATCGGATTAGGTCCGTCCAGGCCAGTTGGTCTGGAAATATTTCCAACATGTTGGAAAATTGGGTCGGACGGAGATTCGGACAGAATCAGTCCGATGCATACCACACACAGTCGGATTATCTGACGACACGGTCCGATAAGACTCATTCCGACAGATTCTCCGACCGTGTGTACAAGGGCTTAGATTTATTTTCATCATAAAGGAAGTGAAAGAAAATTCCTGCAAATTAAGAGAAGTCCTTGGGGGTGTTTCGTCACATATGGCGACCCATCACATTTGGCTACGGAAGTGACAATTTGCTGAAATTTCTCACTGCGCATGCGTAACTTGCCGATATGCGTTCCAATTTTTTTTACGACAATACGGAGCAGTGAAACCATCAGATAATGTTATGGTAGTGATGTTACAGACAAGCTTTCTTCTGTATAATTATTGAATGTAAGACACCACTTTGCAACAGGGCCAGTGGCGGCTGGTGCTCTATTTTTTGGGGGGGCGCAAACAAAACCCCAACCAACCCCCCCCCATCACTCGCCCGCAATAGAGCCTACAGATAGATAAATAGACAGACAGACAGATAAATTGATAGACAGATAGACAGACAGATATTGGGTGGGATATAGATAGATAGATAGATAGATAGATAGATAGATAGATAGATAGATAGATAGATAGATAGATAGATAGATAGATAGATAGATAGATAGATAGATAGACATTGGGTGGGATGTAGATAGACAGACAGACCGATAGATAGATAGATAGATAGATAGATAGATAGATAGATAGATAGATAGATAGATAGATAGATAGATATTGGGTGGGAGATAGATAGATAGACAGATAGATAGATAGATGGATGTTGGATGGGAGATAGATAGAGAGATAGATAGACAGATAGACATTGGGTGGGATAGCTAGATAGACAGACAGATAGATATTGGGTGGGATAGACAGATAGACAGACAGATATTGGGTGGGAGATAGAGAGAGAGAGAGATAGATAGATAGATAGATAGATAGATAGATAGATAGATAGATAGATAGATAGATGTTGGGTGGGAGATAGATAGAGAGAGAGATTTATAGAGAGAGAAAGATACAGAGAGAGAGAGAGAGAGAGAGAGAGAGAGAGAGAGGACAGGACAGATGAGAGAGGGATTTAGTGGTGAATAAGAGAAGCATTGCCCTGATCAGCGGACCACCCCCCCCCCCCCCCCCCTGCTCTTCTGCACATGCTTCACTCTGATCCAGCAGATTTTGAGTAAATAGCTTGGGGGGGGGGGGGGGGGCAAAGGTGAAGCAGAACACCCTCCCAGGTAGGCAGGTAGATCTACATACCTCTGTCAGTGTGGCTTCTCCATCACCGCCTACCTGCCAATAGAAAACCCCACAGCAAGAGGAATGCCTGCACTTCAAGAGGGGTTTACTTCCTCTTTCATTCCCTGCAAAGGCAAAGCATAATGGACTACTATGCATCGCATAGTAGTCCATTATGTGTCACTTACCTGACACAGGAGCCAGCGAAGTCACCGCTGTCCCCTGTAGTCCGGCGCATCCATCTTCTCGGTGGGGTCACGCAGCTCCGCCGCTGTCATTCGGCGAAGCCGCGATGATGTCACTCCCGCGCATGCGCACGGGAGCTGACACGTGCCGCATCTTTGTCATTGACAATGCCGCGCTCAGTGCGCCTGCGCGCCGCTGTCTACGGCGCATGCGCCGTAGACAGCGGTGCCTGCCTTCGGGCAAATATAGGTTTAGGAGATATTTCTTGGACCTACAGGTAAGCCTTAATCTAGGCTTAATTGTAGGTCAAAGTGGTTTGTAAGGGTTTACAACCACTTTCAGGCAGCGGTGGCCAGTCCATTACTGCCTGGTTTTCTGTGTGCTCAGTAGAAAGGGGAGTGGCCTCCCTCTTCACTGAACACACAGGATTAGTCCTCACGGTGGCCATGTTTTTGTCGCCCGCCGGAAGTGACTTTGTTCTCACACAGAGAACAAAGCAGCCAGACGGATGCCGGTGGCACAATCGCCACAAAGCATCTCCAAACCTCGCCAATGAAGCCCCACGTCTACAATCTCCTGATTGCATTGATGTGGCGTTTCCCATAGTGAACTGTGTCTGGCACCCGGAGCTGTTTCAAAAAAAAATAATTTTTTTTAATTTTTTTTGTAACTACAGCGGGGGGGCGGCGCACGGGCACAAAGCCCGGACAGTCAGGAAAGGGGGTGGGGACGAGCGAGCGCCCCCCTCCTGAGCCGTGGGGGGTGGGTGCTTTGGGGAACCCGGAAGGCGGGCATCCTGCGGCCCCCCTACCCCAAAGCACCTTGCCCCCATGTTGATGAGGACAAGGGCCTCTTCTGGGGCCCCCCAGATCCTGGCCGCCCACCCTATGTGATTAAGTAAGGGGTACATCGTACCCCTACCCATTCACCTGGGGAAAAAAGTGTCAAAAAAACACAACACGGGTTTTTAAAGTAATTTATTAATCAGCTCCTGGGGTCTTCGGGAGTCTTCTTCCGACTTCTCCGCTCTGTTCGGCCTCTTCTGCCGGTGTCCGACCTTTTCTCCCGTTCTCTGGAGTCTTCTCTCCTCCGTCCTTCTTCCCTCTTCTCTCTTCTTCCGATGTTGACACGACAGTCCCAGCATGCCCTGGGACTTGACGTCATAAGGGGCGGGGTCACTGTGTGACTTCACTAGGTGATCACGCCCCATACCTATACAAGTCGCTGCGCATGTCGCACAAGCCATTACAGAGGAAGAGAGCGTCATGTCAACATCGGAAGAAGAAAGAAGAGAGAAGAGGGAAAAAGGACAGAGGAGACCGGGCTCCTCCACTAGTAAAAGAGCTGAAAGAAGATAGCGGAGGAGCCCAGAAGAGCGGGAGAAGACGCCTGGAGAGCGGGAGAAGAGGCCAAACAGAGCAGAGAAGTCGGAAGAAGACCCCTGGAGCTGATTAATAAATTAAATTAAAAACCTGTAGTGTGTTTTTTTATTGACACTTTTTTCCCCCCAGGTGAATGGGTAGGGGTACGATGTTCCCCATACTCATTCACATAGAGTGGGGGGCTGGGATCTGGGGGCCCCCTTATTAACGGGGGCTTCCGGATTCTGATAAGCCCCCCGCCCACAGACCCCGACAACCAATGGCCAGGGTTGTCGAGAAGAGGCCCTTGTCCTCATCAACATGGGGACAAGGTGCTTTGGGGTGGGGGGGTCGCAGGTGTGGGGAGTTTCCCTTAAGATCCATACCAGACCGAAGGCCCTGGTATCGTCCTGGGGGGAACCTCACGCAATTTTTATTTTATTTTATTTCCGCGGGGTTCCCCTTCAAGATTCTCAGCACACAAGTCGCACCGCAAGTCGGATCATCTTGATCCAACTTCTGGTATGACTTCTATTCAAATCAATGGGCTCCCATAGGGTTGGCTTTTGAATAGAGACAGAGAAAGGTGGCTGAAAGCTAGCACGGCTTAACGTGCATTGAATTCAATGCAAAACGCGGAAAAAAAATTGTTTTTAATGCTGCTTTTTTCCTAGCGTCTGTACTAGCTTTACAGTCCGTTTTTAAAATGTTCGTGTGCATGACGACTTAGAGAGCAAATTTTCCAAGGATGAGGACTGCTCTCCAGGACTTAGACTGGGAGGGGATATTGGCATTAATGGACACAACAGAACAGAAATGGGATTGTATGTAAACTCACTGCAAAGTATACTTCCATGGGCAATACCTTTAAAAAGCTAAAAATAAAACCTATGTGGCTCATGCCCAAAGTGAAAATAGCTATAAATAATAATAATTTTTTTTTTTTTTAAAGAGCTTTTAATAAATATAAAAAATGAGGGAACACTATCAGCGTTTAAATGTTACAAAGAATATAACATAGTATGTAAAAAGGAAATTAAGGACATCACAGAGGACATGGGGGGGGGGGGGGGCGAGGCACTCTTTACATTTAGAGGAAAAAAGATTTAATCTCCAAATAAGGAAAGCTTTCTTCACAGTAAGAGCTGTGAAAATGTGGAATAGACTCCCTCCAGAGGTGATTCTGGCCAGCTTAGTAGATTGCTTTAAAAAGGCCTGGATTCTTTCCTAAAAGTACATAGTATAACTGGGTACTAAGATTTATATGTAAAGTTGATCCGGCGAAAATTTGATTGCCTCTCGGGGGATCAGGAAGGAATTTTTTCCCCTGCTGTAGCAAATTGGAGCATACTTTGCTGTTTTTTTTTTGCCTTCCTCTGGATCAACTGTGGGTGAAAGATTGTGTATATGGGATTGTATTATTATTTAT
This sequence comes from Lithobates pipiens, assembly GCF_037356315.1. Lineage (NCBI taxonomy): Eukaryota > Metazoa > Chordata > Amphibia > Anura > Ranidae > Lithobates > Lithobates pipiens. The sequence goes on along the minus strand of NW_027507787.1, from coordinate 151,297,263 downwards.
TAATTAATTTTTTTGGTTTAACTGGATAAACTTGCGTCTTTTTTAGACCCAACTATGTAACAATGAATACAGTGAAGAAGAACTGATGACGGATAGAATGGTATATCAAAATACATCATATTTAATGTAAAAAAAAACAACTCCTTTGCATTTCTTTCATTCATTTATTAAAGGATCAGCTCCAGCCAATTGGAACGCTTCTGCTTGCCAGAATTGCTGTGCCACTGCACTGCCTCCTCTTTGGCACGAGACCTAAACTTCCCCATTGACTTGTGCTCGATAACCCCCTCCTATTTCCTGATGCCAGCATACTAACACACACCTATATATTGCTATGGATTGGCACCAGGAAAGGAACATTCCAGCAATTTCCTGGTGCTAACTAGTGATGGCCGAACGGTTCGCCCGGCGGTTGTTTCGCGGCGAATTTCGGCTGTTCGCGGTCCGCCCTTTCGGCTGTGTATATACTGTATATACTGTGTAAAAGAACTTTGACCTATGATGACACATCCATCATGGGTTACAGGACAGCCAATTGAGACATTACAGCACATGGACACTTGGACATTCCCCTTAACTCATAAATACACCCGATCCGGCGGCCATTTTACATTCTTTCTTCTGTCACTATAGGGAGAGGTTGCTGTGTGGAGCAGGGAGAGATTACAGTGACCCAAATCGCTAGCTATTTGGTACACAAAAGTTCTTTTCAGGACAGGTATACGTGTTAGGTGTAGTTCAGGATAGGCAGTGCTGTGCTAGTGATTGTTGCAGCAGCCTGAGTGTCTTTTGTCAGTTTAGAGAAAGGGACAGGACGGTGTGTGCTGCAGGGACAGCCAGTTTAGTCATTAGCTGTTACTATCAGGTCCACAAAAGTGCTATTTCAATTATTGTTCCAGTAGCCTCTGTTTTGTCAGTTTATATAGGGACAGGCAGGAAGTAGTGTGTGAGGCAGTGAGGGTCAGTTTAATCAGTAGCTGTTACTATTAGTTCCACAAAGGTTCTTTTCAGGACTGGTATCAGTGGTATGGTAATAGGCTTGTACACGTATAATATTCTTTCTTCCAAATATAGAAAGAATATTATACTTGACTGCTGCCCTTCTGCTGCAGTCTGCTAATCATTCACAACCCACTTGTTCCACAAAGCTCCTTATAAGGACTGGTAACTTGGTCTGTCTAGGGTGCTACAGTACATAGGGTTGAGTGAGGTACACTCTGCCATTCTATAAGGACTGGTATAGGTCCACAGTACATAGGGTTGAGGTGCACTACTGCTGACCGCTGCCCTATACTGCAGCAGTCCTTCATCGGTATAGGGACTGACGTACAGTCTGCTAATCACTCACACACAACCTACTTGGTCCACAAAAGTCCTTATAAGGACTGGTAACTTGGTCTGTCTAGGGTGCTACAGTACATAGGGTTGAGTGAGGTACACTCTGCCATTCTATAAGGACTGGTATAGGTCCACAGTACATAGGGTTGAGGTGCACTACTGCTGACCGCTGCCCTATACTGCAGCAGTCCTTCATCGGTATAGGGACTGACGTACAGTCTGCTAATCACTCACACACAACCTACTTGGTCCACAAAAGTCCTTATAAGGACTGGTAACTTGGTCTGTCTAGGGTGCTACAGTACATAGGGTTGAGTGAGGTACAGTCTGCCATTCTGTAAGGACTGGTATAGGTCCACAATACATAGGGTTGAGGTGCACTACTGCTGACCACTGCCCTATACTGCAGCAGTCCTTCATCGGTATAGGGACTGACGTACAGTCTGCTAATCACTCACACACAACCTACTTGGTCCACAAAGGTCCTTATAAGGACTGGTAAGGTATAGGGTACTACAGTACATAGGGTTGAGTGAGGTACGGTCTGCCATTCTATAAGGACTGGTATAGGTCCACAATACGTAGGGTTGAGGTGCACTACTGCTGACCGCTGCCCTATACTGCAGCAGTCCTTCATCGGTATAGGGACTGACGTACAGTCTGCTAGTCACTCACACACAACCTACTTGGTCCACAAAGGTCCTTATAAGGACTGGTAAGGTATAGGGTACTACAGTACATAGGGTTGAGTGAGGTACAGTCTGCCATTCTATAAGGACTGGTATCGGTCCACAATACATAGGGTTGAGGTGCACTACTGCTGACCGCTGCCCTATACTGCAGCAGTCCTTCATCGGTATAGGGACTGACGTACAGTCTGCTAATCACTCACACACAACCTACTTGGTCCACAAAGGTCCTTATAAGGACTGGTAAGGTATAGGGTACTACAGTACATAGGGTTGAGTGAGGTATAGTCTGCCATTCTATAAGGACTGGTATCGGTCTACAATACATAGGGTTGAGGTGCACTACTGCTGACCGCTGCCCTATACTGCAGCAGTCCTTCATCGGTATAGGGACTGACGTACAGTCTGCTAATCACTCACACACAACCTACTTGGTCCACAAAAGTCCTTATAAGGACTGGTAACTTGGTCTGTCTAGGGTGCTACAGTACATAGGGTTGAGTGAGGTACAGTCTGCCATTCTATAAGGACTGGTATAGGTCCACAGTACATCGGGTTAAGGTGCACTACTGCTGACCGCTGCCCTATACTGCAGCAGTCCTTCATCGGTATAGGGACTGACGTACAGTCTGCTAATCACTCACACACAACCTACTTGGTCCACAAAGGTCCTTATAAGGACTGGTAAGGTATAGGGTACTACAGTACAGTACAAAAGCACACCGTACTATATGCCCGTACCCTCCTCTTTGAAGAGGTTGAGCGGTGTCATATTTCTACTGGGGCTGCTTATTATGAGGAGCTCCCACCATCCCTGTGCTGTGCTGACATCCTCCTGGGGCTGTACCTCTGCTGTGCATATTATGAGGGGCTCCCACCATCCCTGTGCTATGCTCATTATGAGGTGCTCCCACCATCCCTGTGCTGTGCTCACTTACTCCTGGGGCTGCTTATTATGAGGGGCTCCCACCATCCCTGTGCTATGCTGACATCCTCCTGGGGCTGCTTATTATGAGGGGCTCCCACCATCCCTGTGCTATGCTCATTATGAGGGGCTCCCACCATCCCTGTGCTATGCTGACTTCCTCCTGGGGCTGCTTACGGTGCAGGTGTCAGTGCTGTATATCACGGTGCTAATGTCAGTGCTCTCTGTCACGGTGCTGCTGTCAGTGCTGTGTATCACGGTGCTGGTGTGAGTGCTTTATGTCACGCTGCTGATGTCAGTGCTCTCTATCATGGTGCTGCTGTCAGTGCTGTATATCACGGTGCTGGTGTGAGTGCTTTATGTCACGCTGCTGATGTCAGTGCTTTCTATCACGGTGCTGTTGTCAGATCACTCTATCACGGTGCAGGTGTCATTGCTGTATGTCACGCTGCTGATGTCAGTGCTCTCTATTACGGTGCTGGTGTCAGATCACTCTATCATGGTGCAGGTGTCATTGCTGTATGTCACGCTGCTGATGTCAGTGCTCTCTATCACGGTGCTGCTGTCAGATGAGTCTATCACGGTGCAGGTGTCATTGCTGTATGTCACGCTGCTGGTGATCATCTCCTGCACCCTCTTCTTTGCCTACCCTGGTCCCTGACCTTCCCTCTCCTCCATTGCCTTCATGCGCTCCACAGTTCTGAATTGTCACAACAATTTCCCATATAAAAAAAGAATGCTTGTAGTTGTCGATCCCAGATTCACCTCATACATGTGTTATGTCATTGGCCATGTGGTGGGACTATGTTTGCACAGCTATTAATAATTTTTTGGCTGCAAATTTGACCTGTAGGTTTGCGAAGTTCGCCTCCCATTGAAGTCAATGGGGCCCACTGCGAACGTTCCGGTTCGCGAGTTATCGGCCGCGGTCCGCGTTCGCGAAACGTCCCATCGGAAGTTTGTCCATCACTAGTGCTAACATGGCAACATACCCACAGTATCTGACAAAAGTAAGTACACCCCTCAAATTTTTTGGGTAAATATTTCCTTCTATCTTTTCATGTGACAACACTGAAGAAATTACACTTTGCTACAATGTAAAGTAGTGAGTGTACAGCTTGTATAACAGTGTAAATTTGCTGTCCCCTCAAAATAACTCAACACACAGCCATTATTGTCTAAACCGCTGGCAACAAAAGTGAGTACACCCCTAAGTGAAAATGTCCAAATTGGGCCCAATTAGCCATTTTCCCTCCCAGGTGTCATGTGACTCGTTAGTGTTACAAGGTCTCAGGTGTGAATGGGGAGCAGGTGTGTTAAATTTGGTGTTATCGCTCTCACTCTCTCATACTGGTCACTGGAAGTTCAACATGACACCTCATGACAAAGAACTCTCTGAGGATCTGTAAAAAAAAGAATTGTTGCTCTACGTTAAGATGGCCTAGGCTATAAGAAGATTGCCAAGACCCTGAAACTGATCTGCAGCACGGTGGCCAAGACCATACAGCGGGAACAGCGATCTCTGTCATGTTCCTGTAAGCCCACCCACCCCACCTTACAGTTAGAACACTCCCAGGGAACACATTTAACCCCTTGATCACCCCTTAGTGTTAACCCCTTCCCTGCCAGTGACATTTATACATCGATCGGTGCATTTTTATAGCACTGATCAATGTAATAATGTCACTGGTCCCCCCAAGAAGTGTCATTTGGGGGGTCAGATTTGTCTGCCACAATGTCACAGTCCCGCTAAAAATCGCAGATCGCCGCCATTATCAGTAAAAACAATAAAAAAAAAATCCCTCCCAAAAAATAGCGGCAATTTAATAAAAAAAAAAGTAAAAAAATTATTATATATATTTTCTACATATTTTTGGTAAAAAAAAAAAAAAAAATCGCAATAGGTGCATATTGATTGGTTTGCACAAAATGTATCGCGTCTACAAACTACGGGATACATTTAATCCCATAGGTTGTAGACGCGATAACTTTTGTGAAATCCAATCAATATACGCCTATTGCGTTTTTTTTGGTTTTTTTATATCGGTCCAAACTGACAAATACATTTTTTTTTTATATTTTAGTTTTTTTGGATATGAATTATAGCAGAAAGTTTTTTGTTTTTTTTTAAATTAAATTGTTGCTCTTCTTTTGTTTATAGCGCAAAAAACAAAAAACCGCAGAGGGGATCAAATACCACCAACAAAAAAAAGCTCTATTTGTGGGGGGGGGGGGGGGGGGGGGGACATCAATTTTGTTTGGGTACAACATTGCACGACTGCGCAATTGTCAGTTAAAGCGGGTACAGGACGGTTGCTTAACTCTAGGAGGACGTACTATAACGTCTTCCCGGAATTCTGCTCTCGCTCGCCCCTGGAGCGTGCACTCGAGAGCATCAGTGACCTGTGGACCCGGCGTATCACAGTGAACGGCCGCTCATCGCGGCTGTTTACCACGTGATCACTCCGTAAAATGACGGAACGATCACTAGTAAACAAACCAGCGTTATGTTATGACGCCGGTTACTCCCTCCCCTCTCTGTCCCGATCGGTACAGGGGAGAGATCGGTGTCAGCAGCACTGTGGGCTGGATCTACAGTGCCCACAGTGCTGCTCACCGACAATTAACCCTGCAATGCCCTGCCAGTACTCTGCAATACCCTGCCAATACACTGCCAAAACTCTGCAATTCCCTGCCAATACTCTGCAATGCCCTGCCAATACTCTGCAACGGAAATCTGCATTACATCAGAGGGGGGCGGGGTCACCCACATGTCATTGGGGAAGCCAGGCTTCCCCACTTGCATCAGAGGGGGGCGGGGTCAGGTGACGGGTGGCCCCACCCTCTTCATATAAGAAATGTCAGGCTGCCGGGATCCCAGCAGTGTCTCCGCCAGTAGGGACAGAGGACGGATGGACTGTGCTGCACTGGAGGGAGAGATCACCCATCGCTGGATCAGATCAGCCATCGCTGGACCACGCAGAGACGCGGGGTTCCCCTTAATATCCATACCAGACCTGAAGGGCCTGGTAATTGAATTTGGGGGAACCGTGCGAGATAAAAAGTTGCAATGACCACCATTGTATTCTATAGGGTCATATATAATGTTTTGGGATTCTATGTAATTTTCTAGCAAACAAATTATGATTTTTACATGTAGTAGAGAAATGTCAGAATTGGCCTGGGTGCTCCAGAACGCCTGATGGCGCTCCCTGCATGTTAGGCCTCTGTATGTGGCCACACTGTATAAAAGTCTCACACATGTGGTATTGCCGTACTCGGGAGTAATAGCAGAATGTGTTTTGGGGTGTAATTTGTGGTATGCATATTCTGTGTATGAGAAATAAACTGACAATTTTGTAAAAAAGAGAAAAAGGAAAAAAAATCTTGATTTTGCAAAGAATTGTGGGAAAAAATTACAACTTCAAAAAACTCATCATGCCTCTTACTAAATACTTTGGAATGTCTTCTTTCCAAAAAGGGGTCATTTGGGGGGTATTTGTACTTTTCTGGCATGTTAGGGTCTCAAGAATTGAAATAGGCCGTCAGTACTTCAGGTGTGGTCAATTTTCAGATATTGGCACCATAGCTTGTGGACTCTATAACTTTCACAAAGACCGAATAATAGCCATCGATTGTACTTATTTTTACCAAAGATATGTAGTAGTATAAATCTTGGCCCAAATTTATGAAGAAAAATTACTAATCTGTTAAATTTTATAACAGAAACAAAGAAAATTCATTTTTTTACAGAATTTTCTGTCTTTTTTCTTTTTATAGCACAAAAAATAAAAAGCCCAGCGGTGATTAAATACCACCAAAAGAAAGCTCCATTTGTGTGAAAAAAGGGACAAAAATTTCATATAGGTACAGTGTTGCACGACTGAGTAATTGTCATTCAAAATGTGAGAGCACCGAAAGCTGAAAATTGGTCTGGTTATTAAAGGGGTTTAAGTGCCCAGTGGTCAAGTGGTTAAATCTTCTGCCCTTGTTGTTGTTGTTTTCATTTTGGATAGTAAAACATTTTTTTTCTGCCAGTAAATCCCTTATACAGCCCACTTCCTGATTCCTGTCTGGTCATTGGCCTAGTCCAGTGATGATGATCCTTGGCACCCCCCCAGATGTTTTGGAACTACATTTCCCATGATGCTCCACTACACTGCAGAGTGCCTGAGCATCATGGGAAATGTAGTTCCAAAAGTTCCAGTAGTGCCAAGGTTCGCCATCACTGGTCTAGGCCTATGACATAATGCACAGCTCTCTCTCTCTCACTCTGGTGAGAGTTTGCCAGGAAGGGAGGGTGGATGAGTCATAAGAGAGCCAATGAGAGCTTCAGAGCTGGAGGTGTGCCTCTGTGTAAATCCAGGAAGTGAACAGGCAGAATCTTCAGTTGCCCACAGTTAAAATGGCTACAGCCAGACTCAGTGGAGGGAGATTTCTGCAGCATATTTGGCGAGTACAGAATCGCAGTGTATATAAAATATTATGCAAAGTGGTTGGAGGGAAGCTTCAGAATGGCAAAGAGGTTTTTTTTTTATCACATATTATGTGAGCGGACTAAAGTTCCTCTTTAACCACTTGCCGCCCGCCCACCGTCCAATAGAACGGGCGCTCCTGCGCAGGGGGGGGGGGGGGGGGGGCGCGTGTCAATGGCTCTTTAATCATGTGATCGGCTGTGTCCAATCACAGCCAGTCACATGTAAACACGGAAGTGTCGTAATCGGCGCTCCTCACCTCACACCGACAGAGCCGATGAGAGGCATCTCCTCGCAGGGGGCAGTGAGAGATGTAATCAGGGCACTGATTACATTAGAGCGCCACCAGTGCCAGCAAGCAGTGCCTACCAGTGCCAGAAATCGGTGCCCATTAGTGATGTCAGTCAGTGCTGGCATTCGGTGCCAATCAGTGCCACCTATCAGCGATGTCCATTAATGCCCATTAGTGCCACCCAATGTCCATAAGTGCTGCCCATCAGTGCTACCTATCAGTGCCACCCATAAATGCCCCTTAGTACCCATCAGTGCCACCTATCAGTGATGCCCATCAGTGCCACTCATCAATACCCATTAGTCTCGCCCATCATTGCCGATAAGTGCCGTCTATCAATGATGCCCATTAGTGCCGCCCATCAGTGTCACCTATCCATGCTGGCTATCAGTGCTCACCAGTGCCACATATAAGTGCCACCTATCAGTGATGCCCATCAATACCCATTAGTGCCACCCATCAATGACCATAAATTCTCCCTATCAGTTATGCCCATCAGTGCCACCCATCAATACCCATTAGTGCCGCCATCAGTGTCCATCAGTGCCACCCATCAATGCCCATTAGTGCTGCCCATCAATGCCCATTAGTGCCACCCATCAATGCCCATAAGTGCTGCCTATCAGTGATGCCCATCAGTGCCACCTATAAGTGATGCCCATCAGTGCAAGCCATCAATGCCCATTAGTGCTGCCTCTCAGTGCCGATAAGTGCTGCCTATCAGTGCTGCCTGTCAGTGATGCCCATCAGTGACACCCATCGATACCAATTAGTGGCACCCATCAGTGTCCATTAGTGTCCATCAGTGCCACCCATCAATACCCATTAGTGCCACCCATCAGTGCCGATAAATGGCACCTATCAGTGCTGCTTATCAGTGTTTACCATCAGTGCCACCCACCAATGCCCATTAGTGCTACCTATCAGTGTTACCCATCAGTGCCACCCACCAATGCCCATTAGTGCTGCCTATCAATGTTGCCCATCAGTGCCACCTATCAATGCCCATCATTGCTGCCTATTAGTGATGCCCATCAGTGCCACCCATCAATACCCATTAGTGCCACCCATCAGTGCCGATAAATGGCACCTATCAGTGCTGCTTATCAGTGTTTCCCATCAGTGCCACCCACCAATGCCCATTAGTGCTACCTATCAGTGTTGCCCATCAGTGCCACCCACCAATGCCCATTAGTGCTGCCTATCAATGTTGCCCATCAGTGCCACCTATCAATGCCCATCATTGCTGCCTATTAGTGATGCCCATCAGTGCCACCCATCAATGCCCATCAGTGACACCCACCCATGCCCATTAGTGGCGCCCATCAGTGTCCATTAGTGTCTATCAGGGATGCCCATCGGTGCCACCCATCAATGTTCATTAGTGCTGCCCATCAGTGCCAATAAGTGGTACCTATCAGTGATGCCCATCAGTGTCTCCTATCTATGTTGGCGATCAGTACTCACCAGTGCCACATATAAGCAACACCTCATTAGTGCCCATCAGTGAAGGAGAAAAATTACTTATTTACAAAATTCACTAACAGAAACAAAAGTTTTTTTTTTCCTTTTTCATTTTTTAGATCGCGTGGGGGGTGAATCGAGATCGCAATTGTTTCGCGATTAATCGCGCACCTCTAATATATATACAAAATATTTGCGGGTTCTAATTAATTTTAATTAGCAAAAAACAAACCGATAGATTTTAACTTGTAAATAACAAAGTCTCAATGAAGACTCTCGGGGGGTGAAGTGGTGAATTGTGACCCCCATTGGAAATCCAGATTTTTAGTTGTCATGGAAACGGATGAGGACGATCGATCTTTCGATGGAGAAAACCTATTTTGATGACAACTAATCAGGGATTTCTTTTCTCCTTCCTGTTGTGTCTCTGGGACAGGAAGTGACTGGAGATCTCCCATAAAAAACACACAGCGGGGGGATTACACAACCAGCAGCCCTCCAGCTGTTGTGGAACTACATTTCCTATGAGGCATTGCAAGGCTGGCAGTTACAATGACTCCCAGAGGCATGATGAGACTTGTAGTTCTACAACAGCTGGAGGGCCCCCAGGTTGCCTCCCCCCTTCGCTATACACAGCACCCAATAAAGAGCCTTGTCTGTGCAGTGCGGTGTGCGGTCCGGGGCCTTGCTTCACATATACACATCCGTAGATTCCTCCTCCTGTGCGGTAATGCTGGGACCTGTAGCTCCTCCCCCTCCGCTCCTGATTGGTCAGTCTTCCTCCCTGAACCATTGGGACCTCCAATCACAGCCGTCTCTTGTTCTTGTCACGCCACTTCCTGGTTTCCATGGGGATGTCACATGACAGTGAAGTCTCCTCCCCCTCACTGCCCCCCCCGGCGGCCATCTTTGATAACGGTCAGTGCCAGTCTGAGCTTCTATCTCCTCATGATGTATAGTAATATAATGTGATCTCATGGAGTCATCAATGCTGTGTGTGTACCCCGGAGAGCCGCCATTATTATATATTATATTCCCATCATATATCTACACAACATTAACACAGATCTCTATGGGAGAGTGGGGCATGCTGGGGGGATGTAGTCCTCCATACACAGATCTCTATGGGGAGAGCAAGCAGGCTAGGACCTGTAGCTCCTCCCCCTCCGCTCCTGATTGGTCAGTCCTCCTCCCTGAGCCATCAGGGCCTCCAATCACAGCCGCCTCCTGTTCTTGCCCTGGTTTCCATGGGGATGACGCATGACAGTGAAGTCTCCTCCCCCTAACGGTCACTGTGGTCACATGACCTGAGGCTATAAACAGCCGTGTGCAGCCACACAGACGTGTCAGTTGACTGCAACTCTGAAGAGACAGGTTCTATTTAGAGAAGCTCCCTCAGATCTCTGTGTGTTTAATTGTATTGGAACTCCATTGATTTGATTTTAGTGTCAGTTGATTCTTTTTGATCGGCGAGAGCTGATTTATTTCTAGATTTGCTGTAGTAATTGATTTTTTTGTATCAATTACAATTAATATAAGAATGAGGCGTCCAATTCTCACCTTGATTCTTATGTTTTTACTCCCATGGGGAGGAAGACGGAACGTCACCATAGACCCCCCAGATATCCACATGCTGGATGAGGGGGCAATTATCACAACAACCATGAAGGACATGATCAGCACAATGGAAAACCAACCTCCAGAGATTCTCATGGCAGAGAAGAATGCGGCTATCAAGCCCATGGAGGAACCTGTGAGGGAACAGGTCAGAGAAATGGCAAACGAGCCACCGGAACCCTCTAGCTGGTTCCCATTACTGGCCAGCACTGCATTCTGGGTAAAGATGACAATCTGGGTAAGTATTATCATTCTGAAATACATCCTGCGCAGAGATGTTCTGGCCAAGATATTAGGAGAACTTCTGATGCTCCTGCAGCTGATGGAATTCTTTTATGAAGAGCTGGTCAGATCTGATTTCTTCTGGTCCAGCGAGGGGCTGGTCTTACACAGTACAGGCCTGCCCCTGCTTAGAAATACTGTGGCGGAGATCTGGTCAGAATACTCTCTGGGGCTTGTCATCATACAGCCAGTGCTGCCTGCGATGCTGCTGGTGCTGATCGCAATATTGCAGGCTCTGCTGGTAATATACTTCAAGTCGTTCAAACGATTCTCCACAACATCAAGTCATAACATCACCGCCCCACCATCAAGTGAGGACATGGCCCCACCATCAAGTGAGGACATGGCCCCACCATCAAGTGAGGACATGGCCCCACCATCAAGTGAGGACATGGCCCCACCATCAAGTGAGGACATGGCCCCACCATCAAGTGAGGACATGGCCCCACCATCAAGAGAGGACATGGCCCCACCATCAAGTGAGGACATGGCCCCACCATCAAGTGAGGACATGGCCCCACCATCAAGTGAGGACATGGCCCCACCATCAAGTGAGGACATGGCCCCACCATCAAGTGAGGACATGGCCCCACCATCAAGAGAGGACATGGCCCCACCATCAAGTGAGGACATGGCCCCACCATCACATGCTTCATCCCAGATAGTTAAGCTCAAGAAAAACAACAGCCTCAGACGACCCAGTGCTATTCCCCGTCCTATCAACCCACAAAAGATGGGCGGCATCACCCCAACATGTGCTAACAGCGCTCCACCATTACATGCTATGCCCTGGGTGATTGACCTAAGGAAAAACAACAGGCGACCCAGTGCCATTCCCCGTCTTATCACCCGACGAAAGACTGAAGACATCACCACACAGATTGGCAGCGGCACCCCACTTGCTTCACCCAAGATAAATGAGCTCAGGAAAAACAACAGCCTCAGACGACCCAGTGCTATTCCCCGTCCTATCAACCCACGAAGGACGGATGGCATCACCCCAACATGTGCTAACAGCGCTCCACCATTACATGCTTTGCCCTGGGTGATTGACCTAAGGAAAAACAGCAGGCGACCCAGTGCCATTCCCCGTCTTATCACCCGACGAAAGACTGAAGACATCACCACACAGATTGGCAGCCGCACCCAACCATCACGTGCTGAAGCACCCCAGATAAATGAGCTCAGGAAAAACAACAGCCTCAGACGACCCAGTGCTATTCCCTGTCCTATCAACCCACGAAGGACGGGTGGCATCACCCCACCATGTGGTAACAGTGCTCAACCATTACATGCTTTGCCCTGGGTGATTGACCTAAGGAAAAACAGCAGGCGACCCAGTGCCATTCCCCGTCTTATCACCCGACGAAAGACTGAAGACATCACCACACAGATTGGCAGCCGCACCCAACCATCACGTGCTGAAGCACCCCAGATAAATGGGCACAGGAAAAACAGCAGCCTCAGGCGACCCAGCGCTATTATACGTCCTATCACTGCACAAAAGACAGGTGACATGACCCCACCATGTGATAACAGCAATCCACCATCAGTGGACGGTGTCACTAGGACAGTGGACGGTGTCACTATGGCAGTGAACCGTGTCACTAGGGCAGTAGACTGTGTCAATATAACAGTAGATGATTTCAATGGAGCAGAAGACGGTGTCGGTAGATTAGTGGGTGTTGTGAGTAGAGCAGTGGATGGTGTCAGTATGGCAGAGGTTGATCTCCTCAGATCAATGGTCAGTGTCAGGAAAGCAGTTGGTGGTATCAGTACAGCAATGGACGGTGTGCGGATAGAGGACAGTGTCAGTAGAGCAGTGGACAGTGTCAGTAGAGCACTGGATGCTATGCTTAGGGCAATGGATGGTGCCAGTATGGCAGATGACAGTGTCAGCAGAGCACTGGACATGGTCAGGAAAGCAAGAGCATACTCAAGTAAAGACATCACAAGTAAAGAAAGCAGCAGGATTGGGTCAACCAACTGCTAATCGCCGTCCACCATGTGATGACAATCTACCATCAAGTGCTTCGCCCCAGATGATTGAGTGTAGTAGAGTGGACAATGTCAGTAGGGCAGTAGATGTTCTCGGTGGGGCAGAGGTCAGTGTCAGTGGTGGATGGTGTGTGGACAGCGGACACTGTCCGTAGAGCAGTGTCAGTAGCACGCTGGTTTTAATAATTTGGGCAATGAACGGTGCCAGTATGGTAGAGGACAGAGTCAACAGAGCACTGGACATGGTCAGGAAAGCAAGACGGTGTCAGTAGAGTAGGGATGAGCCGAACACCCCCCGGTTCGGTTCGCACCAGAACTTGCGAACGACCCCCGCGTTCGAAACGAACGTTAGAACCCCATTGAAGTCTATGGGACTCAAACGTTCGAAATGGAAAGTGCTAATTTTAACGGCTAATATGCAAGATAGTGTCCTAAAAAGGGTTTGGGGACCTGCCTCCTGCCTCAGGGGACATGGGTCACTGCAAAAAAAAGTTTTAAAAACTGCCGTTTTGGTGGGAGCACTGATTTTAATGACGATTAAAGTGAAAAAAAAAGGTGAAATATTCCTTTAAATATGGTGCCTGGGGGGTGTCTGTAGTATGCCTGTGAAGTGCCACGTGTTTCCCGTGTTTGGAACAGTCCCTGCACAAAATGACATTAAACGGAAATAACACCATTTAAAACTGCTTGCGGTTTTAATGTTATATCTGGTTCCTGCAATATGGTTCAAAATCATTGAGAAAAATGGCATGGGTAGCCCTCCCTGCCCATTACCAGCCTATTTGGGTCTTGTACGCATATTAAGGGGAACCCCGTACCCATATTAAAAAAAGGAAATGCGCGTGGCCCCCAGGCCCTATATACTCAGAACAGCAGTATACAGGCGGTGCAAACAAGACAGGGACTATGTAGGTTTGTTGTGTTAAGTTGAATCTGTTTGTAATTTTCAACCGGTACATTTTTAAAGTGTAGCTCCAGTCAAACAAACTATTTTTAAGCTTTTTGGAAAACATAGGGAAGGGTTATCACCCCTGTATAATTTGTTTTGTCGTCCATCTTTTTTCATCTCACTTGCTGCTGTCTCCTTGCGTTTGCAAGTAGGAGATGTTTGTAAGTTGGATGTTTGAAAGTAGGGGCCTGCCCTATATTATAGCGGTATGTACTGGGTACAGAGCACGCAGACAGCACGCACTATCTCCTAACACTACTGACTGCAAGCTCTATTATTAACCACTTGACCACTGGGCACTTAAACACCCTTAATAACCAGACCAATTTTCAGCTTTCGGTGCCCTCACATTTTGAATGACAATTACTCAGTCATGCAACACTGGACTTATAGGAAATGTTTGTCCTTTTTTTCACACAAATAGAGCTTTCTTTTGGTGGTATTTAATCACCTCTCAGTTTTTTATTTTTTGTGCTATAAAAGAAAAAATACCGAAAATTCTGCGAAAAAATGAATTTTTCTTCGTTTCTGTTATAAAATTTAGCAGATTAGTAATTTTTTCTTCATAAATTTTGGCCAAAATTCATACTACTACATATCTTTGGTAAAAATAAGTACAAATTGGTGGATATTATTTGGTCTTTGTGAAAGTTATAGAGTCCACAAGCTATGGTGCCAATATCTGAAAATTGATCACACCTGAAGTAGTGACGGCCTATTTCCTTTTTTTTTTTTTTTCCACAAAATTGTCATATTATCAGGTTATTTCACACACACAGCATATGCATACCAAAAGACCCTGGAGAATACAATGGTGGTCGTTGCAAATTTTTATCTCACACGGTATTTGCACAGCAATTTTTCAAACGCGTTTTTTGGGGGGAAAAAACAGTTTTGTGCTTAAAAAACAAACAAAAAAAACAGTAAAGTTAGCCCAATGTTTGCATAAAGTGAAACATGAAGTTATGCTGAGTAAATAGATATCAAACATGTCACTCTTCAAAATTGCACATGCCCGTGGAATGGCGCCAAACGTCGCTACTTAAAAAATCCCCATAGGCGACGCTTAATTATTTTTTTACTGGTTACATGTTTTGAGTTGCAGAGGAGGTCTAGGACTAGAATTATTGCTCTCGCTCTAACGTTTTCGGCGATACCTCACATGTGTGGTTTGAACACTGTTTTCATATGTGGGCGGGGCTTACGCATGCGTTCGCTTCTGCATGCGAGCACATGGGGACATTTTTTTTTTTTTTTATTGTTCATTTTACTTTATTTATTTTATTTTGACATTTTTTTCCCCAAAAATATATTTTTGATCACTTTTATTCCTATTACAAGGAATGTAAACATCCCTTGTAATAGGAATATGGGGTGACAGGTCCTCTTTACAGTGAAATCTGGGGGTCAATATGACCCCACATCTCACCTCTAGGCTGGGAAGCCTGAAATAAAAAATAAAAAAAAGATTCTGGCTTTGATCGTACTGGCGAGTTGGTAGAAGCACCGGAGGGCGGTAAGGGGTGGGGGGCGTCTATGGCTGGGTATTTCAGGGTATCACCGAGTATGGCTGGGTATCTCCGAGTATGGCTGGGTATGGCAATTTATGGCAGGGTATTGCAGAGTATTGGCGGGGTATTGGCGGGGTACTACAGAGTAATAGCAGGGTACTGTAGAGTATTGGGGGGTACTGCAGAGTAATGGGGGGTACTGCAGAGTAATGGGGGGTACTGCAGAGTAATGGCAGGGTACTGCAGAGTAATGGCAGGGTACTGCACTGCAGAGTAATGGCGGGGTACTGCAGAGTAATGGCAGGGTACTCCAGAGTAATGGCAGGGTACTGCACTGCAGAGTAATGGCGGGGTACTGCAGAGTAATGGCGGGTACTGCAGAGTATTGGGGGGTACTGCAGAGTATTGGGGGTACTGCAGAGTAATGGCAGGGTACTGCAGAGTAATGGCAGGGTACTGCAGAGTAATGGCAGGGTACTGCACTGCAGAGTAATGGCGGGGTACTGCAGAGTAATGGCGGGGTACTGCAGAGTAATGGCAGGGTACTGCAGAGTATGCACTGGTATTGCAGAGTATTGGCAGGGAATTGAGGGGTTAAATTCGGTGAGCAGCGATGTGGGCACTGCAGATGCAGCCCACATCGCTGCTGACACCGATCTCTTTCCCCTCCGCTGTACCGATCGGTACAGAGAGGGGAGGGAGGAACCGGCGTCATAACATGACGCCGGTTTGTTTACCACGTGATCACTCCGTCATTTGACGGAGCGATCACGTGGTAAACGGCCGCGACGAGCGACCGTTTACCGTGATCCGTGATGCGCCGGGTCCTGTGGACCCGGCGGTCACGGATGCTCTCGAGTGCGCGCCCCAGGGGGCGCGCGAGAGCAGAATTCTGGGAGGCCGTTAATTAACGGCCTCTCAGAGTTAAACAACCGCCCTGAAGCCGTTAATCGGCAATGGGCAGTTGTTAAGTGGTTAAAGCTAGATCACTAGCTATATAGGTGAGGTGAATATAGTGGTGTATACTGCGGTCAGGGCACAGACCACAACCACTACACAGCAGCAAGATAGGAAATCAGCCAAAAACGATCGGTGTGTACTGTGTTAAAGGTACACAGAACACCCACTGCTTCAGATGCTAACACACTACACGAGGCCGCCTCAAAGGCGGCCTTATATAGTGTGGGGTGTGCACTACACAGCCTGAGCTATGATTGGCCACAGGCAGGATGCCTGTGGCCAATCATGGCTCTCCTCGCTGCTGGCGCTACGATTGGCCAAGCATGCGGGGTCACAGTGCTTGCTTGGCCAATCATGAGACAGCAATGCACTGCGCCACCGCAGTGCATTGTGGTCCGCGCGCGCGCCACTCGAATTTTGACGCGAACGGCCCAAACGTTCGGAATTCGCCGAACGGCCGAACAGCCAATGTTCGAGTCGAACATACGTTCGACTCGAACATGAAGCTCATCCCTACAGTAGAGCAGTGGTTGGTGTCAGTAGGGCAGAGGACACCATGCAACTCAAAATAATCATAAAGGAGTCACGCTACCTAAAAATTACGGTTCTAAAAAACTCAATGTGGGGGGTGAAGGGCAGAGGCTGCTCTTTTAATTAGGAGGTCGCCTAAGGCCTTGTGTTTCCAGGGGCTTTGGTGGCTGCCTACTTTTCCTAGTTGACCACTCTTCCAGACCACCCATCATTGTTATACGTTGGTACTTTGCAGAGGAGTATTGTTGTTATGGAAGCAGCTAGCTACCTCTTCTTCAGATAAAAATGGTCCCTGCAGCCGCAAGATTCGTTGCAAGATCACTTTTTTATTGGTGGCGGGAGTGGGGGGGGCCCTCTCCCGCTGTCGATACACGTGAGGTATCGCTGAGATCGGTAGAGCGAGAGTAATGATTCTAGCTCTAGACCTCCTCAAAAACATCCAACCTATAGAATTTTTAAACGCCGCCTATGGAGAATTTTAAGGGTAAAGGTTTGTTGCCATTCCACGAGTGGGTGCAATTTTGAAGCGTGACAAGTTGGGTATCAATTTTCTCTGTGTAACATTATCTTTCACAGTATAAAAAAAATTGGGCTAACTTTACTGTTGTCTTATTTTTTTATTTACTTAAGTGGTTAAATTTGCAGAGGTGGCTCTTTAACTACGCAAAGTAGGCAGCTCCGAGGCCCCTGGGAGTGCGAGGCCTTAGGCGACCACCTTATTAAAAGAGCCACCCCTTCACCCCCCCCCCCCCATAGTGAGTTGTTTATAATTGTCATTTTTAGGTAGCACAACTCCTTTATGATTAATTTGAGTTGCACGGTGTCCTCTGCCCCGCTGACACCAACCGTTGTATGGAGGCACAGGAGGTATGGAAGTACAGAAGATGTGAATGTAGCCTATAGACTCCTGCTTTTAGAATGGGGAAAAGGTTGGAGTAAAAACCCAGAGACCTTCCTACCGCTGGTGCATTGCCGGGAACTCCTCATGTCAGCAGATCTGCAGCAGAAGAATGGAAGATCGCAAGTCAGTGTGGAGACCCTAAAGCACACACATTCCAGGTGGAGGGGGATCTTCCTCGCTGGGTCATTGTATTCTGACATTAGGAGACTCCCCCGCCTTCAGAATACACAGATCAGCGCTGCAGCCTATTAGCTGCAGTGCTGAGCAAACAAAAATATGCCAACGGGGTGGCCGAACACGGTGGTCACACATAGTCCATTCTGAACCGGCTAAATTTTGATCCATGTATGCTCAGCATAACCCCCCAATAGACATCACTGGTTTATCCTGCTCAGCGGGGGCGGGCCTTAGAGAATAGAGATCACATGTTTTTACATTGCACAGACAAACATTATAGAAGAAGAGTCCCCCTCATCTTCATATAGGGACATAAGATGGACGATGTCACCTAACCCGTCCATGTGACAATCTAGAGCTGAAGGCATCATATCTAAGCTCTATTGGACATCACTGATGTACCCCGCTTAGCGGGGGCGGGCCTTAGAGATCAAAGGTCACATATGGGCAGCACAGAGGCTTAGTGGTGAGCTTTGCAGCACTGGGGTTCTTGGTTCAAATCCTGACCAGGACACCACACCTGCATGGAGTTTGCATGTTCTCCCTGTGCTTGCGTGGGTTTCCTCCGGGTACTCCGGTTTCCTCCCACACTCCAAAGACATGCTACATTGCGTTGGTGAGCATAGCTGCCTTCCCAGCAGCTGACCCGGGTTCGATCCCCAGCCAACGCAATTGCCAAGATAGCTGACTCTCCTGCTAAGTGCTTTGAGTTCACAAGTAGAAGAGAGCTATACAAATTCAATTCTGAGTATTTATTAGAGATGGAATAAAATTTTAACCAAAACTAATGAAGTGAATGTGTCTTATGTTTGCTTGTATTTTCTTAAACACTTTTGAATAATATACTGTATTTCTTGCAGGGAGGTCTGATTACATTGTATTCTCATTTTCAGCCAGTAGGTGGAGCACTCAGATTATTTTCATGTATTTTGTAGGCTATCCTTAGCAGCTTGGCCGAAAAAAAAGTTGTCTGTTTATTGTATAGCTCAATAGCTCTCAGGCTATTCAGATCTGAATGAGTCTGAGCACTGACTCCGCACCCTCCCTGCCAGTGCAGTGTGGGCGGTTCTATCCGGAGCTTCAATCAGACGCTGTCTGACAATAGGATGATAAAACAGAGATAACATTTTATATAAAATGCTTATAAACGTTACAAATATCGTATTGATCAGCCGCTGTCACAGGCTGGTAATGGTTTGTTTACATCGGAAATCAAATAATTGTTGTTTCCGGTTTCTTAGACCGTAGAGATGATTGGGGATGTTTCGGTCCTCCATCATCTCTATGGTCAGCGGAACCGCCAGCTTCAGTCCTGGATTCCTCGGTGGGAAGGGAAAGCCTGACATTGTCTATTGTCATTGTCTATTCTGACATTAGGAGACTCCCCTGCCTTCAGAATACACAGATCAGCTCTGCAGGCTATTACCTGCAATACTGAGCGAGTAGGGCGGCCAAAGTCTTACAGTGTCTTGCAAAAGTATTCACACCCCCTCACAACCTGGAATTAACATGGATTGTTTGAGGATTTGCATCATTTAATTTACAGAACATGCCCACAACTTTGAAAAACATTTTTTATTTATTTATTGTAAAGCAAACAACAAATAGGACAAAATAACAGAAACAGTCAATGTGCATAACTATTCACCTCCCTAAAATCAATACTTTGTAGAACCACCTATCACAGCCCCAAGTTGCTTTTGATAAGTCTCTATCAGTCTTGCCACATCTTACCACTGGGATTTTTGCCCCATTCCTCCTGGCAAAAATGCTCCAGCTCCTTCAATTTGGATGGTTTGCAGTTGTGTGATCTTTTAGTCTGACCACAGATTTTCTATTGGATTGAGGTCTGGGCTTTGACTAGACCATTCCAACACATTTACATGATACCCCCTTAAACCACTTAAGTGTGCTTTAGCAGTGTGTTTGGGGTCATTGTCCTGCTGAAAGGTGAACCTCCGTCCTAGCCTCAAATCACACACAGAGTGGTACAGGTTTTGCTCAAGAATATATTGTATTGCAAGAATGTATTTAGCACCATCCATCTTTCCCTCAACTCTGACCAGTTTCCAGTCCTGACTGCTGAAAAACATCCCCACAGCATGATGCCGCCACCAACATGTGGTGACGGATGTTGTTCCTTGGGTGATGTGCAGTGGCGGCTGGTGCTCTATTTTTTGGGGGGGGGCGAAAACAAAACCCCAACCAACCCCTCCATCACTCACCCGCAATAGGGCCTACAGATAGATAAATAGACAGACAGAAAGATAAATAGATAGACAGATATTGGGTGGGATATAGATAGATAGATATATAGATAGATAGATAAACAGACAGACAGATATTGGGTGGGATATAGATAGATAGATAGATAGATAGATAGATAGATAGATAGATAGATAGATAGATAGATAGATAGATAGATAGATGGATAGATATTGGGTGGGATAGATAGACAGACAGATATTGGGTGGGATATAGATAGATAGATATTGGGTGGGATAGATAGATAGATAGACAGACAGACATATAGATATTGGGTGGGATAGATAGACAGAAAGACAGACAGAAAGACAGATATATAGATATTGGGTGGGAGATAGATAGATAGATAGATAGATAGATAGATAGATAGATAGATAGATAGATAGATGTTGGGTGGGAGATAGATAGACAGATAGACATTGGGTGGGATAGATAGATAAACAGACAGACAGATTAGATATTGGGTGGGATAGATAGATAGACAGACAGACAGACAGATATTGGGTGGGGTAGATAGACAAACAGACAGACAGACAGATATATAGATATTGGATGGGAGATAGATAGATAGAGAGATAGATAGATAGATAGAGAGATAGAGAGATAGACATTGGGTGGGATAGATAGATAGACAGACAGGCGGACAGACAGATAGATATTGGGTGGGATAGATAGATAGACAGACAGACAGATATTGGGTGGGAGAGAGAGAGAGAGAGAGAGAGAGAGATGTTGGGTGGGAGATAGAGAGATAGATAGACAGATAGAGAGATAGATAGAGAGATAGATGTTGGGTGGGAGATAGATAGATAGATAGATATAGAGAGATGGATAGATATAGATAGATAGATAGATATAGAGAGAGAGAGGCAGATTGAGAGAGAGATGGATAGAGATAGAGATAGATAGATATTGGGTGGAATAGATAGATAGACAGATAGACAGACAGACAGGTAGGTATTGGGTGGGATAGATAGATAGACAGACAGATATTGTTAGATCGATGGATGTTGGGTGGGGGATAGAGAGAGAGCTAGATAGATAGATAGATAGATAGATAGATAGATAGATAGATAGATAGATAGATAGATAAATAGATAGATAGATAGATAGATAGATAGATAGATAGACAGACATTGGTTGGGATAGACAGACAGACAGACAGACAGACAGATATTGGTCCAAGAACTCAGTTCCATGATGGTGGGAGCCCTTCATAATGGCCACAGAAGATGTACAGACCAGGGAATTCAGCTCACAGATGCTGGAAAACCCTTATAATGGGCACATCAGGTATGCAGACCTGCGAAATTAGGAATTGGGTGCGTCCCTCTTAGCACATTTTGAACAACTTCAGTGGATTATCTCATTATCCACAGAACAGAAGCATCATTTGCGTGGAAGAACTGCTTTGGTCCTTTGGTCACTGTGGACTCTTCAATACATGGAGCACGTGTGATGGTTGGACTGCCAGCACACTGGAAAATACATCTAAGCAATTCTGTAGATTTGTACAGCTGAGAAAACATTTTATTTTACACATCTATATAGCAAGATCTGCTAAATCATTCATGGTGTACACCAAAGAACACATAGATCAGTGTTTAATCTTCTTGTGTAATGATCTTCTCTTCCCAAACCCATTGCTTCTTCAAGAAGCATATTACAGCTGTAAATTCAATGAAAATTCAATATCATAATGATCTGATGTGAACAATATAGCTAACATTTGCAGAGCAATTTTTTTGTTCCAACGTGACCTTTATGATTTTAAGATGAATGTAAAGCCAGTAAATTTCTACACAGGAAATGTGAAGGTGGGATTTTAAAGGAGTCAACATAAAACAGACATTGTATAAAATGTTCTAACAATATTTTATT
The DNA here is from genome assembly GCF_037356315.1 of Lithobates pipiens. Classification (NCBI taxonomy): domain Eukaryota; kingdom Metazoa; phylum Chordata; class Amphibia; order Anura; family Ranidae; genus Lithobates; species Lithobates pipiens. Next base: position 151,275,008 of record NW_027507787.1, on the reverse strand, counting down.
AGGACAAAATTCTTAAAATCCACTAAAGACATGGAGAAACTTATCCAATTAGACAACACACTTGATTCACTCTGGATCTCTTCATTGATGGCTTGCAATAAAAAAACCAACATGTTGTGACCATAACAGGCTTCATCAGGAGGAATGATGCTGTCAAATTTGAGAAACAAACATGTAAACAATACAAATGTAAACATACCATGATCATCTGGTATGCAGTATGCATCCTTGCCCCTGTAGGTTTTACCATCCATTCATCCATTTTTTGCTATTCAGCACTGCACTAATTTAACTGGCAAATGCTCAGTCATGTCACACTGTACTCTACTTTATATTATATACGGTAAACGAAAAAAGACTGAAAATTTAGAAAAAAAAAACCACTATTTTCTACCTTCTATTATAACACATATCCAATCCAAAAATCTAAATATCTAATTTCTTCATAATTTTAGGCCAAAATGGTCTCTGTTAAAAAAGAAAAACTAAAATCTGCTGCTAAAATCATGCAGTGTCCAATCATAGCATGGGTTTTTGTCGGCGCCCCAAACCTAGAAGGCCTGTACCTGCCGCCTGCTCACAGTATATTTACGGTGAAATAATCACAGAAGAGTTTGCCTCTGGTGTACATATTATCAAACTTTTCTGTGAGTTAGGTCAGAACATTTTCTAGAAAGGCTTAGAGCACCATCCTCATAGGTGTGTGTACAGGGTGTGCATGGTGTGCCTGGGTACACCCTAAGCACCTTGTGCACATTAGCATTATCACTCTGTGTACAGGCGGGGGAGATGGAAAAGATCCCCCTATTATCAGCTTTGACAATAAGAGAAGAGCTTACGCACCTCTCTTTCACTGTGCCGTCAGGGAGATCATTGTGCTGAGGCCATATAAATAAATATATATATATATATATATATATATATATATATATATATATATATATATATATATATACTATATTATCAAAAGTATTGGGACACCTGCTTTTACATGCACGTGAAATTTAATGGCATCCCAGTCTTAATCCGTAGGGTTCAGTATTGAGTTTGTCCACCCAATTTAATGGCTGTCCACAAGGTTTAGGAGTGTGTCTGGGAATGTTTGACCATTCTTCTAGAAGCACATTTGTGAGGTCAGGAATGGATGCTGGATGAGGAGGCCTGGCTTGCAGTCTTCGCTCTGATTCATCCCAAAGGTGTTCTGTCGGGTTGAGATCAGGACTTAAGTTCCTCCACCCCAAACTCGCTCATCCATGTCTTTATGGACCTTGCTTTGTGCACTGGTCCCAATCATTTGGTGGAGGGGGGCTATGGTGCAGGGTTGTTTTTCAGGTGTTGGGATTGGCTCCTTAGTTCCAGTGAAGGGAACTGTTAAGGTGCCACCATACCAAGACATTTTGGACAATTTCATGCTCCCAACTTTGTGGGAACAGTTTGGGGATGGCCCCTTCCTGTTCCAACATGACCAGTGCACAAAGCAAGGCCCATAAAGACATGGATGAGCAAGTTTGGGTTGGAGAAACTTGACTGACCTGCACAGAGTCCTGACCTCAACCTGATAGAACACCTTTGGGATGAATTAGAGTGGAGACTACGAGCCAGGCCTTCTCGTCCAACATCAGTGCCTGACCTCACAAATGCGCTTCTGGAAGAATGGTCAAATATTCCCATAGACACACACCTAAACCTTGTGGACAGCCTTCCCAGAAGAGTTGAAGCTGTTATAGCTGCAAAGGCTGGGCCAACTCAATATTGAACCCGACGGACATATGCCCTGTACACACCATCAGATTTTCTGACAACAAATGTTGGCTAGCAGGTTCTCAAATTTTCCGAAAACAAAACTTTGTTGTTGGCATTTTCGATTGTGTGTACACAAGTCCGTCGCTCAAAAGTTCATGCATGCTCGGAATCCAACAGAAGGAGCCGCACTGGCTATTGAACTTCCTTTTTCTTGGCTCGTCGTACCTCTTGTACGTCACCACGTTCCCACGCTTGTAATTGTTGGCCAAAATTTGTATGACCGTGTATATGCAAGACAAGTTGGATCCAACATCCTTCGAACAAAAATCCACGGTATTGTTGTCGCAAAGTCCACTCGTGTGTACGGGGCATAAAAGTTCATGTGTGTGTAAATGCAGGCGTCCCAATATTTTTGACAATATAGTGCATGTAGACACACACACACATGCAAGTATGAGCTTTGGGGTGCACACACCTATGACCATCCTCATATGTGGAGGTCCATATAATGATCTCACCAAGAAGATAATCCATCCTTCCCAGCTGCTGGGTGAACATAAGGTGCTACACCTACGATGTTTGGTGACAGGAAATCCACAAAAAAAATATTTTTCTGTATTCCGTTTTTCTACGTCCAGTTCTTCAGGAAATCTTTCAGCGATGTATTATAAATTATGTCATTAATTAAGGATACATCACTTTGGGAAATTGATCTGTTTGTCCAGAGCCGTGTATTAAATTAATGATGACAAATGAAAGCTCTGGGAGAGATGAGAAGCCAAGCTCTCAAATCTTCTGGGCTGCGATTTCCATTTCAAATGGACCAGCCTCCCCGCCCTGCGACGTTTGGTGGATATTTTAGCAGGCGGATGCACGGTAGATCTAGAGGTTTCAAAAGTTTGTCTAATCACATCGTTGGATGCGTGTACAGCAATGGCGTTACAAAGAAACATCTTTCAAAAGGACCTCTGTCCAGAGGGTGATGTTTTGGCTTCCATTGATGACCTCTCCTAGACATTTTGGCTGCCTGGCCAATACTGATATAATAATATTAATGACCTGGAACAAGTATGAAGATGGCTGCATGCTTGTTGGCTCAGTAAGTAGATGGAGGTCAGTCAGGCAGAGTTTTCAGAAAAAGGTCATCAACAATTCTTTAACCACTTGCCACGAGGCTACCTACCCATAGGTTGCAGCCTTTCTTGTGGGTTTTGGGGCTGACCCGTGCTGTGATTGGACACAGCACGAGTCTGTCAGCACATTCCAGCCAATGATCTATGGTTGAAACTTGCTGATTGGCTGTGGCCAATCACAGCACAGAGTTCTGGGTTGACAAGCACACAGAACTCTCTACACAGACAGCAATATGGCTGTTTCTTCTTCCTGAAATCAAATCTGACATTAGGGAGAAAAATCAGCCAGATTTGTGAGTCACTTACCTGACATAGGAGCCAGCGATGTCCTCAATTACCTCGCTGGCTGGAAGCGTCCATCTTCCTTCCGGGGTCACGGACTCCGGCTCTGTGACTGGCCGGAGTCATGTGATGTCACTCATGCGTGTGCGCACGGGAGCCGCCAGTCACGGCATGTCATTTAATAAAAACGGCACGCCGTGACCCTTCTAAAGTGCACATGCGCCGAGTACATCGGCGCATGCGCAGAAGAAATCCTCGTACGGGGAATTGTAAATATCTCCTAAACCATGTAGGTTTAGGAGATATTTACAGCACCTACAGGTAAGCCTTAATCTAGGCTTACCTGTAGGTGAAAGTGTGTTGTAAGGGTTTACAACCACTTTAACTAAAACAGCATTATTTCGAAATGATACTCTAATGCCGCGTACACACGATCGGAATTATGGTCGGAAAAAGGTCTGATGGTTTTCACAACGGAATTCCTATGGAATTCCGCTCAAGCTGTCTTCCCTACACATGGTCACACCAAATTCCAACCGTCAAGAACGCGGTGACATACAACACGTATGACGGGACTAGAAAAAGGAAGTTCAATAGCCAGTAGCCAATAGCTTCCGTCGCGTAGTTGAATCTGAGCATGTGTGAGTTTTTGCATGTCCGAATTGCATACACATGATCGGAATTTCTGATAGAAAGTTGAGAACATGCTTTCAAATTTTTGCTGGCGGGAATTCGGCCAGCTAAATTTCCGATGGAGCATACACACAGTCGCATTTTCCGATGAAAAGCTCTCATCGGTCTTTTGCTGGCCGAAATTCCAATCCCGTGTACGTGGCATAATGACACACACAAGGGGTTATTTACGAACGTCAAATCCACTTTGCACTATAAGTGCAAACTACAAGTGCAAAGTGCACTTGAAATTGCACTGAAAGTGCACTTGGAAGTGCAGTCGCTGTAGATCTGAGGGGTAGATCTGAAATGAGGGGAAGCTCTGCTGATTTTATCATCCAATTAAGTGCAAGGTAAAATTATGTTTTTTATTTTCCTTGTACGTCCTCTTCAGATCTACAGTGACTGCACTTCCAAGTGCACTTGTAGTGCAAAGTGGATTTGCCGTTCGTAAATAACCCCCACAGTCTTTGATTTCAGTAATATGTTTACAGTTCGATAGGACAAGTTTTGTTTAGTTATTCGGAGCATTCAGTAAACTTCTTATTAGTAATTTAGGTATTTAGATATATTGGAAAAATTTCTCTGAATATTTATTCAGAGCAAAACAAATCGCACATGTCTAGTCGAAGGGGTATGACCGAAAAAGGCCAATTGACATCCAATCAGCACTGACTTGTGTGTTCTGGGAGCGGGGGGGGGGGGGGCATCCCCCGGGGAGACTCGGCAGCCTTAGGCCTGGGGGGCAAGTCCTGTCAAGTGGCCCATTGAATCAACGAATGAGCTCATCAATGCCCACCTGCTTTTTTGATGCAGCCTCACCAGTGCCCATAAATGCAGCCTCACCAGTGTCTATAAATGCAGCCTCACCAGTGCCCATAATTGAGTCTCACCAGTGCCCATAATTGAGCCTCACCAGTGCCCATAATTGCAGCCTCACCAGTGCCCATAATTTCAGCCTCACCAGTGCCCATAATGGCAGCCTCACCAGTGTCTATAAATGCAGCCTCACCAGTGCCCATAATTGAGTCTCACCAGTGCCCATAATTGAGTCTCACCAGTGCCCATAATTGAGCCTCACCAGTGCCCATAATTGCAGCCTCACCAGTGCCCATAATTTCAGCCTCACCAGTGCCCATAATTGCAGCCTCACCAGTGCCCATAATTTCAGCCTCACCAGTGCCCATAATTTCAGCCTCACCAGTGTCTATAAAAGCAGCCTCACCAGTGCCCATAATTGAGTCTCACCAGTGTCCATAATTGAGCCTCACCAGTGCCCATAATTTCAGCCTCACCAGTGCCCATAATTTCAGCCTCACCATTGTCCATAAATTCAGCCTCAACAGTGCACATACTGTAATTGTAGCCTCACCAGTGTGTATAAATGCAGCCTCACCAGTTTCCATAAATACAGCCTCACCAGTGCACATACTGTAATTGCAGCCTCACCAGTGTCTATAAATGCAGCCTCACCAGTGTCCATAAATGCAGCCTCACCAGTGCCCATAAATGCAGCCTCACCAGTGCCTATCCAATACAGCCTGATCACTGGGGCAGGGTAAATAGGGTGTATTGGGGGGGGGGTGGAATGTGGGAGTCAGCTGGGGGCATTAGGGTCTCTCACTTGGCAGCTTAGCTGGTCCTTGCACAACACAGCCAGTCAGCCAGCACCCAGCCCCACAGCCTGAGCCAGTTATGCATGCCCTGCCCTGCCTCAGCCTGCCTACAAGTCTCTGGTGTCCAGGAGTTGTAGTTTCCTCTGCACTGCTCAGGAGCGTGAGCGTGGACCAAAACTCCCAGAATGCAACAGCGGCCGGCTTGGCCGCCAGCCCAACTTTCTACAGAAGAAAAAAAAATGTCAGCAGGCAGTGGCTGCCGGCTGTTTTCAACATAGGTTTGGGCGGCCTGGGGGGCAATTGCCACTCTGCCCCCTGGCCCAGCCTGCCTCTGGGCATCCCCTTGTCATCAGAACACAATAGCTCAGTGGGTTAGATCACTGTACTAACATTGCAAGTTCCTTTCAAGCTCTTCTGTTTTTTATTTTTTTAAGCCTGCTGGGTTGAACAAAAAAAAAACAAAAAAAACAAAAAAACGAATAGTGTGTACCAGACTTTAGTATCCCTTACAGCCAGTGTCTGTTAGCGCCAAATTGTCCGTCACACTATCACAGTTCCACTGTAAGTCACTGATCAGCACCATTACAAGTATAGAGCCTATAGATGCGTAAATTCTAGTATATATACCAAGTTTGTAAACACTATAAAGCCGCGTACACAGGGGCGGACTGTCTGGCCAACTTAGTCCGCCGACACACATTTCAGCGGACAGTCTGCTCATGTGTGGGCTTCAGCGGACTTTTTCAGCGTGCAGTCTGGCGGACTTAAGCCGCGTACACACGGGCGGACTGTCTGGCCTACTTAGTCCGCCGAAACACATTTCAGCGGACAGTCCGCTCGTGTGTGGGCTTCAGCGGACTTTTTCAGCGTGCAGTCTGGCGGACTAAGTATTTCGGAATTTCCGTAATACTGTCCGTCGGACTCGCATTTCAGCGGACAATCCGCCCGTGTGTGTGCCAGTCCGCCGTACTTTTGAAATTAGCGGACTTTTCCCGCCCGGAGAAAAGTCCGCTCATTTCGAGCGGGTATCCAGGTAGGCGGGGCCTGCGAAGGAGACGTCGCTGGCCCCGCCGCCTGGTATGGACTTAAAGGGGAACCCCAACGCCGAAAAAAATCGGCGTGGGGTCCCCCCCAAGTCCACAACAGACCCTTGTCCGAGCACGCTACCCGGCTGGCCAGGAAAGGGGGGCGAGCGAGCGCCCCCCCTCCTGAGCCATACCAGGCCGCGTGCCCTCAACATGGGGGGTGCCTTGGGGAAGGGGGGGCTGCGCGGCCCCCCCACCCCAAAGCACCTTGTCCCCATGTTGATGAGGACAAGGGCCTCTTCCCGACAACCCTGGCCGTTGGTTGTCGGGGTCTGCGGGCGGGGGGCTTATCGGAATCCGGGAGCCCCCTTTAATAAGGGGGCCCCCGGATACCGGCCCCCCACCCTATGTGAATGAGTATGGGGTACAATGTACCCCTACCCATTCACCTGTAAAATAAAAGTACCAAAAAAACCACAACACACGAGATAAAATACTTTATTGCACAGCTCCGGGGGTCTTCCGTCTTCGGGGGTCTTCTCGCCGGACTCCTCCGCTATCTTCTTGTAGCTCTTTTGCTAGCGGAGGAGTCCGGCTTTCTTCCTCGCAGCCGGCCTCTTCTCCCGACTTCGGGAGTCTTGTCCCCCTCTTCGGTTCTTCTGCCGGGCCACCGCGCCTTCTTATAGCTCTTTTACAGGCGGTGGCCCGGTCTTCTGTCGCCGCCGTCGCCGCCGCCGCCGCCTTCCGTTCTTCTTCTTCTTCTTCTTCTTCTTCTTCTTCTTCTCCAGGAGATGTTGCCTCGACGATCTCTCCGGCCGGAATGCGAGGGACGCACTGCGCGGCCACTTATATAGGGACAATGGGGCGGTGTCACATGGCTTTATGTCACATGGGTTGGTGTCACATGGTGACCCCGCCCCCTTACGATGTCATAGTCCCCATGTGACATCAACCCATGTGACCAACCCATGTGACATAAAGCCATGTGACACCGCCCCATTGTCCCTATATAAGTGGCCGCGCAGTGCGTCCCTGGCATTCCGGCTGGAGAGATCGTCGAGGCAACATCTCCTGGAGAAGAAGAAGAAGAAGAAGAAGAATGGAAGGCGGCGGCTGCGGCGGGGGCGGCAGAAGACCGGGCCACCGCCCGTGTAAAAGAGCTATAAGAAGGCGCGGTGGCCCGGCAGAAGAACCGAAGAGGGGGACAAGACCCCCGAAGTCGGGAGAAGAGGCCGGCGGCGAGGAAGAAAGCCGGACTCCTCCGCTAGCAAAAGAGCTACAAGAAGATAGCGGAGGAGTCCGGCGAGAAGACCCCCGAAGACGGAAGACCCCCGGAGCTTTGCAATAAAGTATTTTATCTCGTGTGTTGTGTTTTTTTTTGTACTTTAATTTTACAGGTGAATGGGTAGGGGTACATTGTACCCCATACTCATTCACATAGGGTGGGGGGCCGGTATCTGGGGGCCCCCTTATTAAAGGGGGCTCCCGGATTCCGATAAGCCCCCTGCCCGCAGACCCCGACAACCAACGGCCAGGGTTGTCGGGAAGAGGCCCTTGTCCTCATCAACATGGGGACAAGTTGCTTTGGGGTGGGGGGGGCGCGCGGCCCCCCCTTCCCCAAGGCACCCCCCCATGTTGAGGGCACGCGGCCTGGTACGGCTCAGGAGGAGGGGCGCTCGCTCGCCCCCCTTTCCTGGCCGGCCGGGTAGTGTGCTCGGACAAGGGTCTGTTGTGGACTTGGGGGGGACCCCCACGCCGATTTTTTTCGGCGTTGGGGTTCCCCTTTAAGTCCATACCAGGCGGCGGGGTCAGCGACGTCTCCTTCGCGGGTCCCGCCTACCTGGAGACGCGCTCGAAATGAGCGGACTTTCCTCCGCGTGTGTGGGCGAGTCCGTTCATTTCAAAAGTAGGGCGGATAGTATGGAGGACTTAGTACGCCGTATTAGTCCGCTCAAAAAGTGGTGTGTGTGGTCAAGTCCGTTCATTCGAAAGTATGACGGACTGTCCGTCGGATTGTCTGACGGACTAAATTGGCCAGACAGTACGCCCGTGTGTACGCGGCTTAACTTTCACACAAACTAATTAATATACACTTATTGTGATTTTTTCTTTTTACCAACAACATGTTGGCCTAAATTTATGAAGAAATTTTATTTTATAGGATATGTTTTATAACAGAAAGTAGAAAATGTTGTTTGTTTTTTCCAAAATGTATTTATTTATTTATTTGTTTATTTATATAATGAAAAATAAAAAACCCAGTGGTGATAAAATACCACCAAAGGGAAGCTCTATCTGTTTGAATAAAATTATATAAATGTAATTTGTGTACAATGTTGCATGACTGCGCAATTATCAGTTAAAATAGCGCAGTGCTGAATAGCAAAAAAATACTCTGGTCATGAAGGGGGTAAAAAACTTTCGGAGGTCAAGTGGTTAATGAATGATGTCATGTGTCCATTAAAAAAAATAAGAGATTAATATGGAGAACATAAAGCATACTGTGGATGTAAATATTAATGCTCATCGACTGTAACATTTCCAACAGTAAACTCCAAAAGATTAAATCCACCGCGCAAAAGTCGCACGTGCGTTCCTTCGAAAGTGTCTTGAATGATGTCATCCATTGCTGCAGATGCTGCAATCCGCCATAAATCATGGGAGCGTCCCGCGAGTGCCTCTGGAAGGATAAACGTGCAGAAGTTATCGCCCCGCTCTGCTGTGTACAGTAATTATTTTTTACTCGCTGGGAACGTTTAAATAAAAAAAAAAAAGGGAGTTCTGCCAAAGGCGGACTGCAGAGCGTTAAACTCACCTCATTACCGTCCTGCAGACAAGAGGTCCAACATGTGCTTTGCATTCTCGAGTCAATAATTTTGATACTGGGGACAGGTGAAAAACGAAATGACATCTGCAAGCCCGTGATTTATTCCTCTGCTTAGTTCCCAAACATGCTTTCTGTTCCCATGGCCGCCTTGACGCACGCTGTCGCACAGTCCTACCATCGATCCCTCAATTGGAGTTTCAATGTTGACTTTGACGCTTTTTTTTTTCCTCCTTAGTGCATCGTTGCTGTTTGCTTCTTCCTTTTTTTTTTTTTTTATACCGCAATTCCTCGTCGCTATTGCGCTGTCGTGTTTAGCTCGCTCTTTCTGGCTCCCTGGAATACTCATTAAAATATATTTATGGGCTGAGAGCCATTCGAAAAGGATTACACCTAATTTGGCCAGCAAGGCTCTTAAATTACATCGCTGCGCTGGCCTTGTTTTTTAACCGTTGCTACTCTCGAGCTTTGGTCTCTGCTTTATATCTGTCCCACCATTATCAGCGTGGGAAAAAAAAAAGGCGAGTTTATTATATGGTTTGGTCACCTAGGCGGGAGGGGGCTTAACAAGTATGGCTTAGAGGAGAGACGTAGGCGATAGAGAATTAAAATTCCTTAATAGACAGCCATACACAAATAATTCCTTCTTTTTTATTGGTGGGATACTCAATCTTCTCATCCTGTTGGCTAGGCCTGCAAGTCGGTTTTGTAATTAAAAGCTTAGGGGTGGCGAAAGGGATTTTTTTTTTTCTTACAAAAACTATTAAAATTGTAAAAAAAATTAACTAAACAGGAAAAATTCCACAGTTGCTGGAAGAGGGTGACTGCTATTAAAAGGAATTTTAATTTTTATTAAATTTTTACTCACACAATAAAACAGTGCTAAAATGTGATAATCTATCTATAAAAAAACAAATAAATGAATGAATTAAAAAAAATAAAAGATGTTTTACCTTTAATTAAATCATTTCCAAAATTGTATCTATTTAAAATGTATCATATTAATCATAATGATATGATAAAATAATCATATACTAAAATATCATATACTAATATAATATAATTAATCATTGAAGTGCAACTAAAGGAAAAACTTTTTCTTTTATTTTAGGATGAGGTAAGGGAGAGTTAAAACTGTCAGTTTTTTTTTTGCCATCTGTGTCCCATTGGGGAAATTGTCCCTCACTTCCTGTCCCATAAGCCGAACAGGAAGTGAGAGGAAATCCCTCCAAAGTAAGGGAATCACGGGGTTTCACCAGGGCCACCATAAAAGAGTTTTGCCTTTAGTTACACTTTAATCAATATTAATCATAATGCTTTCAGTCATTCAGCCGCTTGTGTAGTCTCTCTTCTGTTTTTCATCATTTTTTCACCACAACAGCTGTATATCTGGCTCTAGAAAGCCCTTGACCATACTTAGAATTCATCACCAGTTGGCAGCCATTAAAACACACAAATATAGTAGTTCATATTTATCTGATATCATTAACAATGAGTCATTTAGCAATCTATGTAGTTTGATCTCTCCTGCTTTTCAGCTTGATTTCACCATTGTATATCAGGCTCTAGAAAGCTCCTGAACATTCTTTACTCATCACCAGATATCATTACTTGTTATGGGCCATCAGCGGTGCGGTGTATCAGTCTGACACACCGCTACACCGACCCTCTGACGGAGACTCTTTACCATGTGATCAGTCATGTCCAATCACGACTGATCATGATGTAAACAGGAAGAGTCGTTGATCGGCTTTTCCTCACTCGCGTCTGACAGACACGAGTAGAGGAGAGCCGATCGGCTGCTCTCCTGACAGGGGGTCTGTGCTACCGCCTATCAGTGCCCAGCAGCACCGCCTATCAGTGCCACCCATAAGTACCCATCAGTGCAGCCTTTCAGCACCCATCAGTGTCACCTATCAATGCCCATCCGTGCTGCATATCAGTGCCCCCATCAGTGTCGCCTACCAGTGCCCATCAGTGCCACCACATCAGTGCCGCCTTATCAGTGCCCATCAGTGGAGGAGAAAACTTACTTATTTACAACATTTTATAACAGAAACAAAAGAAAAAAAATGTTTTCTTCAAAATGTTAGGTCTTTTTTTATTTGTTTAGCAAAAAATCAAAAATGCAGAGATGATCAAATACCACCAAAAAACACTATTTTAGAGGGCTTACAGTATTAAAGAAAAAAAAAATATTGTGTCCCAATATATTAATATAGATCTTAACCACCTCAGACCGACGCTATAGCCCAAAGATGGCTACAGCGCGGCTATCTCATTCTGGTAGGGCATTATTCGGACACAGCTGATCACAGATAGTCCAGGCCAATCACAGTGGCCCTTTAACATGTGATCAACTGTGTCCGATGACAGCTATTCAAATGTAAACAAACTTGCCGGTTATCAGCATTCCATTCCTCATGTGCTGTCACAGCGCGAGGAGAGGAGAGCTGATAACTGGGTGACAGGGAAATTTCACGCAGATAATCATATATCCATGATGAATGATAAATGATATCAGTGAGATAACGATTAGCCCCATCAGTGCCCATCAGTGCTGTCTATCAGTGCTGTTTATCAGTGCCCATCAGTGCTGTCTATCAGTGCTGTTTATCAGTGCCCATCAGTGCCACCTATCAGTGCCCATCAGTGCCTCCTCGTCAATGCTGCCTATCAGTGCCACCAATCAGTGCCCTCTATCAGTGCCATCTAACAGTGCCTATTAGTGCCACCAATCAGTGCAGCCTCATCAGTGCCTTCTCATCAGTGCCCATCCGTGCAGCCTATCAGTGCCACCTAGCAGTGCCCATCAGTACAGCGTAACAGTGCCCAGTAGTGCTACCTAATCAGTGCCCATCAGCGCCTCCTTATCAGTGTATTGTCCTCTGTCTTCTGTCCTCTCTTCCTGTTTAGTGCTAGTTAGTTGAATACTAGCTAGACCCGCCCCATTTCTTCTGTGTTTCCTTAGTGTTAGTTATTTAAAGAGACAGGGCCCAGGAAAGTCATTGTCTTCTTATGCCCTGTACACACAGTCGGACATTCCGGCAACAAAATTTTGGCCGAAACTTGTCTTGCATACACACGGTCGCACAAAGTTGACGGAAAATCCGATCATTCTGAACGAGGTGACGTCAAACACATACGTTGGGACTATAAACGGGCCAGTAGCCAATAGCTTTCGTCTCTTAGTTTATTCTGAGCATGCGTGGCACTTTGTCCGTCGGAATTGTCTACACACAATCGGAATTTATGCGATCGGATTTTGTTGTCAGAAAATTTTAGATCTTGGTCTCAAACTTTGTGTGTCGGAAATTCCGATGCAAAAAGTCTGATGGAGCCCAAACACAATCGGATTTTTCGACAACAAGATGCGATCGCACATTTTCCGCCGGAAAGTCCGAACGTGTGTACAGGGCATTACACTTCCAAAGACAGGAAAAAACATCCTCTGTACTGCAATTAACTGAATAAAAATTACGTTGGATTTAATGTCTGTGTCTTACTGAAGAGTTAAGCTGCCTGTGGATTGTGCCAAGTCAACAGGTGACCATACTGGCCGCACAAAGTGGCAAACAGAACAGCTTGCAATGCAGAGTACATTGGTCTGTGCCAACAATAGGTGCTGCTTACACGTCAAATGCTCACCAGGAGGTTAATGGAAGGATTTCCTCAGCTGGACTGAAGTCAATTCTAGAAGAAAAACGTTCTTCTGGTTGTGGTGAGATGCACGTGTCTATGTTTCAATCAGACATCTCATAAATTATTGGAGGTGCCAAATTCTCCTTCAGGACAACGTTACGAGATGTGGAGGGCCTGCACAATGTCATGTGACTAAGGCTTGTCCATCTCCAAAATCATTATTTGGAAGTGCTTGTCTCCAGAGGCGTTTAAGGTAAAGTGATCACCTATCCTGGTCTCCTTCGGCTGATCTGGTTAACATTAGCACTTTACAGCCAAAGCCACAACCCCATGCTGCATTCCCTTCTGCTGTGTCTGTTATGTCTCCCTCTTAAAGAAACATTCACATTTACTTTTAACTTGACATAGTTAACACTTAACAGCTTCACAGACCCTTATGTCAACCTTTCCCATGAGACGGACCCGTCCTGACTCCCCTAGATTGGTCCGTCTTTTCTAGGTATATACCAGGCATAAAGTGATATTAAACCCATAAACAAAATGTAAATATTTTGGGGCTTACTGATTCATAGATGTGGTGAATGTGTCCCCCCCCCCCTTTATTTCCATCTATTGATCCTGCCAGAACGTCTGTTGTTTTGTTAACAGAACAAGCTGTCTTGCAGATGTAGCATTTAGAACCATTTAACACCGGCAGGTGTTTACAATGATCAGCTTTTATTCATTCATGCAGTGGTGGCCCGTCCATTAGGGGCGCACGGGTACCACCACCCCTATCTACGCGTCCGGCCCCTAATCTACATGCAGGGTGCCGGACACATGAGTTCAAATGGAGTGTTTTAGGCACGCGATTAGAGCCAGAGGCTCTAATAGGCTTCAAAATAGGGAGGGATCATGGTGCAGAACACTACGCATGAACATTCGCTATTGTCACACTAATTGTCCTCCCGGCCAATCAGGAAGCGTGTCTTACACCGTTTCCGACCAGGCCATTTTTTTGTGATACGGCACTGTGTTACTTTACCTGTCATTTACGCAGTCATGCGACACTGTACCCAAATAAATGTGATGTCCTTTTTGTGCCACAAATAGAGCTTTCTGTTGATGGTATTTAATTATATCTGCATTTATTTATTTTTTTGCGCTATAAACCAAAAAAAGGATCATCAATTTTGATAATAAAATAAATATATATATTTTTTGCTTTTCGCTATAAAACATATCCAATTAAAAAAAAATGTCTTAATCAATTTAGGCCAATATGTCTTCTGCTACATATTTTTAGTGAAGAAAAATACCAAGTGCCTATTAAATGGTCTGCGCAAAAGTTATAGCGTCTACAAACTATGGGATATTTTTATTAATTACTAGTAATGGTGGCGATTATTGACTTATGGCGGACTGCGATATTGCAATGGACATTCTAACACTAACTGACACTTTTGACACTTTTTTTGGGGACCAGTGACACCAGTATAGTGATCAGTGCTAAAAATATGCACTGCCACTGTACTAATGACACTGGCTGGGAAGGGGTTAACATCAGGGGCGATCAAACGGTTAATTACATGCCTAGCCAATGTTTTACTATTGTGGGGGAGGTGCTTTTACTAGGGAAAGGCACAGATCCTAGTCCCTAGTCCTAGACACAGGATCCATGCCTTCCCTCTTGTCAGAACAGCAGTCTGCCTTGTTTACATAGGCAGATTGCAGTTATTAGTTATTCCCTTGTACATAGTTATCCCCCTGTGCATAGTTACTCCCCTGTACGTAGTTATCCCCCTGTGCATAGTTACCCCCCTGTGCATAGTTACCCCCCTGTACATAGTATCCCCCGTACATAGTTTCCCCCCTGTACATAGTTAACCCCTCTCCTGTAAATAGTTAACACCCCTCCTGTATATAGTTAACCCCCTCCTGTAAATAGTTAACCCCCCTCCTGTACATAGTTAACCCCCCTCCTGTAAATAGTTAACCCCCCTCCTGTATATAGTTAACCCCCCCTCCTGTTCATAGTTAACCCCCCCCCCTGTATATAGTTAACCCCCTCCTGTACATTAAATTTAAATTGCTGCCTGGGCTTTACACTGAGAGACAGGGACAAGAGTAGAAGGAACTCCATGACTCCATCTAACCCCAGCTTTAGTATTGTGAAGAGAGAAGCTGATTCATTGGCTGCATGGATCAAGCCGCCTTTCTCTCTCCACAGAACACAAGGGGAACAATCTAGCGGCAGCGCCGACGGGCATTTTGTTGAAGCCAGCTGCAAAAGTGCAAAAACAAACATTCCCAATTTCCCTGGGCAAAAAGGGCAAAATCCCGAATCGGAATGGCCTCCAATCGGGATGAGGGTCCCAAAATCGTGATTGTCCCGGGAAAATCTGAACCGTTGGCAACTATGGAAGATGTGTTTCAAGCCAGAGTGAAAGAATACATCTTGACACCCCTAAGGACAAGCATGTTCTTCACTGCTAACCACTGGATAATGCAGACTTTAGCTGAACAGAGAAGGTAGAAAAACCTTTAGTCTTTAGATGAACTTTAATGCTCTTTATTATTATGTAATAGAATAAATGTACCTTAACTTTAGAACTCCTTTAACTGCAGTATGAAAATATACATGCGTACTGTTTATATATATATATATATTTGTTTGGAGTTTATCTATATAAGAAAAATAAAGCATGTGCTGTGTGATTCCTAAACAATGCACAAGTACAGGAACTGCCACACCAATATATATATATATATATATATATATATATATATATATATATACTGGATATTGTGTGTGTGTGTGTATATGTATATATATATATATACTGGATATTGTGTGTGTGTATATATATATATATATATATATATATATATATATATATATATATATATATATATAAACTCACCAGCCACTTTATTAGGTACACCTATCCAATTGCTTGGTAACACAAATTGCTACTCAGCCAATCACCTGGCAGCAACTCAATGCATTTAGGCATCTAGACATGGTGAAGATGACTTGCTGAAGTTCAAACTGAGCATCACAATGGGAAAGAAAGTGGATCTAAGTGACTTTGAAAGTGGCATGGTTGTGGTGCCAGATGGGCTGGTCTGAGTATTTCATGATCTGCTGATCTACTGGGATTTTCATACACAACCATCTCTAGGGTTTACAGAGAATAGTCAGAAAAAGAGAAAATATCCAATGATTGGACATAAATGTCTTGCTGTCAGTAGTCAGAGGAGAATGGGCAGACTGGTTTGAGGTGATAGAAAGGCAACAGAAATTCAAATAACCTCTTGTTACAACCAAGGTATGCAGAATACCATCTCTGAACGCACAACACATTGAACTTTGAAGCAGATAGGCTACAGCAGCAGAAGACCACACCGGGTGCCACTCCTGTCAGCTAGGAACAGGAAACTGAGGCTACAATTTGCACAGGCTCACCAAAATTGGACAATAGAAGATTGGAAAAACGTTGCCTGGTCTGATGAGTCACAATTTCAGTTGCGACGTTCAGAATTTGGCGTAAACAACATAAACACATGGTGTGGGGGATATTTTCTTGGCACACTTTGGGCCCCTTGGTACCAAATGAGCATCGTTTAAACGCCACGGCCTACCTGAGTATTGTTGCTGACCATGTCCATCCCTTTATGACTACAGTGTACCCATCTTCTGATGGCTCCTTCCAGCAGGATAATGCACCATGTCACAAAGCTCAAATCATCTCACCACGGGTTTCTTGAACATGACAATGAGGTCACTGTACTCCAATGGCCTCCACAGTCACCAGATCTCATCCAATAGAGCACCTTTGGGATGTGGTGGAAAGGGAGAGTGGCATCATGGATGTGGAGCTGACAGATCTGCAGCAACTATGTGAATATGGACCAAAATCTCTGAGGAATGTTTCCAACACGTTGTTGACTCTAAGGCCGCGCACACACGGGCGGATTGTCTGGCCAACTAAGTTCGTCAGACAATCCGACAGACAGTCCGTTCAAAATTTGCATGAACGGACTTGACCACACACGATGAGCAGACAGTCCGCTGAAAGCTTGCGCGATGACGTGTACGGCACGTACGACGGGACAAAACATTCGACGTCCAATACACTGCAATGCAACCTTCGCCGTGTAAATCCTTTCTGAGCATGCGCCAAACTTAGTCTGTCGAACTAGCCTACTCACGAGCGGACTGTCCGCTGAAACCAAGTTTGGACGGACTGTCTTACGGAAATTCCGTAAGACTTTGTTCGTCAGACAATCCGCTGAAAAAGTCAGCTGAAGCCCACACACGAGCGGATTGTCCGCTAAAACACTGTTCAGCGGACTAAGTTGGGCAGACAGTCCGCCCGTGTGTACGCGGCCTAAGGCATGAAGAATTAAGGCAGTTGTGAAGGAAAAAAGGGGGTCCAACCAGGTACTATGGTAGGAGGGTGTACCTAATAAAGTATGTTAAAGGGTCAGTCTGCCCAAAATTAACAGTTCATACTTTGGTGGATCCCAGTGAGTTACACCACCTAACCATCACTTTGACCTCCAGGTTCTACATATCTGCTGCATCCATTACAATGGAACTCCATTCTTTCTAATTGGTAGGAACATCCATACCTCCTAATCGCCCGTACACACAATCCGAAAATTGGACGAAAAATACCGTTGTAGACACGATCGTACGATAATTGGATCCTTACCTTAGTACAGAGCTTTCGAGAGCCGATCACGACAGATCATCCGATATTATTTTATCGGACATGCACGAAAATTTTTCTTGTATGATACCAGATTATACGATTTTCATTTGATCAGTATAGTTGTCATCTGAAAATACAATACTAATACACTACAACACATGACATCACTTCTATTTTTTTTATTCTGTCGTACGAGAATTTTCGTAACTTTAGTGGACGCTCTGTCGTATAATGTCGTCTGTATGTGATTGTGTGTATGGGGCATTAGCTTGTAACAATAAAGCCATGGAAATCATAATGTTTAGGGGGGTCATCAGCAGATAGAAGAAACATTTAGTTAAACCGCCCAGCAACCTCCTTATATGTAAACCATCACTTTTTTTGTTGGACTATATAAAGATTGAAAATTGGTGTACACACTAACGTAATAATGGTGTATCATAACAATTGGCTTAAAAGTGTGTTTTTACCTTTTATCATCCTTTGTTTTATCTCATTGCTGCATCTTCGCAACCTCTTCATGTCTAAAAGCACCCTGGGCTATATGGTATTTTTAAGGTTGGGTTTCCTGATGGTGACTACAGCGCCTGCGTAATGTGTGCTAAAGCGACCACTTGCATTCTCCGTCAGAAGCCCATGCGATATGCTGAGACAACACAGGAGCTCAGTTGCGAGGCATTCAGTCACAAAGTGTTGTCACCCTATGACAGGGCGTGCCTAAACACGGACCTTCATAACAGGACTGGGGGTATTATTATAATGAAAACTGCCGATTTATGCAAAAAATCGAAAATTGTTTTTCAAATGACAACATGTTAAATCTTATTATGGTGACTGGATTTTGTTTATTATAAATAAAGGATAATCATTTTTCCCTTTCCAGTTCTTGGCTGTTCCTGTGACTTTATATTATACTGTCATGTCCTCCAGTGAATACATTTCATATCATTCGAGATTTCAGGGGGCACAAAATACGGCCCCGTAATCCAGGCTACACTGGAAATCAGCATTGTCTTACTACAGGCAATTACAGTAGAGTAACTCTTACTTTGTGACAAAGGATAGGCATCTGAGGGGGTTCCTGGGGCACCTGGCTGTCCAGTGTTGTTCATTCTAATGGGATAATAGAAAAATATTCCTGCACACACTGACTTTATTGGAAACACATGGCTGTAATATCATTTGGACGCTTCCAGAGGAAAAACATGGAAATCATGGTGTCGAGGGATAGCCTAGCCTGTAAGGAGGTGAAACAGATCAGGATCTGGCAGGCAGCGGCATTCGAAAAAAAACACTGAAAGTGACACATAACAGATGCCAATCCCAAGGGTACCAAGGCCAGATCTCCAATTGAACAGTTCCTAGGAGCTGTGATGTGTGTCGTGTTGAGGAAGTGGGCCATTCATTGCTAATTTGGGGCGGGCAAAGGTCTCCGGGCCTGACCTCCCTCAATTGCTGAAGTTTTGCACAAATAAGTGGAATCCCCTTGACATGGCTCTGACACCTTCACTATTGGAGGAAGTGATCTGGATTGTTTGTGACTGCTGAAAGCTGTGCTGTGGTGGAATCCATTCACTGGAGGACAAAGTGTTATAAGTGAGGTCACCAGGTCAATCTAGAGTTGGAGAAAGGAGATAGAGGGGAAGGGGAGAAGAGAAAAAGAGGACTAGAGAGAGAGAGATGGGACTGTAACTTTAGATCCCATAGCAAAATTTTGAGGAGCCCCTCGGCAACATTCCTACTGTCAGTGAGCTGTGGACAGAAGATTTAGGTGAAGGTGGGGGCATCAGTGCTAGTGATGAGCAGAATGGGGTTTAATTCGGGCGAATTTGGTCAACTCTACCAAAGTTCACATGCCAAATCCAAACCTCACTGAAGTCAATAGGAGCTGGATCTTAGTGACGGTAGTGATGAGAAGAACATACCTGGGTTTAGTTTGGGGCATGTACCAAAGTTTGCAATACCGCATACAAACCTCACTGAAGTTAATGGGAGCTGAATCCTAGTAATAAGCAGAACATACCTGGTTTTAGTTCAGGCTAGGTTAGGTGAACTTTAGTGCTCATGCTGTATTCACAGCCTACATCTTGCCACACTTGCAGCAGCCTTCACAAGGTGACTCTCCTCCTGGTCCATCCCAATCCTGCAGGCAACCCATGCTTCTCTGGGCCCTATACCTACTGTTGCACTATCAGAGGTATATTGCACTCAGCCGCAAAGGGGAGCACCTCTCTGCATATTGACTGCGCATCAAGTACGTGACACATACCTTGTGGCTTAACAGCCCTTAAAAGTGGTGGCTGCATTGGTTTTTACAAGTTGACCTTACAAGAAATAGTTTCCTTCTCATTTCCTGTGATTTTAAAAGACCTTATCTTCATTGTGTAAACTACACAACCCAACATATAATGGAGATGAACAAAAGAAGACATGTTTGAAGATCCATCCTTTATGCCAACCATGGCTCCCTTTCATAGATACAGTGGAGAAATGAGTGCACATACGAAGGGACAAAAATTGTGTTATATGCAGGATTACAAGGTGAAAATAATGGAAAAAAGCTTGAAAAAATAAAGTTAAAGAGGTTGTAAACTCTCCCCCCACAAAAAAAAACCTGTAAGACAAAGGCATAAGAAGCTAATATGCATTGCGTACTAGCTCATTATGAAATGCTCACCTTAGAACGAAGCCCTCTCAGCAGCGCCTGTTTTTTCTTCTAGGTTCGCGGTCTCCAATTCTGTGATTGGCCAAAGGCAGAGGGCCCTGAAGAAATGGCACAAGCGGCTGTTCCTTCAGAGCGCACGCGCCAATGATGTAATTGGCATAGTATACAGTAAATATCTCCTAAACGGTGTAAGTTTATTATAGGCTTACCTATAGTTACAAATAAACAAGGAGAGTTTACTTCCTCTTTAAAGCAACCAACATTTTATATTCAATTTTTGTTTTTGAGTTTAGATATACTTTAAGGCAGACCCTTTTTGACTAAAGTGTTCTCCAAGCAAACAGTTGCTGTTTTTTATTAGTTTTTGATTATTTTAATAACGTTTAGGCTCAGACAAAGCATTAAAGTGGTTGTAAAGGCAGAAGGTTTTTTATCTTAATGCATTATGATAACATTTCTATGTGCTGCATCCGCACCAGCACCCCCTAATACTTAATTGAGCCCCATCTTTATCCAGCGATGTCCATGAGTGCCTCAGTCTTCTGGAACTCTCCCTGTTGTATGCCACAGAAGTGGTGCCATTGGCTCCTGGTGCTGTCAATCAAAGTCAGTTAACCAATCAGGAGTGAGAGGGGGCGGGACCGAACCGAAGCTCTATGTCTCAATGGACACAGGGAGCTGTGACTCCATTTTGGTGCCCGCACTGTGGGGCCAACCGACAAGAGGGAGGGGCCAGGAGAGCCAAAGAGGGACTCCAGAAAGAGGAGGATCTGGGCTGCCCTGTGCAAAACCATTTACACAGAGCAGGTTAGTATACATTTTTTATTATTTTTATAGAAAAAAAGTTGACTTTACAATCACTTTAACTGTCAACATGTGGTGGACAGAAAAGCATACTGTATGCAATGGTAGAGTTTCAAATTTTAAAGTGCATGTCTGGTAAAAACTTATTTTTTTGGGGGGGGGGCATATATGTGCTGTGCATACTTCAAATGTATTCAGGTTTAATTTAAAGTGTAACTAAACCCAAATAAAAAAAAATATATAATTGTCATTAGCTTTTCCCGACTATTCCTCCCTCTGAAACCAGTAATGGTGCATTTTTTCCTTTTACTGGCACTAACAATGGGACTTTATTCCTCCTTCCACTGACCACAGATGCAAGGTCATTCTTTATTCCTCCTAGAGAATATGGCCCAAATTCATATCAGTATTCTAATTACCCCCAGCATACATATCAATCTCCACCCCCACCACCATTTAGATCTTTTTTAGTGGAAGGTCCCAAGCAAAAGGTAAAATAAAAAAAAAAGAGAGAGCAGGGGATGAAGAAGAAGCAGGGCCAAGAAGGAGGAGACAATAGAAACCCGTGGAAATTTTACCTTAAGCCATGTGGAGTTATCTACCAAAGAGACGCCCTTGTTAGCTAAAGGCCTGCAATATGTGCAAAGAAATTAAATAAATTTGAAACATTTATTGATTTTAACAAGTATGTGGGGAAATTGAGCGTTAAAACACATTTTCTTAATAATCCAGGACCCCCCCCCCCCTCCGCCCCATCAGGAGATCGAGAGGGTATAATACACACTGGATTATTTACTGCTTCTGCTTTTAACCCTCCAGGTGCCCTTAACACAAGTATTTCAGTATTTAGGGATCTCATGATAAAGGATCTCGAGGACTTTAAAATTAGGAATATATCAGACACTTCCATTCAGGATAGTGTACGAACTCCTTGTGAAAAAAAGAAACTCATAATACGCCTGGCAGATAAAGGAGGGGGGATTGTTCTGCTGAACAAATTGGATTATCAATGTGAGATGAACAATTTGATATCGGATAGGAACACTTGTTGGATCCTAAAAGGAGACCCCACCAGGGCATATAAAATGGCCTTGAAACGGTTGGTTAAGGGAGCTTTTGAGGATGGTGTCCTAAATAAAAAAGATAACGCATATTTGATCCCAATATCTCCAAGAATCCCAGTAATCTACTACCTCCCAAAAATGCATAAGTCGCTAGAAAAGCCACTAGGCCGCCCCATAGTTAGTGGGATTGAGTCCATGACTTCAAGAGCTGGAAAGTACATTGACTTTTTCCTACAGCTGCTGGTGATTAATACACCAAAGATACAATCATGGCTCTTAATGAGATGATAGTGGAACAAGATTGCATACTCGTAACTGTGGATGTATCTTCATTATATACCATAATTCCACATGATGAGGCTCTTTAACCACTTAAGGACCAGGCCTCTTTTTCAGATTTGGTGTTTACATGTTTAAAACAGTTTTTTTTGCTAGAAAATTACTTAGAACCCCCAAACATTTTATATTGTTTTTTTTCTAATACCCTAGAGAATAAAATGGCGGTCATTGAAATACTTTTTTTCACACCGTATTTGCGCAGCGGTCTTACAAGCGCACTTTTTTTTGGAAAAAATTCACTTTTTTGAATAAAAAAATAAGACAACAAATTTTTTTTATATTGTGAAAGATAATGGTATGCTGAGTAAATTGATACCCAACATGTCACGCTTCAAAATTGCACCCGCTCGTGGAATGGCATCAAACTTTTAGCCTAAAAAATCTCCATAAGTTATTTAAAAAATTCTACAGGTTGCATTTTTTGCGTTACAGAGGAGGTCTAGGGCTAGAATTATTGCTCTACTGAACGCGGCAATACCTCACATGTGTGGTTTGACCACCGTTTTCATATGTGGGCGCTACTCAAGTATGCGCTCGCTTCTGTGCGCAAGCTCGTCCTGACGGGGTGTTTTTAAAAACCTTTTTTTTCTTATTTATTTTAATAGATTTTATTTATTTTTACACTGTTTTTAAAAAAAAAATGGATCACTTTTATTCCTATTACAAGGAATGTAAACATCCCTTGTAATAGAAAAAAGCATGACAGGACCTCTTAAATATGAAATCTGGGGTCAAAAAGTCCTCAGATGTCATGTTTGGACTAAAATGCAACAAAAAAAAAAAAAGAAAGAAAAAATGACATTTAAAAAAAATATACCTTTAAGAGGTATGGGCGGAAGTGATGTTTTGACGTCGCTTCCGACCTCCTATGGTATAGAGACGAGTGGGGGCCATCTTAGCCTCACTCGTCTCCATACCCAGCTAGCGAAAGGACCCGATCGCCTCCGCAGCTACCGACGGCTCCGGTAAGCGGCGGAAGGTGCGGGAGGGGGGGTGGCACCTCTCCTGCCGCCAATAGCAGTGATCTTGTGGTGCCACGGAGACCACCGTTATCGTACAGCCAACCGGCGCCTGAAGAGATGGATATCTCGGTTGTGGCAGCAGCTGCTGCCATTACCAAGATATCCCTCTTCAAAAATAGGACATACATCGTCGTGCGCTGGTCGGTAAGTGGTTAAGCTGTGATGTTCTTTCTAAAGAACAATCGTGACATCCCAGATCTCATAGGAGATTTATTTTAACCTTATTGGATTTCTGTATCGGTCATAACTAGTTTTGGTATGATGATCAATTTTTCATGCAACAGAGTGGAATGGCTATGGGGGCCACATTTGCTCCCAGTGTGGCCAATTTATTTTATGGCTCACTGGGAGGAAAAAGATATCTTCAATACACCTAGGAGGGAGCTAATTTTTTGGTGCTGTCACATCGACAACACATTGTTCATTTGGAAGGGCCACAGAGGATACACTATTGACTTTTATGGAAGTTTTAAATATACAAATCTGTTGGGTATCAAATGGAATTATGAATATAGTAAATTAGAAGTAAAATTTTTAGATTTAATTGTTATGAGGAAAGGTAACGGTTTCTGTACTAAGAATTAAAGAAAAAACAGCTAGAAATGGACACATACCAATGTCCAGTTGTCATCATCCCAACTGGCTTTCTGGTATTCCAAAAAGCCAATTTCTATGGATCAGAAGAAATTGTTCCGACAAAAGCAATTTTCTGGAGCAATCTGAAATAATCAGGCAGAGATTTTTAGAATTAGGTTATCCAGAGCATGCCTTGGGGGCTACCATCCAACAAGTAGCGACATTGGATGTAGAGGTTATCTTTGCTTGACTAATGCACAATGGAAAATTTTATTTAATTTTGGTTCGTTGTCATTCGAAAAATACATAATTTAGTTCTGTTATATTCGTTATGTTACGTTAGTTCTGTTATATTCGTTATGTTACGTTAATATGTTTTCGGATAATTCATTATTTCTGTAGAGTGTTGATATTCGTTATACTGAATCTCAAATCATGTCTAACTCATTCGTTATATGCACTATAATTTAGTTTGTATTAGTTAAAATTCGATATTTATGTATGTATATATATTTGTGATAATGATTTGTAGTTTGGAAAGTCGTTTGTTTATTGAATCTTTTAACACACATGATGACAATATCTCTATGCTCAAATACAATACAACGCCCTTCTCACTCAGTGCTCAGGAATGCACTTTGCCAGTAATCCAACCTCCATCACAAAATGAATCAGCTGATTGGACTGTAAGATTTACTTTGAGTTGACCTTTTGTTTCATTAGATCTTTAACGAATTACTGAATCATGTCAAATTCATTCGTTATATCCGCTATAATTTCTTTTCGTATTAGTTAAAATTCATTATTTTTTTATTCAGAGATGCAAATTTGGCCGAATTTCAATTAGTTACGAAAAGAATTGCACAAGCCTAATCTTTGCCCCTAAGGATAAATATGATAAGTAGGAGGGATATGAATAGTCTTTCCATACTACCTATTCCAGTCAGCACAAAATGGTTAACCAACTGCTTAAAAAGCACTGGAGAGTATTAAAAGTGACGAGATTCTGGGCCCTGCTCTCCCTGATCAACCAGCCAATATCAGTAAGGGATTTTCAAAACGCAACCTTTCCAGGCATTTTGCGTTAAAACATAATGAGGACCCATCACAATGAAGGTGGTGGGTATCGAGGTGGGCATACCACACTGGAGGGGCATGAATATTGTCTGACATATATCCTCGCAAGAAACTCGCTGGATATACAAACTTCAATCCCATCATCCAAAGGGGTTAAATGTTTAGTGGGATATTAATAGTTTTATTAATAATAGTTAAAGAATTTATTGGGAGACTACATTTTTTCAATACTTTATTTAATACCTTATTTAGTATTTTACTATACATATTTTATAGAGAATATTTAACATCCACCATATAAGGCACTTATATTGATATGCCATTAGAGTAATTGGAATATTATATGAGGGGATTTAATGCATGTTAAGTTGAGGGTAACAATATATTTGGTCCATTGTTGCTGGAATAGAGGGCAGTGGATCTTTTGGAATATGGCCACCATAGGAAGAATCTCTGGCTACAGTAACATGGTGATGCGGTCCATGTTGCTTAGTAGACACACTGCCCTATAGTAACCAGCACTAATACTGCTATTTGGTTATTAGTAAGTGATGATATGGGTATGCTAGGATTAATTGTGTTTTAGATATAGGATCTGTATACTTTTAAATGAGTGTGTGGACTGATCGTATATATATATATATATATATATATATATATATATATATATATATATGCCAATTAAAACAGCAATACGTTTGGTTATATGTTGCCAAAATGGAGCGCAGTGGATCCCTTGGAACATGGCTGCCACATTAGTAGTCTTGAACTACGGAAATATGGTGGTGCGTTTCATGCTGGTTTTGAATACTAGCAGCACTGCTCTAAAGCAACAGAAATTTTCTCTGAATATAAGGAAGTGATGTGAGCACCGCTGACCCTTACTGCCTCACAGAAGAAGTCCCATTGGATGGAACGTACATCAGGCTAGGTACGGAGCAGTGGTGACGTCTGAACACTCATGGAGGGTGCTGGACAAACATATGTTTCCATTTTGAGCCAAATTTTATCGTTTTTGTTGTAAGTACAACTTTTAATAAACGCCTGTGTGCTTTTAAAAGAATGTTGAGTTTATCTTCCTCTTTCATATGATGAATGTGTAATATGTAACCGGACTCTGAAGTTTCCTTGACTGATGATAATTGTGGGGTATACATCTGTGGAATCCAATTAAGCAGGCTGGGTAGTGGATGCGGTTAAGCCCATAGTGAGGGGTGAAAGCTCACTAATGCGCATATAGACCCTGGAGGGTCTAAAAAACTGGTAAGCAGATATACTTAGCCTATCTATCCTGTAGGGGAACACCGGGTGTCTTTACAAATTGATTGGATCAGCACACATTTATCACTTTATGGATGTGGAATTGGGACACTGACTATTTTTCTTTTTTCTTTTTTCATTTTTTCACGTTTTCATCTTTATTGCATTATATTAGATGTTTTTTTGTTTTTTTTTGCACTTTAATTATTAAGGGCATGGTTTGACAGCATGACACATTTTCGATTTTCATTCTTTACTCCCACTGACCACCAACTCTGGAACATTTTTTACTCCCACTGACCCCCACTCCTGACACATTTTATCCTCTAGGTCACTGTCTGGCCACCCTAAAGTCTTAAGGACAGAGAACTGGCCCTTTGATTAGAAAGTCTGTGGATCCCTGGTCTAGAGGTATCCAAATGTGGCAGACAGTCACCAAGTAAGCCTCTGGTGTTGGATAGCAGATGTGTTAAAATATTCCCACCAGCCACTAGAGACCTAACAGCACACTTCAAGATTGAGGTTTAATTGATGGGTGTGTGCTTCTGCACTCCACAAGAAAGAAGTATGGGTTAAAGCGGAGGTCCACCCTAAAAAAAAATAAAAAAAATACATAAAAAGGCTCCTTAAAATATATAAAAAAATTATTGGAAAAAAAAAGGATAATTACCAGAAATGGCTGCTGTTCCTTCTCTTCATCCCTTGCTTTGCCTCCTGGGAAATGGGGCGCTCTGTCTTCTGGGACCTGTGTGTCCTCCAGAAGACAGCCGCCCATTCACAAAGAGCTGCGCGACTCGTGCTTGCACAGTAGGAAACGGGCAGTGAAGCCGCAAGGCTCCACTGAGTGTTTCCCTTCATTAGGATGGCGGCGGTGACACCCGGTCCGATGGACGGATCGGCCTGGGGGGGGGGGGGGGCGGCGACATTGCGGGCTCCCTGGACAGGTAAGTGTTCTCATTAAAAGTCAGCAGGTGCAGTGTTTGCAGCTGCTGACTTAAAAAAAAAAATTGCGGCTGGAACACCGCTTTAACATGTAGAAAAGAGAAGGAGGATGGGGATAAAGGAGAGGAAAAGGCAAATAATGGAATGACTCAAGGTAGGCGAGGAGCAGATCTTGGGGTGCCATTTCACAAAACAAAGTGACAAAAAAGTTAAAAAAGACAAGAGACGGTTTTTGACAAGTCCTTTATTAAATTCTTCTTCTTTACGCTTCTTCTTTCATCTTCTTTCTTCCGGTCTTCCTTCCGTGTTCTTCTTGTTCCTCCAACTTCTTCTCCATCTTCTTCTTCATCTTCTTTTTCATCTTCTTCTTCCTCCGCTCTTCTCATCCTGCATCTTGCTCCGGCTTCTTCTCCACGCTGTCCGCACAATCCGCCTCTGTGGGAGTCTTCAGCCGTGTGATGCTTAGATTCTTCTGAAACTTCTTAAATAACAGAGGGCGGGGCCACCTGGTGACCCCGCCCTCCTCTGACGCACGGGGACTTCCCTATGGCTTTCCCCGCTACCTCAAAGCACCCTCCCAATGTTGAGGGCATGTGGCTTGGTATGGTTCGGGGGGGCGGTCTCTCGTCCCCCCTCTTTTCCTGTGGCCTGCCAGGTTGCATGCTTGGATAAGGGTCTGGTATGGATTTTTGGGGGGACCCCACGCCATTTTTTTTGCATGCGGGGTTCCCCTTAAAATCCATACCAGATCTGAAGGGTCTGGTATGGATTTTAAATGGGACCCCCACAACCTTTTCTTTTCAAAATTCGGTGTGGGGTTCCCCTTAATATCCATACCAGACCTGAAGGGCCTGGTATGGAATTTAGGGGGACCCCCACACATTTTTTATTTTTTTTTGGTTCTGGGTTCCTCTGTGGGGAAATCCCCATGCCGTTTTCATCAATGAACTTTTATGTGCATTGTGGACCGACAATTCATTGTAGCCGCGAGTAGTTTTAAATGACTTTTTTCCTTTAGAAATGCTGATTTCCTGTCAGACTGTTCTAAACACTGGAAACGTGAGCCCCTTTAAAGGCATACTATAGACACCCCCAGGTACGAAATTTAAAGGAATATTACACTTTTATTGTTACACTTTAAGCATTATTAAAATCACTGCTCCGGAAAAAAAAACGGACCAGGTCCCCAAACACTTTTTATGACAATACCATGCATATAAGCCTTTAAAATTAGCACTTTTGAATATTCATGTTCGTGTCCCATAGACTTTAATGGTGTTCGCGTGTTCGAACAAATTTTTTGCCTGTTCACATGTTCTGGTGCGAACCAAATTCTATTGAGCATCTGTGGGTGCACCTCAAACGGAAGGTGGAGGAGCGGAAGGCCTCTAACATCCACCAGCTCCGTGATGTCGTCATTGAGTAGTGAAAGAGGACTCCAGTGGCAACCTGTGAAGCTCTGGTGAACTTCATGCCCAAGAGGGTTAAGGCAGTGCTGTAAAATAATGGTGACAACACAAAATATTGACATTTTGGGCCCAATTTTGTTGCCAGCGGTTTAGACATTCATGGCTGTGTTGATTTATTGTGAGGGGACAGAAAACTGACACTGTTATACAAGCTGTACACTCACTACTTTACATCGTAGCAAAATGTAATTTTTTCAGTGTTGTCAAATGAAAAGATATAATAAAATATTAACAAAAATGTGAGGGGTGTACATATATATTATATATATATATATATATATATATATATATATATATATATATATATATATATATATATAAGATAACTTTTTTTAAAGGATGCTACAAAATGAGAAAATTCAGTTGCTGTGGTCATTACCAATTTTCTCCTCCTCTTCCATTTTCCATAGAGTGCCTTCTGTAGGTCAACAGTTACCAGTACATAGAAATCAATTTATGCCACTGATACAACAACGTTGATTCCTCTCTCTGCCAGCAAAAAGTTAACAGAGTGAAGACATCAAGCGGTAACCTCAAGTCGCCCAGAGTACCGTCTGCTTCCAGCTTTGTAAACCCCAGTCTAAATAACGCCTGTAGTAATCGCTCTTTTACCCTTAATTACCAGCTGCCAACTGATAATTATGTTATGAAATATCCAAATCATACGCTGCAGCTGAGATAGCGTAAACATAGGACGAAAAAAAATATTGTTTGTACGCATAAATGCTGTGCTGCTATTTCTCTGTACCACAGTGGGGGAACCGCATACTCTGAATGGTTCATGTAGTGGCAATGGGAAAACTCTACATATACTGTATATTAACCTCTTCTTTGTCAAGTTTCATAGGAAGTTTACCACAATTTGAAGAGTCCATTTGTATTTTTAATCTTCTTTGGAATGTCTTGTTTTCTGTGGTTACAAATTCTATAACTTAAAGGTTAAAGGAAGAAATATTTCCCAAGTGATCAGAGGTGGTACATATGGTCAGGATTTGGTGGTCTGGGGCTAGTAATATCAGTTTCAGGAGAAGAAGCAATCATCAAGTAAATTGGGAAAGTTGAAGTTAGATGATTTGCAAATATATTCCACTGTCGATCACCACAAATTACCAGCATGTTTTATCTGTTGTAACTTGTATTTTCTTCACAGAATACACACATAATATAATTGTTCATTGTGATATAAAGGTTAAATACTACAATCCAATTGTTATTTTTTTCCACAAGTCTGTAACTAATAATTGAATCCTATTCATAACCTCAGCATGAAATAGATTCTTTTTTTGGTCGATCAAATCATAAGTCTGTGGCATGCAGGTAATTATTTTGTAAATTGTGCTAAAAATCATGAGATTTCAGTGAAATTTCGCAATTTTGGCAAAATGCATTAAGGTCAATGGGGAGGTGCAATTTAGGGGGTTTTGGATGTAATAAGCTTTAAGTGGTTCCTGAAGGTAACGAAAGCTCCTTTAAAGTATCCTGGACTTTTTTTACGTGCTCCAAAAAACACCCAAGGTTACTTATTTTACTTTCATAGCATAAAAAATGAAAGAAAAAAATTATAACAGAGCCTGCAAATATTGATCCAGCAAAAAAAAAAAACATAGTAAACTATATTAAAACAAAACTACAACAAAAATACAACATGTACATGAAAAAAACCTACTTGCTCTAAATGAATAGTAAAAAATAAATAAAAGTTAAAAAACAGCAAATTTCAACAAAGCAACTCAATAAATTGAGAGCTTCTGCTTTGGTGAAACTTTGCTAAGACTGAAATTGGTAACTTTGGGGTTGATTTACTAAAAATGAAGAGTGCAAAATCTAGTGCAGCTCTGCATAGAAACCAATCGGCTTCTAGGTTTATTTTTTTGTCAAAGCTTAATTGAGCAAGCAGATTCTAGAAACTGATTGGCTACCATGCACAGCTGCACCAGATCTTGCACTCTCCAGTTTTAGTAAATCAACTCCTTTGTGTCCACTCATGTCTATTCATTATGTGGCAAATTAGTTATTAGTTATTACTTGTTAATTTGTTATTTTTTCTTTTACAAAAAAAAAAAGTGTTTGCGCTAAAACTTGAGTAATTAATCTATTATTGGTAACTTATTTTCGTAATGGTGTTGGGTACATTTCAGTTTATTTAGGGTCCATTTCAGTTTATTTATTTTTTATTTTAGTTTAGAAGTCTTTAAACTGTTTTTTTCTTTAACTCTGTATACAATCTTTGTTTTTACCATTTAATACACGAGGAAGGAATCCTAGAGCACCATCTGTTAGCTCACAAGACAGTACAGCAATAGCAGACTGCCTCTTGGCTTTGCTTGCTTGATTGAACAAAGGAAGGATTTGCAGAAATGAATCATTCAGTACTTTGTGCAGATTGCAGCTTGATTTGCTGATCTAAGTAATATTCAGTTTTTTTTTTTTAACAAACTGCTATGAAATCTCAGGAGGACAGGTAAAGCTAAAGTTTTACCAGCAGGCAAAAAAATATTAATACACAACATTACAATATATAACAGGTGGTTAAAATTAAAATAAACATTCAAAACATTTTTATTGACAAGGAATCTAGAATTGTTACAATGTTAAACTGTAAACTGGTCCAACTGTTCATCCATGCGTAACAATTACTATTACATCAAGAGTACAAATTATTATTATCAGATGAACCGCACATACCGTATTTACCATTCTTCCAACATAAGCGTTATTTGACACATTCTGTATGATAACCTCTTGTTTGTATAAATTATGCAGAAAACAATAAAAATTATGGAAAACATTTTTTTTTTCAGTTTTTAATCCTTATCAAAATAAACAAAGATACCTATCTATCTATCTATCTATATATATATATATATATATATATCTTCATCTATTTTGATAAGGAATAAGAATTAAAAAAACTTAATTTATATATATATATATATATATATATATATATATATATATATATATCTATATATCTATATATATATATATATATATATATATATATATATATATATATATATATATATATATATATATATATATATATATATATATATATTGTGGCAGCACGCAGGTAAAATCACCTGGTTGTATTCAGGATGGGAAATATGTGTGTCCTAGATTCAGGCTTTATGCAGACTTTTACAATTAGAGGGGAAGAGTTAATGAGCCCAGCTGAAGTAAGTGGGCTCATTAAGACCTCTACAAAAAACCCCAGCATGCATAGGGAGATGCTCCATCCTGGAACCAGTTTTGTGTGTATAGACTGGGGAGTCTGAGATCTGTTCTGTGCGGTGAGTTAACGCCTGTGTGGCAAACCCCTACAATAGAGACAGGGACAGGGACTGGGGCAGCACAAGGCTGCACCCAGTTGTTAGACAGGGAGTCTACGTGTGTAGTTAGAGGTCAAGCTGACCAGGATTTATTTTCCTGTTTTATTTTGTTTGGCTGTTTATGTATCACTGCATGTAGCAGAAATAAACCGGATCTTTTGTTTTTTGAACCTACACCGCTGTCTGCTGTGCCTGACTTTGTGTTGTGAACCCATCCAGGGGGTCACACACACCCGCTACCGAGCTAACCCCTCACAGTTGGTGGAGAATTTTGACAAGTTTTTTTTTCAATTTTTTTTAAAGGCCAGCAATGGAGGAGATACTGAGACAGCTGGCTCTAGCAAATGCAAACCAGCAGTAAGCAAATGCAAATCAGCAGCAAACAAATGCAGCTTTACAAAAGAGCCTTGCAGCTCAACAACAAGCCCAGCAGCAGGCAAATGCAAATCAGCAGCAGACAAATGCAACTTTGCAGCAGAATTTGGAAGCTCAGCAACAAGCCCAGCAGCGATCTGAAGCCCGCTTCATAGACCTGTTGCAGAAGCAAGAGCAGAATTTTCAACAGCAAATAGAGACATTGATACAGCAACGTCCGCAGACCAATGAAGCAAGTGGGTACAATAATACCGCATCCTTTGGTGTGAGCCGTTTACTGACAAAAATGACTGGAGAGGATGATCCGGAGGTGTTTTTGACCACATTTGAAAGGACTGCTGAAAGGGAAAAGTGGCCTAAGGAGCAATGGGCTGGACTGGTGGCCCCTCTGTTAACTGGGGAATCGCAGAAAGCTTATTATGACCTAGAGCCTGACCAAGCAAAAGACTATGTGGTGCTAAAAGCAGAAATATTGGCACGGCTGGGTGTCACCCTGGCAGTCCGGGCTCAGCGTGTGCATAACTGGACTTTTCAGGTTGGAAAACCTCCCAGGTCTCAAATGTATGATCTCATTCACCTGAGCAGGAAGTGGCTGCAGCCAGAGATTTTGACCGCACCAAACATTGTGGAACGTGTGGTTATGGATCGTTTCCTGAGAGCTCTTCCTACTGCCATCCAAAAATGGGTAAGCCATGGAGACCCAGAAAATGCAGATAAACTTGTGGATCTGGTTGAGAGGTACTTGGCTACAGAGAACTTGACCACCTCTTCCAGGGACTCACGGACTTTCCCCCCTAAGACCAGATCATCCCCAGTGGCGGGTAAGATGACTCCAAGGGGTGAGGGTGGAGAGAGTGAGAGGGTGGGAGTTCTACCTAAGGTCTGGCGGGAGCAGCCCAGGAAGCCCATGCTGCAAGAGGCAGCGAAAAAAATTATTTGCTACCGCTGCCGGCAAGAGGGACATATTGCAGCCAATTGCCCAGTTGTGGATGAGCCTATGCAATGTGACTTTATAAGGGAGAGACGTCAGTCGCTGTTTGCGACAGTTGCATGCACTGCCATTCGGGGACCTGAGAGACATTTATGTAAAATGTGTATTAATGGTAGACATGTTGATGTGTTGCTAGATTCAGGTAGCCTGGTAACATTGATAAAAGCTGAATTAGTTACTACAGAGGTCTCTGGGAAGAACAGGGTGGCTGTTATTTGTGTGCATGGGGACACCTGAGAGTATCCTGTAACTTCAGTGTTTTTTGAGACCCCCAAAGGTAACCTCTCTCATCAGGTGGGGTTAGTGTCTCACTTACCACATGATGCTATTGTGGGAAGGGATTTTCCAAAATTCTGGGAACTCTGGGATTGTCCTGAGCCCCCCACTGGTGCCCCTATAGACCAGGAAGATGACCAGAATTCCTCTGGGAGTGGTGAGGACTCTCCTGAATTTCCCTTGTCGGTATTGGCAGGGGAAACTCGAGAAACTGGGGAGGAGCCAACATCCTCAGTTGAAAACATGCCGTCTGTGGAGTTTTCGGATCTTGAGGTTCACAGGGAAAATTTTGCCACAGAACAGTTAAAAGACCCCACCCTAATAAAGGCACGGGAAAATGTGGTGAAAATAGATGGCGAGTTAGTGAACCCAGATAAGACTTGCCCTTATCCTTACTTCACTATGGAAAGGGACCTGCTGTATCGAGTGGCTCAAAGGGCAGAAGAAACCATTGAGCAACTTGTGGTGCCCCAACCTTACAGGGAGTTGGCGTTAGAATTGGCTCATGGACACATTCTGGGAGGTCATCTGGGGACAGAGAAAACCAGAGAGAGGGTATTGCAGAGATTCTATTGGCCTGGGGTCATGAAGGAAATAGAAAAGTATTGTTCCTCCTGCCCTGTGTGTCAGAAGTCGGCACCTATGCCACATTTCCGTAACCCACTGGTACCTCTTCCTATCATTGAGGTCCCCTTTGAGAGGATCGCAATGGATTTGGTAGGTCCGATAATGAAGTCTGCTAGGGGGCATCAGTACATTTTGGTTATATTGGACTATGCCACCCGTTATCCGGAAGCAATTCCTCTCCGAAATACCTCGGCCAAAACCATAGCCAAAGAGCTATCCCTTGTTTTTAGCCGCGTGGGTATTTGTAAGGAACTGCTTACGGACCAAGGTACACCCTTTATGTCCCGGGTTATGAAAGAATTATGCAAGTTGTACAAAGTGAAGCAATTGCGTACATCTGTGTATCACCCCCAAACAGATGGGTTGGTTGAAAGATTCAACAAAACCCTAAAACAAATGTTAAAGAAGGTGGTGGATAGAGATGGAAAGAATTGGGATTGTCTAATACCCTATCTGATGTTTGCCATTAGGGAGGTACCCCAATCCTCTACGGGTTTCTCACCCTTCGAGTTGCTCTATGGGAGACACCCAAGAGGGCTGCTGGATATCGCCAAGGAAACTTGGGAAAATGAGAGTTCTCCTCACAGGAGTGTGATTGAGCACGTCGCCCTGATGCAAGATAGAATTGCACAGGTAATGCCAATTGTAAAGGAACATTTGACCCAAGCGCAGTTAGCACAGCAGAGAGTGTACAACCGTGGGGCCAAGACCCGTACTTTTTCCCCGGGGGATAGGGTCTTGGTGCTAGTCCCTACGGTTGAAAGCAAATTTCTGGCCAAATGGCAAGGTCCATATGAAGTAATTGAAAAAATTAGTGAGGTGAACTACAGGGTTAGACAGCCAGGAAGGCGAAAGCCGGAGCAGATCTATCACGTCAATCTGCTGAAAGCCTGGAGGGATAGGGAATCCCTAGTCGCAGAGACTTTGTCACAAGTACAGCCTGATTGCTTAGTTCCTGAGGTTGGAATAGCAGACACCTTATCGAAACCCCAACAACAGGAGGTTAAAGAGTTTGTACTTCGTAACAAAGAGATTTTCTCTGAGCTTCCGGGACAAACATCTGGTGTAGAGCATGACATTATCACCCCGCCAGGAGAAAGGGTAAAACTAAAACCTTATAGAATACCAGAGGCCCGACGGGAGGCAATACGTGGGGAGGTTCAAAGGATGCTGGAATTGGGTGTGATAGAGGAGTCCCAGAGTGACTGGTCCAGTCCTATTGTACTAGTGCCCAAACCTGATGGGAGCTGGCGGTTTTGTAACGATTTTAGACAATTAAATAAAGTTACAAAATTTGACACCTACCCCATGCCACGTATAGATGAGTTGATTGACCGGCTGGGAACAGCCCGATATATGACAACTCTTGATCTCACCAAAGGGTATTGGCAAATTCCCCTGGCCGAGTCGGCCAAGGAGAAAACTGCGTTTGTAACCCCAGATGGGGCATTCCAATATAAGAGAATGCCGTTTGGGTTACAGAATGCACCGGCAACATTCCAGCGGAAAATGGATAAGATTCTGAGGCCCCATCAGAAATATGCTGCAGCTTACCTGGATGATGTGATTATCCATAGCACAGACTGGGTCTCACATTTGCCAAAAGTACAAGCAGTCCTAGACTCTATCCGGGAAGCTGGGTTTACGGCCAATCCAAAGAAGTGTACCATTGGACAGGAGGAGGCCAAATATCTTGGGTACACTATTGGGAGGGGGGTGATAAAACCCCAAGTCAATAAAGTCGAGGCCATACAGAGTTGGCCACGTCCCAACAGCAAGAAACAGGTACGAGCCTTTCTGGGAATCGCTGGCTATTATCGACGATTCATTCCCCATTTTGCTTCTCAGGCTGTGCCCCTCACCAACCTGACAAAAGGGAAAGAGTCTGTCATGGTTAAATGGTCCCCAGAGGCTGAGGAAGCATTTCAGTCCTTAAAAACAGCCTTATGTAGCCAGCCAGTGTTGTACTCACCAGACTTCTCTAAGGACTTTGTTGTACAAACTGATGCATCAGACGTTGGGTTAGGAGCAGTGTTATCCCAGGTCTGGAACGGGGAAGAGCACCCAGTCATTTACCTCAGCAGGAAGTTGAAGTCCCATGAGGTAAATTACTCCACGATTGAGAAGGAATGTTTAGCAGTGAAGTGGGCTCTAGATTCCCTTCGGTACTATCTGTTAGGTAGGCACTTTGACCTGGTGACTGATCACGCTCCTTTAAAGTGGATGGCTCAAAACAAGGAGACCAATAGAAGGGTAAATAGGTGGTTCCTGGCCCTACAGGAATTTAACTTTACAGTTAAGCATCGCCCTGGTGTTAAAATGGGGAATGTGGATGCTTTGTCTCGGATACATGCGTGTCTGGCTGCTTGTGTTACAACCCCAAGGTTGAAACAAGAGGGGGGGGGTATGTGGCAGCACGCAGGTAAAATCACCTGGTTGTATTCAGGATGGGAAATATGTGTGTCCTAGATTCAGGCTTTATGCAGACTTTTACAATTAGAGGGGAAGAGTTAATGAGCCCAGCTGAAGTAAGTGGGCTCATTAAGACCTCTACAAAAAACCCCAGCATGCATAGGGAGATGCTCCATCCTGGAACCAGTTTTGTATGTATAGACTGGGGAGTCTGAGATCTGTTCTGTGCGGTGAGTTAACGCCTGTGTGGCAAACCCCTACAATAGAGACAGGGACAGGGACTGGGGCAGCACAAGGTTGCACCCAGTTGTTAGACAGGGAGTCTACGTGTGTAGTTAGAGGTCAAGCTGACCAGGATTTATTTTCCTGTTTTATTTTGTTTGGCTGTTTATGTATCACTGCATGTAGCAGAAATAAACCGGATCTTTTGTTTTTTGAACCTACACCGCTGTCTGCTGTGCCTGACTTTGTGTTGTGAACCCATCCAGGGGGTCACACACACCCGCTACCGAGCTAACCCCTCACAGTATATATATATATATATATATATATATATATATATATATATATATATATATATATATATAGGAAGGGTTTACAATTTTTATCATAGGTGTATTTTAAATGATAGAGACAGGATATTAACCAAAAATCCAGAAAAAAAACACAAGGTATTCTAAATGAAGTTGCATTTTAGTGAGTAAAATAAGTATTTGATCCCCAAGCAAAACATGACTTAGTAGTTGGTGGAGAAACCCTTGTTGGCAAACACAGAGGTAAGACGTTTCTTATAGTTGGTGACCAGGTTTGCACACATCTCAGGAGAGATTTTGGTCCACTCTTCTTTACAGGTCTTTTATAAATCCTTAAAGCGGCGTTCCACCCAAAAGTGGAACTTCCTCTTATATGATTCTTCCCCCCTTCTGGTGCCACATTTGGGACCTTTCAGAGGGAGGGGGGAGCAGGTACCTGTTTTTTACAGGTACCCTGTCCCCATTTCCGGGAGACTGGATTACAGTGAAGTACGTCAGCAGCTCGCCCCCCCTCCTCCCTCCCCTTCTGCCGGGCCAGTGAGAGTCCGCAGCATGCTTTGTGCATGCGCAGTAGGGGCCCGGCCATGAAGCTGAAAGGCTACACTGCTGAGTTCTCTTACCAGCAATGGTGGCAGCAGCACCCGACTAGCCGATGTAAACATCGACTACAGTGTCAACATTACTGGAGTCCAGGACAGGTAAGTGTCCTACTTTTAAAAGTCAGCAGCTACAATATGTAAAGGGTGGCCGGAACTCCTCTTTAAAGCGGGACTGAAAAAATATTAAAAGCCAGCAGCTACAAATACTGCAGCTGCTGACTTTTAATAAATGGACACTCACCTGTCCCGGGGTCCAGCGATGCCGGCAGCCGAGGCTGATCGGTCGCTCAGCTCTCGGCTGCTGCCGCCACCATTCTAGGTGAGGGAATCAGGAAGTGAAGCGAAGCGGCTTCACTTCCCGGATCCCTACTGCGCATGCACGAGTCGCGCAGCGCAGTAGGAATTGCCCGCGCTGTCTCTGGGACCCGTGTGTGTCCCAGCAGACAGCGCGCAGGGACAGGAAGAGGCATAGACTCCCGTGGGAGTCTATGCCTGGAAGTGGGTGTAAATACCTGTCTTTGACAGGTATCTGCACCCCCCCTCCCCCCTGAAAGGTGCCAATTGTGACACCGGAGGGGGGGAGGGTTCCGATCAGCGGAAGTTCCTCTTTAGGGTGGAACCCTGCTTTAAGTTTTTTTTGCTAAAGGGACAGGCCAGCTTTGCCACATTGAGGGGCCAATGGACAGGGCCATTTATTGTAAAATCTTGGATGAGAAACTTCTTCCCTCAGCCAGAACACTAAAGATGGGTCATTGATGGGTCTTCCAGCATGATAATGACCCAAAATATACCACCATGGCAACAAAAGAGGGGCTCAAGAAGAAGAATTTTAATTCCATGGACTGGCCTAGCCAGGCTCCAGGCCTCAATTCGATAGAAAAGTTATGGAGGGAGCTGAAACTTCAAGTTGCCAAGTGACAGTCAGGAAGCTTTAAGGATTTAGAAAAGATCTGTAAAGAAAAGTGGACCAAAATCCCTCCTGAGATGTGTGTAAACCTGGTCACTAACTACAAGAAACGTCTTACATCTGTGCTTGCCAACAAGGATTTCTCCACCAAGTACTAATTCATGGGGGAGCTCGTGTCCATAATAGGGGTTGTATTGACACAGCCAAAAATGATCCACAATGGCTCAAAAGTGATATGGTCTAGAAATATTTAGACAGAATAAAGGTGGATAAAGCACCTTGAGCAGATAACAATGGTATTAATCCAAGGATCCTAAAAGAATAGAGCTCTGTCATTTCAAAGCCATTGTTTCTAATTTGTAGGGACTCATTAATGACTGGAATGATACCAATGGATTGGCATAGAGCCAATGCGGATCTCATATTTAAAAAGGCGTTAAAGTCTTTACCAAGTAACTATAGACCTGTCAGTTAACTTCTATATTCAGGAAGATATTGGAGCGTTTAATAAAAGGGCACACAGATGAGTTCTCGCTGGAAAATATTTTAAGCAACAGACAGCATGGATTCATGAAAGACAGAAGTTATCAAACAAACCCGATTTATTTTTATGAGGAGGTAAAACATTGGACAAAGAGGTGGCTGTGGATGTGGTATACTTGGATTTTGCAAAAGAAATTTAACACAGTTGCCCACACATGGCTAATGTGTAAGGTAAAGTCTACAGGCTTGGAAAGATCAATTTGTAAAGTAGAGTAGTGGTTCAGTGTTGGGACCCTTACTTTTTAATAGCTTTATAAATGATATAGGGTCTGGGATTAGAAGTACCATTTCAGTGTTTGCAGATGACACCAAGCTACAGTATGCAGTGAAATGACATCCTTACAGTATGTCTCCAACTTACATACTGACCTCAATGCAGTGTTTAATTGGGCAACTGCGTGGCAAATGAGGTTTAATGTAAATAAACGGAAAGTTATGCACTTGGGGGCTAAGAATATGCATTCATTATACATACTAGGGTGAGTACAACTGGGAGAATCCATAGTGGAGAAGGATTTGGGGATTTTAGTAGATCATAAGCTTAATAATAGCATGCAATGCCACACTGCGGTTTCCAAAGCGAGCAAAGTCCTTTCTTGTATTAGGAGAGGTATGTACTCCAGAAAGAGAGAGATATCATTTTGCCCCTGTATAAATCACTAGTAAGACCTCATCTGTAATATGCGGTTCAGTTTTGGACACCAGTTTTCAAAAAGAATATCAGGGAACTGGAGACAGTGCAGAGGAGGGCAACCAAACTGATTAGAGGAATGGAGGAGCTCAGTTATGAGGAAAGATTAGAGGAACTTAATTTATTATCTCTTTCTTTGAGAAGAGGAGATTAAGGAGGGATATGATCAACATGTATAAACGAATATGTGGTCCATATAGTGAACTTGGTGTTGCGTTATTCACTTTAAGGTCATCACAGAGGACAAGGGGCACTCTTTACATCTAGAGGAAAAAAGATTTCATCTCCAAATACTGTTTTCACAGTAAGAGCTGTGAAAATGTCGAATAGACTCCCTCCAGAGGTGGTTCTGGCCAGCTCAGTAGATTGCTTTTAAAAAGACCTGGATTCTTTCTTTAACATATACGATATAACTGGGTACTAATATTTATAGGTAAAGTTGATCCAGGGAAAATCCGATTGCCTCTCTGGGATTAAGAAGGAATTTTTTTCCCCTTCTGTAGGAAATTGGATCATGTTTTTCTGGCTTTTTTTGCCTTCCTCTGGATCAACTGTGGGTGAAGGATTGTGTATATGGGATTGTGTGTCATACAGCAAAGAGCTGTATGAGAAAAGTACAGAAATTCGAAATGTTCCTCTATCATTTTAATGACAATTACACATTTTCATGGAGAATAGTTTGTAAAATGTGCAAATCATTTTGTAATGTATAAAATAGCATATTGAATATCTTTTGAAATAATAATAATGCATGATTTATGTTCTTTATCACTTGGGTTGGGTTTTTATCACTTGTGTGGAAATATTGCACTCGCGGATTTACAAAATTGTGATGTGTTAATGCAAATATTACAGACACTATTTATTGAATTATTTTCTCAACTTATGCTATTTTATCATACATTACCACAGGGCTCAAAACTTCAAGTCCTGAGCTACTAGCCAGGCCTTAAGGGTTACTCACCACCAGTTGACCCACCCAACTCCTACCATGCCCTGCCCCTAATCCCCCCCTATACACGCCCTCATAAATTCTCATGAAATTACACTGAAATGTTTTATGCAGAATTAAGTTACACAAATAAATACAACTTTAAAACAACAACTTTATCAATGCCCATCAGTGCAGCCTCACCCGTGCCCATCAATGCAACCTCACCTGTGCCCATCAATGCAGCCTCACCCATGCCCATCAACGTAGCCTCACCTGCAGCCATCAACG
This sequence comes from Lithobates pipiens, assembly GCF_037356315.1. NCBI lineage: Eukaryota > Metazoa > Chordata > Amphibia > Anura > Ranidae > Lithobates > Lithobates pipiens. Next base: position 151,233,645 of record NW_027507787.1, on the reverse strand, counting down.
TAGAGTGACTAGTTCCCACCAACACAGCCTCACCTGTGTCCATCATTTCAGCCTCACCCGTGCAGCCGCAGCTGTGTCCATCATTACAGCCTCACCCGTGCAGCCTCATCTGTGTCCATCATTGCAGCCTCACCTGTACGCATCATTGCAGCCTCACCCTTGCAGCCTCACCTGTGCCCATCATTGCAGCCTCGCCTGTGTCCATCATTGCAGCCTCACCCGTGCAGAGAGGGCGGCCTGATCATCATAGCAGAATAGAGCGTGGAGGAAGCAGAGAGCCAACTTAATCACAGAACGGAGTTTGCCCGCTGTAACAACTTACATTAGAATTGCAGTCCACTCGCTGTCAGACATAGACGCGCCCTCCTGACCTGTGCCTGTGACAGACAGAACATGCCCTGGAATGATGCTCCAGTGTTCTGTCACGTTCTCCAACCTGTCAGAAACTCCAACTACTTAACTTTCAGTTTCTTTAAACCAGCAGTAATTGCAGTTTTTGACTAATTGGTGGTTGGACACAAGACTGGCAACCGAATAGAGTCCAGTGCAGGATATTATGAGCGGAGATTCTTACTCTGCTCTGATACTAGCCAACAAAATGTCCGCCTCCGAGGTGGCGACAACTTTGTCTTCGTTAGCTGCTGTGTTGTCAAAATATCTCAATCTTCCTGTACCAGACTCTATTTGGTTGCCGGTGTTGTGTCAAACCACCAGTTCATCAAAATCTCCAATTACTAAGAGTTTAAATAAACCTGAAGTGATGTGGTTGGAGAAATTGACAGAACACCAGCCGCCCTCTCTCTTCCTCCACACTCTCTTCCTCTGGGAAAATTGCTCCCTGTCGGCGGTGCTCGCCCCCCCCCCCATCTCCCAGGCAGCCCAACTCTTAACCAGCCCTCATTTTCCACTCGAAAAAGGCGAGTAGGCGAGTGGAAAATTTGAGGGCTGCATTACCATACAGTTGTATTTTACTCTTCATTGACCAATAGGTAGGTTAAGGAAATGTAAGGGGATTACCTTAGTGTTTGCTGAAAAAGTTAATATTTTCTATTAAAATGAATATGTGCAAGCCCAGCGCTGTCTGGTCCCAAGATGGGTATTAGTGTTATATCTGTTACATAGGATCTAGTGACAAGAAAACAATTGTAGACATAATATTGAATATACTCTTGTAAACAATATTTAGTGCAAAATAGTGCATCCAAAATACGTCTTTCAAAATGCTTTTAACAGTGCCATATTTCCAGTGCCAAGATTGGCAGTAAGTGCCGTGCTGTGCTCCCCGCCGTATGTGCCCTGATCCACCAACTTTTGAAGGTTTTAAGCGCTTTGAAAAGTTAGTAATCCTCAGATTATTACAGATGGTTTTCCTTCTCTTCCTCTCAGTATTTCGACAGGTGGTGTGATGATCCTCATATGCATTTAGGGAAATTTAACCAGGAAAGATCCATAGCGTAATTTCATTTTTATTTGTAAAAAAAATGGTGAAAACAAATTGCACACTTACAGAGTTTTCCTCTTTTGTATATAAGCATGTGTAGATGCCGCTTTGGAATACAGGAAGACAAAATGTGCGTTCCAAAGTGTGGACGTGACGTAACCGGATATGTCCTAGATTATATTTGATTTTATGTCTAAGATTGTTTTCTTGTCATTAGATCCTATGTAACAGATATAACACTAATACACATCTTGGGACCAGACAGCGCTGGGCTTGCACATATTCATTTTAAAAGGAACATACACTTTATACCACAGCAGCAGTCTTTTAAGTTGTCTCACTAATACTTATCTCAACCGCAGTGCTGGGATCACAATACACAGATATAAGCCTAGCTATCTAATATTCTTTATTTATTGACTTTTTTTACATGATTGAAACTAGGAGTAACTTTTGCATATTTATTTTTTCATCCTATTGCACCCCCAAGAAGAGTTGGAATTGTTTGAGTTTTCCTGCCCAGCCTAATGATGACCATCTCCATACCTGTACCCAAGAAACACATTAAACCTTGAACTTTGGAAATGGACTTGATAAACAGACAAAACCCTGTGAAGGAAGTTTGAGTTAGGGAACATGAACGATAGTAGAACAGTTTCTATTAGGCAATGTCAGACAACAGCACCCGAAAAAAAGATTTGTGCACTATCTACGGTTCCCAGTCTCGGACTAGCCATTTGCTAGTGGAAAATGAACTATAGTCCTGCTGGCATTGGGGCCTCAACAGAGAGTACTTATAAAGTATGCAGTCCCTTCTTGCTAGAATTCCGCCCAGTAATAAATATCAGCAAACAGCAGCCACTCAGGCACTCAGTACTGGCCTTTCACCACACAGGCGCTCTGATGATGTCCCTCTGGGCGCAGACAGCTCATCATCAAATGATCCCATAGACAGAATGGATGTATTGATTTGAGCTAGGCCCCAACTTCTGCATTAAGTCAGGTGAAAAGTCACCTTTTGATCCTCTTCTTGTGGCTATGCCCTATATTACCGTACCACTGATGTTCTTCTGCAGCTTGGTTCTCACCAGCCTCATGGTCTTTTCTTCCATAAATCGATATATCTAGGTGGGATGATTTATAGTATAAAACACCAATTACACTAGAGGAGGCATCATCCCTATACAAGAACAACAACTTGGAGGCATATTTAAAGACCCATTAGAGGCACATTTAAAGACCTATTGGAGGCATATTTAAAGTCCTATTGGAGGCATATCTAAAGTTAATAGTCAATACAATTCTTAGTGTTGTTGTTCTTGTATAGGGATGACTGGAGGCATATTTAAAGCCCCCTTACATTTCTTAGAGTTGTTGGTCTTTTCTTCCCCTGCAACAGCCATGGGTGCTGTGTTCCTACTCACACAGCCCCCTCATATCAGCTCTTACCTGGGCTCTTAGCGTATTCTGCCTGGCATAGCACACAGCTCAGTGTTGGGAACTCTCTGGCTGCCTAGAATGTCCTTGGGCTCTGGGGAGATACCCACAACCCCAAGCTCAGGTCTCTGGCTGTTCTGTAGCTCACTGTCCCCTTGATTAGCAGGCTCAGAATTCCCTCTGTTCAGGTGGTAGTTGGAGCTCCAGTTCCAGGCCATATGGCCATGGCCATAATCTCTCTCCCCCCCCCCCCCCCCCGTTACTGGCAGGGAGAAGAAACAAGCTGTGGTCAGGGTGAAATATTCTACTTGGTGGCTTAAAGGGCCCACCAGAGCTATATTATCTTTAGTATACATTCTCAGTAATGTCACTAATCTCTAGTACAGGGGCGTAACTAGAAATCACAGGGCCCCATAGCAAAATGTTGTATGGGGCCCCCCCCCCCCAAAAAAAAAATTAACTAATACCATTGAACAACAGATTACCTCACCCATGTGGCACAGTACCCAGGCAACAGCTTATATTCATTTCGAACAACAAAGTATGCAGTATACTGTATGCAGCCCCTGAAGGACACGCATTGCTGACCTCCATCAGTACAGTGCAGACCCCCCAGCAGTACAGACACCCCTCAGTACAGACCCCCCAGCAGTAAAGACACCCCTCTTAGTACAGACACCCCCTACCTCAGTGCAGACCCCCCTTAGTACAGACCCCCCCAGTGCAGACACCCCTTAGTACAGACCCCCCCAGTGCAGACACCCCCCTTCAGTGCAGGACCCCCCAGCAGTACAGACCCCCCTCAGTAGTACAGACCCCCCAGCAGTGCAGACACCCCCCTTAGTACAGTTCCCCCCAAGTACAGACACCCCACTTAGTACAGACACCACCCCATTACAGACCCCCCCTCAGTGCAGGACCACCCCAGCAGTACAAATACCTCCCAGTGCAGACACCCCCCCCAGTCCAGACCACCCCCTCAGTACAGACCGACCTCAGTGCAGGACCCCCCTCAGTAGTGCAGACTCCCCCCTCAGTAGTGCAGACACCCCTCCATTACAGACCCCCACTCAGTGCAGGACCCCCAGCAGTACAGACACCCCCCTTATTACAGACATCCCCCAGCATTGCAGACACTCCCCAGCATTGCAGACACCTCCCCCCTAAGTAGTGCAGACCCCCCCGAGTAGTGCAGACGCCCACCCCTCAGTGCAAACACCCCTCAGTAGTGCAGACACCCCCCATTACAGACCCCACTCTGTGCAGACACCCCCCTCAGTGCAGACACCCCCCCAGCGGTGCAGACTCCCCCCTCAGTAGTGCAGACTCCCCCCTCAGTAGTGCAGACTCCCCCCTCAGTAGTGCAGACTCCCCTCAGTAGTGCAGACCTCCCCTCAGTAATGCAGACCCCCCTCAGTAGTGCAGCCCCCCTAGTAGTGCAGGCTCCCCCTCAGTAGTGCAGGCTCCCCCTCAGTAGTGCAGACTCCCCCCTCAGTAGTGCAGACTCCCCCCTCAGTAGTGCAGACTCCCCTCAGTAGTGCAGACCTCCCCTCAGTAATGCAGACCCCCCTCAGTAGTGCAGCCCCCCTAGTAGTGCAGGCTCCCCCTCAGTAGTGCAGGCTCCCCCTCAGTAGTGCAGGCTCCCCCTCAGTAGTGCAGACTTCCCCTACAGTAGTGCAGGCTCCCCCCACAGTAGTGCAGACCCCCCCACAGTAATGTAGACTCCCCCTCAGTGCAGACCCCTCAGTAGTGTAGACCCCCCTAGTAGTGCAGGACCCCGTCAGTGCAGACCCCCCTCAGTGCAGACCCCCGAGTAGTGTAGACCCCCCTCAGTGCAGGACCCCCCTCAGTAGTGCAGGACCCCCCCTCAGTAGTGCAGACCCCCTCTCAGTACAGACTCCCCTCAGTAGTGCAGACCCCTCCTCAGTAGTGCAGACCCCTCCTCAGTAGTGCAGACCCCTCCTCAGTAGTGCAGACCCCCCCTCAGTAGTGCAGACCCCCCCTCAGTAGTGCAGACCCCCTAGTAGTGCAGGCTCCCCCTCAGTAGTGCAGACTTCCCTCTCAGTAGTGCAGGCTCCCCCCACAGTAGTGCAGACCCCCCCCCCCCCCCCACAGTAATGTAGACTCCCCCTCAGTGCAGACCCCCCTCAGTATTGCAGACCCCCTCAGTAGTGTAGACCCCCCTAGTAGTGCAGGACCCCGTCAGTGCAGACCCCCGAGTAGTGTAGACCCCCCTCAGTAGAGACTCCCCTCAGTAGTGCAGCAGACCCGAACTCAGTGCAGACCCCCCCCCCCCCCATACCTCAGAACAGCGCTCAGCGCTGATACACAGTGCCGCGTGTGTGTCCCTCCAGCGTAAGCTCCTCCTCCTCTGTGGATGTAAACAGAGAGGAGGGGGAGGCGGCTACGGTCCGTGCTGCTGTGTCCCTGCACCCGCACTACAGAGAGCAGTGTTAGTGATGCGGGCGGCTGCCGCTACTCCAGCGTGTCACCCAGAGAGGCCAGCACCCCCCCACTAACACCACTCACCAGGCCCCCAACTCGGCTGCGGGCCCCATAGCGCCCGCGTGGGTCGCTATGGCGGTAGTTCCGCCACTGCTCTAGTAGATGTATAAGCTACATTCCCATTGATGTCACTGGTCTCTAGTGAATGGATAGGCTACATTCCCATTGATATCACTGGTCTCTAGTGAATGGATAGGTTACATTCCCATTGATGTCACTGGTCTCTAGTGAATGGGTAGGCTACATTCCCGTTGATGCCACCGGTCTCTAGTGAATGGATAGGCTACATTCCCGTTGATGCCACCGGTCTCTAGTGAATAGATAGGTACATTCCCATTGATGTCACTGGTCTTTAGTGAAGGGATAGGTTACATTCCTATTGCTGTCTCCAGTCTCTAGTGAAAGGATAGACTACATTCTAAGAGATATCACTGGTCTATTTTGAATTGATACATTGTATTCTCAGTGATGTTAGCGTTGACTAGTGAATTAATATGCTGTATTCTCAGTGATGTCAGTGAGTGAATATGTTAAATTTTTATGATTTTTTTGTGCTCAGATGAAAAACATTGTTCCCTTTATATGGATGGCAAGCACACAGAGGTTTTTTTTTTTTTTTTTTTAGTGGATCATTAACTACAAAACATCATGTGGCAGAGATGCCTTTATTTTTATCTTGAGAAAAGTTTAGTTACACTCAGTAAATAAGAGGTTTCTGAGGGTATGGCATATGAGGAGCCAGCTGCATCAATGACCCTAGTGTTGCAGGATTCTGTATTTGGAGGTATGGAGGTCACCCAGGTTACAACAAGAAAATGTCTCCTCTAATATTAGGAGCAAAAGCTCAGAATGTACCAGGAAAACTTCTTAAACATGCCCGAAAATAACAGGCCTCTCTGTGTGTTACTATCCCTGCTTTACCTGAAAGTTCTACTAAGTGACAAGGCAATTGGGTTGCCAACATATATATAACAGTCATCTTAAAGTGACCCTATAACCAGAAATAGGAGAAATATGAGGACTGTTATAACCAACCTCCTTCTGAAAATACTAGCTGCCTGGTCTTTATTTTGACCCCCTGGCTTCAGTATTGTTTAAGACCCCAATCTAGAACAAGTGTGCAGGTAATAAGACTCAGAGACAAGTCTGTAGGATTCATCCAGACTGGTATCTAAGATGTTATGACAGCAAGAGGATGACTATGGCAGACAACAAACTTTTTAAGAAGTAAAGGAAAAAAAAATACCAGCCACCATGTTTTACTTATAGCTATTTGCTATAGCTATTGCAAGATAGTCCAAAGTATGTGGGCTGCCCTCCAGAATACTGCATTCAGGTGTTTTTAGTAAAGGGTACTGTTATGCTACAGCATACTTATGGTATCTGTAGCTGTATTCATACACTTGTAACAACACAGTTGAGTAGTTGGGATGACCCAACAGTTCAGTCTGCACCTAGGTTCAGACCAAACTTTGGCTGTTACAGAGTGTAGATGAACTCCTGTACTTTCGCCCATTTGGCGCCCCCTGTTCAGTGGGAGTAGATCATCATATATAGCCCATATTTGATTAATGATGCAACTACCACCATTCCCTTATATACAGCTGTAGCCAAAAGTTTTGAGAATGACACAAATATTATTTTTCACAAAGTCTGCTGCTTCAGTGTTTTTAGATTCTTTTGACAGATGTTACTATGATATACTGAAGTATAATTACAAGAATTTCATAAGTACCAAAGGCTTTTATTGACAATTGCATTAGGTTATGCAAATAGTCAATATTTGCATTCAGTGTTAACCCTTCTTATTCAAGACCTCTGCAATTTGCCCTGGAATGCTGTCAATCAACTTCTGGGCCACATCCTGACTTATGGCAGCCCATTCTTGCATAATCAATGCTTGGAGTTTGTCAGAATTTGTGGGTTTTTTGTTCACCCACCTCTTGAGGATCGACCACAAGTTTTCAATGGGATTAAGGTATGGGGAGTTTCCTGGCCATAGACCCAAATATTGATGTTTTGTTCTCCAAGCCACTTTGATCTTTATCTTTTCACTTTTTTTTAAAGTTATCGCTTTTGCCTTATGGCAAGATGCTCCATCATGCTGGAAAAGGCATTGTTGGTCACCAAACTGTTCTTGGATGGTTGGGAGAGGTTGCTCTTGGAGAATGTTTTTGAACCATTCTTTATTCAAAATTTAGGCAAAATTGTTAGTGAGCTTACTCCCTTGCCTGAGAAGCAACCCCACACATGAATGGTCTCAGGAAGCTTTTCTGTTTACATGACATAGGACTGATGGTAGCACTCACATTTTGTTCTCTGGACAAGGTTTTTTCTGGATGCCCCAACCAATCGAAAAGGGAATTCATCAGAGAAAATTACTTTACCCCAGTCCTCAGCTGTCCAATCCCTGTACCTTTTGCAGAATATCAGTCTGTCCCTGATGTTTTTCTTGGAGATAAGTGGCTTCCTTGCTGCCATTCTTGACCCCAAGCAATCCTCCAAAAGTCTTTGCCTAACTGTGTGTGCAAATGCCCTCGCACCTGCCTGCTGCCATTCCTGAGCAAGCTCTGGTGGTGCCCTGATGGTGCAGCTGAATCAACTGTAGGAGACAGTCCTGGTTCTTGCTGGACTTTCTTGGGCGCCCTGAAGCCTTTTTCAAAATGCAGTGGAAATGTTTTTTTATGGGATTAAGTTAATTTTCATGGCAAAGAGGGACTTTGCAATTAATTGCAATTAATCTGATCACTCTTCATATCATTCTGGAGTATATGCAAATTGCTATCATAAAAACGGAGGCAGCAGCCTGAGTGAAAATGAATATTTATGTAATTCTCAAAACTTTTGGCCACGGCTGTAGTTGATGACATCCTAGGGAGCTGTAGTTCGTCTAGGGGTGCCATCAGAATCAATCATGTTTTTTTCTTTGGATGAGTTGGTACACAGCAGGCATCCTTATTGATGATGGATTTACAACAAGGGACATTTTGGTTGGGAATTTTTTTTTTTTACAAAAGGATTTGTCAAACATTTGGGTGTCTAAATTCCCCAGTTACAATTATTTTTTGTAAATGTTTAGGGGTACTACTTTGCCTATTAGCTCAAAAAAATGGGCATTTTTTATTTGACAAATTTGGCTTCCAAGTTCGCCGAATCCAATCAAATCACAAACTATTGCAATATATATGCACTAAATTTTGTACAAATTTTGTATATATGGTGATTTTCTATGTTTAACTTGACATACATTGCATTTATTATGTTATATCTATGCTCACTCAATGTACTTTCTCTATGTACCAAATAAAAATCGTTTGTAAACAAAAAAAGAACTGAACCAAGGACAGTTTGGCTCATCCCTATTGAGTAGTGACCATAATATTTTTTTATTTTATTTGCACAATTACTTTTTTTGGTTTAACTGGATGGACATGTGTTGTTTTTCAACCTGACTAACATGTAACTAGAGCAGAAAAATGTATAGGAAAAATTACATATAACAAAACGGGACTTTAACAACACTGGCATGACAGGTCACTTATAGTAAAAACAAAAATTGTATTTACATATCATAATAAATAAAAATTTTTGTGTGTACACATAAATTTTAAACAACAAAGTGATTAATATTCCATGTCTATAGACTTGATATAAAATGTATCCCAATGGACCAAAATTCACAGTGATTCACTGTGGAATGTCCTATAAGATAGACAGAGAAATGTAGGTCCAATTCCATAGGTCAATGCATTTTGCCTGATATATGGCTTTCTCGGGACCATAATATATGGGGTATCGAGATTCAAAATGGGGGGGATGTCAACACATATCAATAGTCTCTCAGGCACACACAGGGGCTTTCAGAGCCCCTCACCATCCACAACAGCCCCATGTGTGGCTGGTTAGGTGGTATTCATAAATATTAATAAGTTCCTGTCTACCTGCTACAGGCAGGTGTGTGTGTGTGTGTGTGTGTGTGTGTGTGTGTGTGTGTGTGTGTGTTTACATTAAATGTAGGGAGTAATAGTAGACATAAATTCACACATGTCTTCCACAAATAGACCCAGAGAACCTGAAAATATACAGTAGTACACAGCCACCAGTGTGATATATTAGATCGCCCCTCAAAGGAAGTTGGTAGTTGAGGAATCAGTCCTCCACAAGGGTCAATAATCTTCAAGGATGGCCTAGATCGCAAATACCGCCATTTCAAAATAAACCAAAATAAAAAAACAACTGAGACCAGTGGTGGAACTACCAGGGTTACAAAGGCCACAATTCAGACCGGGTCCACCACCAGGCTTGAAGGAAGGGACCCCGGGTGGCCTTAAGGTTATAGTTATGCCTCTGGTACCTGACTTCTCAAATGGGCACATGTTTCCACAGACCCACCTCCAAAAACATATGTAAAACCTTCTCAGAAGAGTGAAGGCTGATATTTGGGGAGAAGACGCAGTTCCATATTAATAGCCAAGGTTTGGGATGTCCAAAAACTCATATAGGTGAGCAGGTCGGGTGTTCACATATAGTGAATTTTCACAAGTGGAGGTTCAGCCTGATACAAAAATTTCTAAATCTACTTGCATCAACAATCTAAGACTAACCTATCTAGCCCTGTAAAGAAGAAATTGCTATACATACTTTTTCTGAAGCCGCTCCGACAACCAACAACAGCTGGAAAATGCCTGGGAAGTGACATCACCAATTGAGTTACCATAGGGCTTCCAATGTCTGCTGCCTCTCCTGCACATGCCTACACAGAGAAGCTGCCACTGACAGCTCAACGTGGGACCGGACCAGAGCGGGTTCAGAAAAGGTATGTGTATTGATTTCTTCTTTACAGGGCTAGATAGGTTAGTCTTAGATTGTGGATGCCTGTAGATGTAGAGATTTTAGTATTAGGGTGAACTTCTACTTTAATACCATTTATACTAAATTTATTAAATTATCCTAAATTTTGTAGATTTCACAAATAGATTGTATATTTCTAGACTCTTGACTTTCAGACATGCAAACAAGATCTCATGGTCCTCAGGCATTTGTGGCTATCAGTGCATTGGACAGCTGTTCTTAGTTAGGCCAACAAAGGCTAGGTGCATTTACCTAACTAGCTGGCTATCAGTGCATTGGACAGCTGTTCCTAGTTAGGTGGAAAACAAAAGTGATTGGCTGAAGTCATTTAACCCGGATGAGGCTCAACTGATGTTGTCAGCTGGTGCCCCACAGATGTTACATTGTCACCATATCTAACTAAAAATGTCCAAAAGGCCAGATAGCCATCTTCTCTATGATCGTCTCTTGAACTTGGAGCACAGGAAAACAGCTGAGTCTGAGCAATATGAAAAATTAAATGTATTGCATTTCAATCAGAATCTTCCTTTGTTTTGCAGATTGCAGACACAGCAAGTGGATCTATTATTTAATAATCCTGAATTGTGTCATTTTGTTATCTGACAAACGTCTGCACATGATCGGCTGCAGTGCTGGAAATGGTGCTCCTTAAAGGGAAAGCATGATGTATTTTCTGTCAGCAGATCTTTTGAGTTATGTTTTCTTTCAAGTTTAACTTTGGGAAAATAAAAAATCCTGCCATGCAGTTAGGCTACCCCCACACTGCAAGAGTTAAATGCTCATTTATGGCCAGGGAATTGGAAGAACGCTATTTTACTTACCCGGTCCTCCTCTCCTCCAGCAGATGGTGCTCCCCTTTGCCCAAGCTGTACACTGATCCTCAGCATCTTCACACTCAATGTTGGGCTTTGGACCCTGTCTTGAGAACATCCAACTGCCAGAGCATGGGGAGAAGAGGCTGCGGGGACCTAACTTGCAGTACAGAGGAACCTGGGGATCAGTTAAGGATCAGGTAGGCAAACATGTTTTTTTGTTCCCCTAGACTTAACTAAGCATTTACCCTTGCAGTGCGGGGCATCCCAACTGCAAGGGATCATTTCTACTTTTCTAAGAGTTCAACTTTAAAGCAATTAAAAAATGTAGCTAAAAATAAACAACCTTTTTTTCATCTACAGCTTTAGTTATATTACTTACCTGTATTGAAGTAAGTCCCACAATAAGCAGGCTGCTGGATTATGTAGAAATCTTCACTGCAGGGCTGCCCTGTTCTCTTCTTGCTGCTGCACTTCTAGCACTGTGGGAGAAAACAGCTTTCTGGGCTCACATGCACTAAAGATGATTCAATGGGGACACCCCCCCCCCTTCTCCAGTGGGAAACATTTTCATTGATTACACTGCCTGTAATACAATCAGTGAATGGGGAAGAATCTAAATAGTCGCAGGATTCTCCACCTCATCCACAGATCATGTAACAGGCAGTTCATCATTGGGAAGAGAGCAGACCAGCCTTGCAATGAAGTTCAGCATTAGGAAGAGTACAGGGCAGCCTTGCAGTGAAGTTCATCATCAGGAAGAGGACAGGGCAGCCTTGGAATGAAGTTCAGTAGCAGGAAGAGGACAGGGCAGGCCTAAAGTGAAGTGCATCAGCAGGAAAAGGGCAGGGCAGCCCTGTGGGAAGTTCATCACCAGGAAGAGGACAGGGCAGCCCTGCAGAGAAGTTAATCAGCAGGAAGAGTTGTTTTGCTTGCGTCTATCTAGCAAGGTTACTTTGTGGTATAAGTAAGGAAGCTGAGACCTCTGCAGTGTGTAAATGTTCTTTTACTATACAAAGATGCTGTATATACAAAACTATTAAAATATTAGGAATACAAATCAAGACTGACTGATATCTATAACAAGCAAAATGCCTAGCAAATAAACAGCCTATGGCCTGTAACAGTAGAAATACACTTAAAAGTTACTTAACTCCGGTTACTGTGTAATCATGATCTTCGTTGCTCCTGGAGACCAGGCACCTTCTTATTTGTTTATTAAAGATTCTTCCTCATGCTCTGGTGTTAATCCATGATGAGTGAGTTCCAGCTTATACCTGGCAACCTTTATATAGCTCAGGTTGTTTTCTATAACAACTGACTAACAGTAATTTTTTCAGTTTGAGAGACCCTCTCTTACCTGTTTACTGTAGCTATAGAGACAATAGCCTATTCAAACTGTCAACTGAATACAACAATGGAATCTACATTCCCATTGTATCCAACAGCATTTGTTTGAGAAGTTCTGTGTCTGAATGCTGTTCCAGTGTTATAATAAAAAATCATATTTTAACAAACACAACACCCTTGATTTTTATAACTTCAAACCTTCCTGCCAGATTCCCTCTCATTGCTAGATAGGCTTCAGCTTCAGATACGTTACTCTTGGTTTCTATGTCATGGGAAGGAGTAATATGGTATCAGTTAAGCCATATTCTTTCAGGAACCTTACATAAATACTGAACTCCGCACTCCAGCTGTCAAATCTGTGCCCAGCCTCTACCATCCTCTCATATGGTGTGCTTTTGACCTAGAATTTAATAACATGACTGCCTGTGTGAGAACCTGTATGTGTGGGTGTAAGTTTGCGTATCTGGTCCTTTAATAGCCCGTTATATCTTTCAATCAAACCAACTGCCTGTGGATGGTATGGGATGTGACACAACCAGTACTCTCCAGAATCTTTGGCCCACTGATTTACTGTTGATCTGGTGAAGTGTGAGCTGTTATCACTTTGGACTAGTTTGGGACAACCATAAGCAACGACAAGTTTCTGTAGCAATTGAAGCATTGCGGCTTGATTTGCATGTTTGCAAGGATGAACGAGCATAAGACCCTCTGGGTCAGGATCAGTTAGGTTTATTAGATACACAAATGTACTTGTCCACTTTTGGGATGAGCCGAACACCCCCCGGTTCGGTTCGCACCAGAACTTTCAAACAGACCCCAAATTCGTACGAACTTTAGAACCCCATTGAAGTCTATGGGACTCGAACGTTCAAAATTAAAAGTGCTAATTTTAATGGCTAATATGCAAGATACTGTCCTAAAAAGGGTTTGGGGACCTGGCTCCTGCCCCAGGGGACATGGGTCAATGCCTAAAATGTTTTTAAAAATGTCAGTTTTGGCGGGAGCACTGATTTTAATGACGATTAAAGTGAAAAAAAAAGTGAAATATTCCTTTAAATATGGTGCCTGGGGGGTGTCTGTAGTATGCCTGTGAAGTGCCACGTGTTTCCCGTGTTTAGAACAGTCCCTGCACAAAATGACATTAAACGGAAATAACATAATTTAAAACTGCTTGCGGTTTTAATGTTATATCTGGTTCCTGCAATATGGTTGAAAATCATTGAGAAAAATGGCATGGGTAGCCCTCCCTGCCCATTACCAGCCCCTTTGGGTCTTGTACGCATATTAAGGGGAACCCCGTACCCATATTAAAAAAAGGAAATGCGTGTGGCCCCCAGGCCCTATATACTCAGAACAGCAGTATACAGGCGGTGCAAACAAGACAGGGACTGTGTAGGTTTGTTGTGTTAAGTTGAATCAATTTGTAATTTTCAACTGGTACATTTTTAACCACCTCGCGCCCGCCCTATAGCCGATTTACGGCCTTAGAGCAGGCGCTTTCCTGCAATTAGCCATCCCTGAACATCCTATTGTTTACTTCCACAATGCGCGCCGCCGCGGGCGCGCATAGCGGAAGTTCTGTGTTCGCCGTGTCCCCCGGGGACAGGCAAACACAGATCGCTGTAAACGGCCAATCACAGCGGCCGTTTACAGCGTGATCGGCGTGTCCAATGGGAGATGATCTCATATGTAAACATATGAGATCATCTCTCAGCGCCGCTCTCCCTCCTCACACAGACAGCGTGTGAGAGGGGAGAGATGAACGGCTGCAGCAGCCGTCAGTGCACAGAGAAAAAAAAAAGTGTAAAAAAAAAAGTGCCATCCTCCCCCAGTGTCATCCTCCCCCAGTGCCATCCTCCCCCAGTGCAATCCTCCCCCAGTGCAATCCTCCCCCAGTGCAATCCTCCCCCAGTGCCATCCTGCCCCAGTGCCATCCGCCCCAGTGCCATCCTGCCCCAGTGCCATCCGCCCCAGTGCCATCCGCCCCAGTGCCATCCACCCCCGTGCAATCCACCCCACCCCAGTGCCACCTGCCCCCAGTGCTATCTGTCCCCAGTGCCACCTGTTGTCAGTGCCATTTGTCCCCAGTGCCATCTGTCATCAGTGCCACGTATAAGTGGCATCTGTCATCAGTGCCACGTGTCATTAGTGCCACATAGTGCCATCTGTCATCAGTGCCACGTATTAGTGCCATCTGTCATCAGTGCCACGTATCAGTGCCATTTGTCATCAGTGCCACCTGTCAGTGTCACGTGCCATCTGTTGTCAGTGTCACGTGTCATCAATGCCACTTAACAGTGCCATCTGTCATCAGTGTCACGCGTCATCGGTGCCACGTATTAGTGCCATCTGTCATCGGTGGCACGTATTAGTGCCACGTATTAGTGCCACGTGTCATCAGTGCCATGTGTCATCAGTGCCACGTATTAGTGCCACGTGTCATCAGTGCCACATATTAGTGTCATCTGTCATCAGTGCCACATATTAATGCCATCTGTCATCAGTGCCACGTGTCATCAGTGCCACGTATAAGTGTCATCATTGCCACTTATCAGTGCCATCTGTGCCATCTGTCATCAGTGTCATTGTCCTGGTATTTCAAAAGTGTAATAAGTAGTCAACAAGTTAGATGTGTAATTTATGCTCCTAGAACACGTGATGGCGCTCCCTGCATGTTGGGCCTCTCTATGTGGCCAGGCTGTGAAAAAGTCACACACATGTGGTATTGTAATACTCAGGAGTAGCAGAATTTTTTTTGGTTTGTCATTTGTGGTATACACATGCCATGTGAGAGAAATAACCTATTACAATCACAATTTTGTGGAGAAAAAATAAATAAATGAAAAATCTTAATTTTGCAAAGAATTGTGGGAAAAAATGACAACATCAAAAAGCTCACTATGCCTCTTACTAAATACCTTGGAATGTCTACTTTCCAAAAAGGGGTCATTTGGGGGGTATTTGTACTTTCCTGACTTGTTCGGGTCACAAGAAGCGAGATAGGCCACCAGTACATCAGATGTGATCAATTTTGTGCGATTCGCACCACAGCTTGTAGACTCTCTAACTTTCACAAAGACCAAATAATATCCACTAATTTGGGTTATTTTTTACCAAAGATATGTAGCAGTATAAATTGTGGCCAAAATTTATGAAGAAAAATTAATAATTTGCATAATTCTGTCACAGAAACAAAGAAATATGCGTTTTTTTTTCGAAATTTTCGGTCTTTTTTCATTTATAGCCCAAAAAATAAAAACCCCAGAGGTGATCAAATACCACCAAAAGAAAGCTCTATTTGTGGGAAAAAAAGGACACACAATTCATTTGGGTACAGTGTTGCATGACTGAGTAATTGTCATTCAAAGTGTGAGAGCACCAAAAGCTGAAAATTGGTCTGGTCAGGAAGGGTGTTTAAGTGCCCAGTAAGCAAGTGGTTAAAGTGTAGCTCCAGTCAAAAAAACTATTTTTAAGCTTTTTGGAAAACATAGGGAAGGGTTATCACCCCTGTATAATTTGTTTTGTCATACATCTTTTTTCATCTCACTTGCTGTTGTCTCCTTCCGTTTGCAAGTAGGAGATGTTTGTAAGTTGGATGTTTGAAAGTAGGGGCCTGCCCTATATGCTCTGCAGAAATGGCGGAACAAGGTGTTGGTTTTGCCACAACATTGTAAGCCCTCAAAGTGACTCTTGGTGGGCGCTGGAGCGCCCTGCTGTGAACGATTATATCAAGAATTGTAATTACATGCCATTGTTGAACAGTGGTAGAAAAATTGACCTTTGGTGGTTGTGGTGCTGGTGCCACAACACTATAAGTCCTCACAGTTACTCTGGGTGGGCACAGGAACGGGCCCTCCTGTGAAATATTATATCAAGAATTGTAATTACATGTCCCTGTTAAACAGGGGCAGAAAAATTGGGCCTTAGGCACTGGTGCTGGTGCCACGACACTGCAACCTCTCCCATATACTCTAGTTTTATTGCAGGAATTAGCCCTGCTGCAAAGCATTGCATCAAAAATTGTAATTAAACGCCCCTGTTAAACAGGGGCAGAAAAATTGGGCCTTAGACACTGGTGCTGGTGCCACCACACTGCAACCTCTCCCATATACTCTAGTTTTATTGCAGGAATTAGCCCTGCTGCAAAGCATTGCATCAAAAATTGTACTTAAACGCCCCTGTTAAACAGGGGCAGAAAAATTGGACAACTGTCTCTGGAATTTTCCTCTGTGGCCCAGTCCACATCATTCCTAGGAATTTCACCTCTGTGGCAGGTCCTTGGACTTTGTTTCTGTTGATAGCCCACCCTCTGTTCTCCAAGTGCTGTATCAGCAGGTACAGTGCTTCAGTTACATCTTCTTTTGTCCTAGAGATCATGATGTCATCAATGTAGTGAAACACAGCGACTTTCAAATGTCAGGAAATCACTCCATGACAAATCGTTGGAGAATGAAGATGGTCTTGCGGAAGGACATTGAAAGTGTACTGGCGACCGTCCCACACCATAGCAAACTGGTCTCGACACTCTGGGTCTATAAAAATTGAAAAGAATGCATTAGCCAGGTCTATCACAGCATGATATTCTCCGGCCTCTTAAGCAATTTTCTCAACAATTGAGATCATATCTGGTACAGCTAACTTCAATGGAGGTGACACTTTGTTTAGATCTTTGGCTTACCTCTACATAGTCTATCACCTCTTCAATCCATTATGAATGCCGCTGCCAGACTCATCTACCTTACCAATCGCTCGGTGTCTGCTACCCCTCTCTGTCAATCCCTCCACTGGCTTCTGCTCAGCCAAAGAATTAAATTCAAAATACTAACAATTACATACAAAGCCATCCACAACTCTGCCCCCAGCTACATCACTGGCTTAGTCTCTAAATACCAACCTACTCGTCCTCTTCGTTCCTCTCAAGACCTCCTGCTCTCTAGCTCCCTCATCACCTCCTCCCATACTCGCCTCCAGGACTTTTCCAAAGCCTCCCCAATCCTATGGAATGCCCTACCCCAATCTGTCCGCTTATCTCCTACTTTATTAGCTTTTAGACGATCCCTGAAAACACTTCTCTTCAGAGAAGCCTACCCCACCCACACCTAACTGTATTTTCATTTTCTCCATCAGCTCATCCCCCCACAGTTAAAACCTTTTGTTTCAACTTGACCCTCCCTTCTAGATTGTAAGCTCTAACGAGCAGGGCCCTCTGATTCCCTCCTGTATCGATTTGTATTGTAAGTGTACTGTCTGCCCTCATATTGTAAAGCGCTGCGCAAACTGTTGGCGCTATATAAATCCTGAATAATAATAATAATAATAATAATCTCTGTAATTTACAGTCATTCTATATGTCCTCTATGGTTTCTTTAGGCCTCTTTCACATGGACTGTCCGTTCAGGTTCGCCTGTCAGTTTTTTAGGCAGACCTGAACGGACGCTCCACAGACCTCTATGGAGCATCAGATGTCAGCGGTGACACGTCCGTTGACATCTGACCCACTCCAATCCAAAAAAGTGTGATGGAGGAAAAGCCTAGTTTTTCATCCGTCTGCGGATCGGATTGGGTGACGACGGACTCTACGGTCCGTCGTCATCCAATCCCCCATAAGGGAGAGTGGCGCTCTGACAAGTCCGTCCCTGCTCAGTGTGCAGAGTCGGACCTGTCATCTGCCTGCTCAGCGGGGATTGACGGAGCGATCCCCCGCTGAGCAGAGCGGGCTCCGTACACGGACATGTCCGTGTGAAGGAGCCCTTACTGGGAACTCCAGAGACAAGAAAGGACTTACAACGGGTCTAAGGATCCCTACTCTCAACAGTTCTTGAATAGTCTCCCCGATTTCTTTATGGCTTCCAGGAAGTCTGTACTGGTTGAGACAGACTGGCTTATCTGGTAGAGGACAGGGGTCCATTTTGCATGACCTCTGACCACAGTCTTCACTGTCCTAACCAGATACACTTTAGGATATCCGAATGTGAATGTACCCCTTTCAGTCTGAATTGACTGACATTGAAGTACATCCATCCCAAGAATATTTTTGGGTAACTCTGATATTGCCAATAGCCAATTTTACCCGTATCCTAACTGCTGGTGTGGTTTGCCCTCCCAAACCTTCTACATAAATCAATTCTCCTTTGTGATGGGAAGGATTTCCTTGCAAAAGTTTAACTTCAGCTCCGGTATCAATTAAAGCCATTACATGTGTAGGAGAAGATGACTTCCCCCACCATACATTGACAGATGCGTATGGGCTGTCACTGCCCTCACTGTTATTACAGAAGACTCACCTTCCCTGCATAAGGATAAGAACTTCCCAATCCCTTTTCTGATTCTCTCTAACTCCTCCCCAGGATAAAGGAATTTGAGTTTGGGTTCATGTTCAGTTTTGGGAATTGGTTTGGGGCTAACAGGAGGGGTCTGTTCTGTTTTCTCTAATGCCCTATACACACGGTCGGGCTTTCCGACAGCAAATTCCGTCAGATTTTTTTCGACGGATTTTGGCCCAAACTTGTCTATCATACACACGGTCGCACAAAGTTGTTGGAAAATCCAATCGTTCTGAACTCAGTGACGTAGAACACGTATGACAGGACTATAAATGGGCCAGTAGTCAATAGCTTTCGTCTTGTAATTTATTCTGAGCATGCGTGGCACTTTGTCCGTCGGAATTGTCTACACACGATTGGAATTTAAACGATTGGATTTTGTTGTCAGAACATTTTAAAACCAGCTCTCAAACTTTGTGTGTCGGAAATTCAGACGGAAAAAGTCTGATGGAGCCCACACATGATCGGATTTTCCGACAACATGATCCGATCGCACAAGTTACACAACACACCACAGAAAAGAAAGGTCTGCTTCAGTTTAATTATAGCAAGGTTACTTTGTGGTATAAGCAAGGAAGATGCAGTGTGTAAATGTGCTTTTACTATACAAAGATGCTGTACATACAAAACAATAACAGTATTAGGAATACAAATCAAGACTGACAGATATCTATAACAAGCAAATTGCCTAGCAAATAAACAACCTATGGACTGTAACAGTAGAAATACGCTTAAAAGTTACTTGACTTTGGTTACTGTGTAATCATGATCTCCCTTGCTCCTGGAGACCAGGCACCTTCTTCTTTTTTTTGAAAAATATGTTTATTAAAAGTTTCATAACAAACAACACTTATAACAACAGTGCTCACAGTATACAAGAGCCGTTCAATGACACAGAAATATTCAATGCAACATAATATTTCAGCAGTTCACAGTAAAAAGCAAAAAGGGTGCTCCACTGGCGGCCCCAATGCCCTCTGCCAGTATAAACGATCCCCCATCTGGTTCCATAAAAGCAAAGGACAGCTCCTAAGAGCACGAAGGGGGGAGGGGAGCAGAAATATAGCATAACAGAGCAAGGGTACCAATTCCCCCCCGCAACCACAGTCACCATCCCCATCTAAGCTGTTTCGGGGTCAGCTACCCAAGCATGCCAGACCTTATCATACTTCTTTGGACATCCCCGATGGAGGTAAGTATCTTTGTAAAGGGGAAGACTGTTATTCACCAGGCGCTTCCATTGCACCACGGATGGGGGTTCTGCCTTTTTCCAGTGCATAGCAATATTCTTACGAGCATAAAAGAGCAGCAGGCCAGTCATCGTGCGTTTGGCGGTGGACTGCACCACGGGCTCAATGAGTCCCAATATGCAGACCTCCATGGCCAAAGGCACCATAGTCATGGTGACCTTTCTGATCAGATGTAACACTGACTCCCAGTACTGCTGGACCCTAGGGCACTGCCAGAAAATGTGTGAGAAGTCCCCAGGGGAGGCCCCACATCGCCAACAGCTCGGAGAGTGCACAGGGTTCATCCTATGGAGTCTGTACGGGGTGTAGTAGGCCCGGTGTACAATTTTAAATTGCACAAGGCGATCCCTAATAGAGACCAGGGAGTTAAAAGGAAGGTCCCAAACATCATCCCAGTCATCTGTGTCTAGTGAGGGGATGTCAGTCCGCCAACTGGCCCAAAGTTTGTCAAGAGCCGGCAGCGACACATTTATGAGATGGGAGTATAAAACTGAAGTAGGTTTCCTGTCGCAGTCGGCCCTGAGTGTGTGTTCCAGTTTCGATTGTGCCAAATTGCAGGAGGAATTCGGGAATTGCGCTGTGAACGCGTGGACCAGTTGAAGGTATCGGAATAGATAGTGACCAGGCACATTGTACTTGGAGATTAGGCTGGTAAAGGGGAGTATAGAGCCCTGCTCCACGACATGCGACATAAGCTTAATCCCGTGCCTAGTCCATGCGCATGGGTCAGGGATCTGGTATAGGTGAGACAGGCCAGGATTCAGCCACAGTGGGGCATTCGGGGACACATCAGTGCGTCCACGTCCCTCCAGGGCCAGCCCCGCCCGCCATGCTCGCAGGGTAGCGACCGTGGAGGGAGTCAAAGAATAAGGAGCCCGAGGGCCTCGGTAGATTAGAAGCTGGAGGGCCTCCAACGAACCCAGAACCGAAGCCTCCAGAACAGTGGAGGAGTTTGTTTGATCCGGCTGCAGCCACCAGGCTACCGTAACCAGCTGTGCGGACAGATAGTATTTGTAACAGTCTGGGAAAGCCATGCCCCCCTGTGTCCGTGGTCTCATCAAAGTGGTCAAGCGGTACCTGGGTGACGAGGAGCCCCAAATAAAGGAGGAGAAAATCTGGTTCAGTTTTTTGAAAAACGACTTAGGCAACCACTGCGGGGAGTGACGAAACAGGTAAGTAAGTCTGGGGATGACCTTCATTTTAAGGAGATTTACACGCTCCCCCAGAGCGATAATGGCAGGTTACTCCATGATTTGAGCTTAGCCTGGATATCCAAAAAAACCGGGGTAAGATTTAGTGTGAGGTAATCCGACACCAAGTGAGATACCTGAACCCCCAGATACTTAAATGAGTCGACCCAGACAAGGGGGTTGTCCGAGAGCGAAGTGGCCCTTGCCCCCTGATCAATCGGAAACAGAAGAGATTTGGACCAGTTCACCCTGAGACCAGTGACCCCTGCATAAGTATCCAGCACATCTAACACTCCCTTCAGTGCAGGACCAGCATCATTTAGAAAGAGCAGCATGTCATCTGCGTACAGGGCCACCCTCTCCTCCAGCAGCCCAATACGCAAACCTGACACCCGGGGCGAGACACGCAGTGCCTCCGCCACAGGTTCGATCGCAAGGGCAAACAGGCACCTTCTTCTTATTACAGATTCTTCCTCCTGCTCTGGTGTTAATCCATGATGAGTGGGCTCCAGCTTATCCCTGGCAAGCTTTATATAGCTCAGGCTGTTTTCTATAACAACCGACTAACAGTCATTCTTTCAGTTTGAGAGACCCGCTCTTACCTGTTTATTGTAGCTATAGAGACAATAGCCTATGTCAATTGAATACAACAATGGTATCTACGTTCCCATTGCATCCAACAGCATTTGTTTGAGAAGTTCTGTGTCTGAATGCTGTTCCAGTGTTATAATAAAAAAATCATATTTTAACAAACGCAACGCAAGAATGCAGGGCAGTCCTGCATTGAAGTTCAGAAGCAAGAAGAGGACAGACCAGTCCTGCAGTGAAGTTCATATTTGAGAAGAGGGCAGACCAGACTTGCAGTGAAGTTCATCAGCAGGAAGAGGCCAGACCAGACTCGCAGTGAATTTCATTACCAGGATAAGGACAGGGCAGCCCTGCAGTGAAGTCCATCAACAGGAAGAGGACAGGGCAGCCCTGCAGTGAAGTTTGTCAGCAGGAAGTGGACAGGACAGGAAAGATTTCAGCAGTCTGCACATTGTGGGACATATTTCAATACAGGTAAATACATGTAAGCAAAGCTTTAGAGAAAACATTTTTTTTTTAGCTAAACTTCAGCTTTAAAGCCCAAATAGAGGATGTAAACCTCACAGTTTTTGACCTATACATAAAAAGTAGGTGCTCAAAGTTATAGCTATGGATGGGGCTGCAATATAATAACAGGAAACACTGCACCCTTAGTAAACATCTATACCCCTTTAAATGACCCTCTTTCTATTTAAAAAAAAGGCATATCTGGGCCGCTGTCCCTGCTACCAAATTCCCCTCGAAGCTTGAGAAATCTTCTGTCGAAGTCTACAGAGAGGCCAAACACTTCTGGTAGCCTTCCCCCTGCTAAAGCTGCAGTGTGGGACCCTTGCTATCTACAGGGGAGCAGGGGTCTCTGCGCAGAGGTCCAATATATGCCCTGTTGAGGTAGATATATAGGCCGGCATCAGTAGAATTAATGATTGGACTGCTCTGGCTCTGACTCAGCAGAGGTGACTTTGTTTTGATCTCCTTATTTGATTTAAACTGAAAGTTCAATTTTTTGATTTATGATCCATTTAGGATTGATTTGTGATTGATCTAAAGATTGTTTTCGCATGTTTGAATATATTTTTTACAAGCTCAGTTGCTTATTATCGGTTTTTGATTGAAAAATCACCTGTGTATGCTGATGATCAGAATTTGGACCGTCATTCAAAAGTTGTCCAACTTGATCAGCAGTGGATCTGTTACAAATGTATTGGGTGTGTGGTCTGCATTAGGAAACATCACTCTGGCTACGCTGCTTAGACTTCATTTTGGAGCTGGGTGACATTCCTGGAGCATTTCGGACACTGGGATCTCCAAAAGCACAAGAGCTGGCGCAGAGCAACCTGGAGGTGGAGTTTAGCTGCGTCACCCCATAGAGCTGGCCAACATTGAACACTGCTCAGCTCTAGCATTTTTTATTTTCAACCACTAAATGGACTTTTAATAATTTTTACCTGCCATATACTTTAATGAGTGCAGTCTTTGATAGAAAAAAAAAACCTTGCTGGATTGGCTCCAAATTATGTGTGGTCTGTTCAGTGACATATTGTTTCAGTTTCCTGGAGTTAACATCGCAGAGCTAGGCTGAAATTGATGGCTAATGGCTTTGTCTGCCGTTCTGTGAATCCAGAGGAAGGAATGCATTCCACATTGTTCTAATACGCGCCTTTAGTGTGCTGGGAAAAGTGCAATCTTTTGGAACGTCGCGCTGAAAAGTGAACGCTGCTATTTCTTATGTTAATTGAGCTTGCCGTTCTGCCCCTCCAGAGTGCTGAAGGAGCCTGTCTTTTGTTGTAGCAGATGAAGCCGACTAGACTCCGTCTGCTCCACAATTATTTTACTTACACTAAATAGGTGGCAGATCAATGTCAGCACAATGTTCTCACTGCGAGTCTGCGCTCTGTCCCCCCCAACTCTTTCTTTATACTCTATCGCCATCTGCTGGTGACAGCTGCAATGAACTGGGATGAGATATACATTATGTATACACACACATAAAATATTCCTGGGTAGGGATGAGCAGAACTGAGAGTTCTCATTTAACTAAAATTTCAGCAAAACACAAAGAACACACAAAGAGAATGCAAAGAACAATAGATAAAATAAGCTACCCCAAAAAACTAACATGCACACCTTCTAGATAAATACATTTTTAAAAAGTGAATATTTTTTGCACAATTTTCAAGAAAGCAAAATTGAGAGTTTCTGCCTTTGCAAAATTGGTAACTTCACATCGATATCAATTTCACCAATTTTATGGCATCCTAGGCCATAAAAGAAGAATAGTAGAATGACTTAAAATGTCTCATATAGTAGGATAATTGTATATATATATATATATATATATATATATATATATATATATATATATATATACACATATAAATTTTACGTATACAGTATATATACTTTTATTTTTTATATATATATATATATATATATATATATATATATATATATATATATATATATATATATATAATTTTATATATACACTGTGTATATTAAAGATGATTCTTCCTGAATAAAATAAGAATGTATCAAACACAATATATGCAAAAAGTGAAGGTAAAGTCTATACTGTATATAAATATAAACACTTGTATTTATTTTATATATAAGTAAAATAAATACAAGTGTGTATATATATATATACTGTATAAGTAAATAAAAAGTATATATATATATATATATATATATATATATATATATATATATATATATATATATATATATATATATATATATATATATATGTATATATATTTTATATATACAGTATATATATATATATATATATATATATATATATATATATATATATATATATATATATATGTCATTTTTAATATACACAGAGTGAATATATATATATATATATATATATATATATATACACTGTGTATATTAAAGATGATTTTTCCTGAATAAAATAAGAATGTATCAAACACAATACATGCAAAAAGTGAAGGTAAAGTCTATACTGTATATAAATATAAACACTTGTATTTATTTTATATATAAGTAAAATAAATACAAGTATATATATATATATATATATATATATATATATATATACATGACTTTACCTTTTTTTGCATATATTGTGTTTGATAGATTCTTATTTTATTTAGAAAGAATAATTTATATTTTCAATAATATTTATGGACACTTTATCCACGCTCTTCCCTATAAGTGTATTTTGTTTTGTTTTGTTTTTTTCTGTATGTTTATATTTATTTTTTATTTATATTTACTATTCATTTTTATATTTATTTATTTATTTATTGAAAGGACTGTATTTCTACAGTGTTGTATATGAATATATTGAAGATTTGTTTTATTTGGTTTAGGGCAACTTTATTGAGTAAAACATATAAGTTAAGATTTAATAAAACTGGAGCACTCAGACTTTTTTTAAGCACGAGAGGTCAGCAAAAGCAAGCTGCATAATTCTCCCTGCACAGGTTTCATTTGAAGCAAAAAATAACAAGATAAAGATGAATAGCCCATTGAAAGATAATATAACCAAACCATTTTTTTGCTGCAATATTCACCTTCAATCCAGAGACTTCCCCAGAGTACTTTTTATGCCACTAGAAGTCCTCAGCATCATGTAACCCAGTTTCTCTGAGCCTAGGTCATCCAGCTTGTGACAGTAAAAGGAGAAGCAGCGCAGTGATCTCTCTCTCTCCTCCTATAAGCATGCTTCTTTTCACAACATGAAGTGATTGGCTGCATGTACTGCTTCTTTCTCTCACACTCCAGCCCTGCTGTATGGGGACTGCAAGAGGCAGAGCCTGATACCAGATCACATTCAGTTGCTTACACTTGTATTTTTTTTTTTTTCAAAATACATTTAATTTTGTATGAATGATTACAGAGCTGCAATAATTTGTGTCTTTTATATCTACTGTACCTAAAGTTAATCTTTAGGTTGATGACACACTCACCTAGAGCACTGTGGTCATTGGTGTAAGTGCCAGTAGAGTTTGTATGATCTCATCTTCTCCTCTGATTGCTTTGGATTTATTCCATAGTGAGGGATGACCTCACCCCATTGTCCTAGTATCACGAAAGGCAACAAAGCATTAAAGTATATGTCAATGTAGGACCTGCAAATAAGAACATTCCATTAGAATATAAGACGCCGGCATTCTATGCAAATAAAACTTTCTTAAATACGTGATTTTTGTATTGGTGGTCACCCAACTGCAATCTTTTGTGAATCAGCTAGGAGGGTCTGTGTGGGGGTGTAGGTTTTAGCCCCAGTGTCCAAGCAGTGCTTTGGTGGTAATGGTGGGACTCTGGACAGGGGGCACTGTAAATCACAGACCTTATGGCAAGACAGGGGGCATGTCAGCCTTGGATGTCATTGGCTGACAACGGGGAAAGCAGGCATGTCATCTTGCATTCCAAGTTTATGAGCAAACACGGGGGCATTTATCATCACATAGTTGTTTGGCTTCTTTTTAAATTATAATGATAACAGAAATCACCTAGTTGGCTCTATCAAAATTTTCCATCCCCTGCATGCTTGGCCTTGGTACAGACACACAAGGTGACACACATAGGCTAACCACTTCAGCCCCAGGAGATTTGGCTGCTCAATGACCAGGCCATTTTTTGTAATACGGCACTGCGTCACTTTAACTGACAACTGCACGGTCGCACGATCGCCTCTGCGGTTTTTATTTTTTGCACTATAAACAAAAAAAGAGTGTAAATTTTGAAAGAAACACAATGGGGGTTATTTACAAAAGGAAAATCCACTTTGCACTGCAAGTTCACTTGAAAGTGCACTGAAAGTGCCCTTGGAAGTAAAGTCACTGTAGATCCGAGGGGGAAAATAAAAAACAGCATTTTAGCTTGCACATGATTAGATGATAAAATCAGCAGAGCTTCCACTCATTTCATATCTACCCCTAAGATTTAGAACGACTGCACTTGAAAGTACACTTGCAGTGCAAAGTGGATTTGCCTTTCGTAAATAACCCCCAATATCTTTTATTTTTTGTTGTAATAAATATCCCACTTTTTTTCTCCAAAAAACGATCGTTTTCCTCAGTTTAGGCTGATATGTATTCTGCTACATATTTTTGGTAAAGAAAAGTCGCAATACGTGTATATTGATTGGTTTGTGCAAAAGTTATAGCGTCTACAAAATAGGGCATAGATTTATGGCATTATTATTTTTTTACTAGTAATGGCGGCGATCTGCAATTTTTATCAATATTGCGGCGGACAAATTGACAATTATACAGAGATCAGTGCTAAAAAAATGCACTGATTACTGTATAAATATCATTGGCAGGGAAGAGATTAACACTAGGGGGTGATCAAGGGGTTAACTGTGTTCCCTAGGTGTGTTCTAACTTTGGGGGGGTGGGACTGCCTAGGAGGAGAGAGAGATCAGTGTTCATACTTAGTATGAACACACGCCCTGTCTCTACCCCCCTGAAAAAACCGGGATTTGTGTATTTACACACACAGATCCCAGTTCTCGCTCTGTCACGAGCGATCGCAGGTACCCAGGAGTCATCATGCCCCCTGGGCACTCGCATCAGTAAAGGCTTCCTTCTAGCAGCTCAACCATGCAGCTCTTTGCTGTTCAACTATTGTTAAATTGTGCTCCTTAAAAACAACCACACCGTCTTTTTGGAGAGCAGCCTGTATTTCTCCTGAGGTTACCTGTGTGTGTTTTGTTTTTGTATCCTGGGCAATTCTTCTGCCAGTTGTGGCTGCAATATTTCTTGATCTACCTGACCTTGGCTTGGTATCAAAAGAGGGATTAAACAGTACTGACTGGCATAGTCAAGGCTTTGGGAATGTTTTTATATCTTTTTCCCTCTTTATAAAGTTCCATTACCTTGATATGCAGGTCTTTTGACTGTTCTTTTCTACCGCCTCATGGCTTAGTTTCTAGCTTGCTTAGGGCATCCAAGTGAGAGCTAACAAACTAATTGACTATTTATACACAGACACTAATTGTTATTTAAAAATATACAAATGTGAGAAATGAACCTGTAATAGCCATTTTAACCAGTGTATGCCACCTTCTGTGTCTGTACCAAGGCCAAACATTCCAGGGTATGTAGATTTTCGATCAGGGCCATTTGGGTGATTTCTTTTATCATTATGATTTTAAAAGGAGTCAAAAAACGATGTGATAATAAATGGCTTCATGTGATCACTATCCTTGAATAAAAGACAGTTTTTTGGCATGATTAGTCATATTTTCAATATAAATGCCATGATCCCCTATCAATCAGCAAGATTTCTGGCTCCCAGGTGTCTTCTATAGAGGTAATGAGCTGAGATTAGGAGCCCTCTCATAAATGGAATGCTTCTAATCTCAGCTTGTTACCTGTATAAGATACACCTTTCCACAGACGCAATAAATCAATCAGATTCCAATATCTCCACCATGGCCAAGACCAAGACAAAAGAGCTGTCCAAGGATGTCAGAGACAAGATTGTAGACCTACACAAGGCTGCAATAGGCTACAAGACCATTGCCAAACATCTTGGTGAGAGAGTGACAACAGTTGATGCGATTATTCGCAAATGGAAGAAACACAAATTAACTATCACTCTCCCTCGGTCTGGGACTCCATGCATGATCTCACCTTGTGGAGTTTTAATGATCATGAGAACGGTGAGGAATCAGCCCAGAACTACACAGAATAATCTTGTCAATGTTCCCAGGGCAGCTGGGACCATAGACACCAAGAAAACAATTGATAACACACTACGCCGTGAAGGATTGAAATCCTGCAGCGCCCGCAAAGGTCCCCCTGCTCAATAAAGCACATGTACAGGTCCGTTCGGAAGTTTGCTAATGAACATCTGAATGATTCAGAGGAGAACTGGGTGAACGCGTTGTGGTCCGATGACACCAAAATCAAGCTCTTTAGCATCAACTCAACTCGTCGTCTTTGGAGGAGGAGGAATTCTACCTATGACCCCAAGAACACTATCCCCACTGTCACACATGGAGTTGGAAACATTATGCTTTGGGGTGTTTTTCTGCTAAGGGGACAGGACAACTTCACTGCATCAAAGGGACGATGGACGGGGCCATGTACTGTCAAATCTTGGTTAAGAACCTCCGCTTGGGTTGTGGATGGGTATTCCAGCATGACAATAACCCAAAACACACGGCAAAGGCAACAAAGGATTGCTTAAAAAAAAGCACATTAAGGTCTTGGAGTGGCCTAGCCAGTCTCCACACATTAATCCCTAAGAAAATATGTGGAGGGAGCTGAAGGTTTGAATTACCAAACGTCAGCCTCAAAACCTTAATGACTTGAAGAGGATCTGCAAAGAGGAGTGGAACAAAATACGTCCTGAGATTTTTACAAACCTGGTGGCCAACTACAAGAAACATTTGACCTCTGTGATTGGGGGGTGTATAATGATAAGGGGGCACTAGTGATAAGTATATGTACCAATAAAGTGCTAGTGCTCAATAATTCATGATCAATGTGAACAATTAATTACAAATGTACAAAATGCATCATTTCATAATCATAAGTGAGCAATGAAAACAAAAAATTAAGTGAAATGTGCATCAATAAACAGCCAGCAGATATAAAAAAAAAAACGTCCATAAATTGTGTGAAGTTTTCTAATCTGTTACACCAACAGCACTGCCAAAAGCGATTTTGACTACAGCGACACCCAGTGAATGAATGTAAGTATCCTACTTACCAGACCACCATGACCTTTTTAGTTAAAAAGATAGGTAAGGTAGGGTATGATAATGATCTGTACTGGTACCAAATGGATAAGCCAGGAGAAGCTACGCCACAATGATGTTCAGAGAAAAATGGAAAAAGGTAATACCATAGCGTAACTCGTTTATTTAAAAGAAAAATATAAAAACAACAGGCCAAATGGCCGCTTACTTTAAAAGTGCCTTTCCTCGGCGCTGAAGGTACAGGCTTAGCACTGTCAGGTGAGTTGAGAAGCAGCCGCTTCGCTTGCTCACGCTTGTTGTGGATCGGCGTGCGTTCCAATGCCTGGAAAGCTAAACCCGGAAGTGGCCGGAAATGATAATGTGACCAGGATGTGCCTCGACATACGTTTCGTCGGGATGACGTCATCATCACGATGCCCCCTTATCATTATACACCCCCAATAGCTCAAAGCTTGCTTGCTAAGCACTTTGAGGAGAGCAGCTTTAATTTACTTTCACTTTTCACTCATAGTGCGGAGTTCTTTTTTACTGACCTCTGTGATTGCCAACAAGAGTTTTGCCACTGAGTCATGTTTTGTGAAGGGGTAACAAATTTTTATTTTACTCATTAAAGAGGGATTCCACCAAAAAAAAAAATTTTTAAAAGCCAGCAGCTATAAATACTACAGCTGCTGACTTTTAATAAATGGACACTCACCTGTCCCGGGTTCCAGCGATGCCGGCAGCCGAGGCCGATCGATCGCTCAGCCCTCGGCTGCTGCCGCCACCATTCTAGGTAAGGGAATCAGGAAGTGAAGCGAATCGGCTTCACTTCCCGGTTCCCTACTGCGCATGCGCGAGTTGCGCCGCGCAATAGGAAATCTCCGCGCTGTCACTGGGACCCGTGTGTGTTCCAGCAGACAGCGCGGCAGGGCAGGAAATGGCGTAGACTCCCACGGGAGTCTATGCCCGGAAGTGGGTGTAAATACCTGTCTTTGACAGGTATCTCCACCCCCCTCCCCCCTGAAAGGTGTCAATTGTGACACCGGAGGGGGGGAGGGATCCGATCAGCGGAGGTTCCACTTTAGGGTGGAATCCCGCTTTAAATTGCAAATCAATTTATAACTTTTTTGAAATACGTTTTTCTGGATATTTATGTTATTCTGTCTCTCACTGTTAAAATAAACCTACCATTAAAATTATAGACTGATTATTTCTTTGTCAGTGGGCAAACGTACAAAATCAGCAGGGGATCAATCACTTTTTCCCTCACTGTATAACAGAAGCAAAAATAAGTGTTGGACAATACACTATTTTTCCAGGTAAATATTTTTCTAAAGGTGCTGTTGACGTGAAATTTTCACCACATGTCGGTAAACAACCCATGCAATCCATAAATAGAAAGGAAACAAAACAAATTAGTTCAGAAATAAAGTTATGCATAATAAAATGGAATGACACAGGGAAAAAGTATTGAACACGCCAACTGAAATGTATTTAATACTTCGTACAAAATCCTTTGTTGGTAATGACAGCTTCAAGACGCCTCCTGTATGGAGAAACTAGTCGCATGCATTATAGAAAATTGGGAAAGACTCCGCGCTTAGGATCAAGCAAGGTGTGCAGCCTAAAGACCTGAGACCCCCTAAAGGGCTAATTGATATAGGTAAGTGAGATGGGGTAGATGGCACTACCTTGATCTGGGTAAAGTAAACATATTCCCTAATTTTAAAAAAAATATATAATATATATATATATATATATATATATATATATATATATATATATATATATATATATATATATATATATATATATACATACATATATACATATATGTGCACCTAACACACTAAGGTGCTCAAGTGATCAAATAGTGGTACTGCAATCATAAACATCAACATGTGATCTGCAAATAATAGTGCAACCAAATCATTAATAACACATATATAGTGAATGTGTAAAAAAATGAATTACTCCTGTGTATAGAAATGATAAATACCAGAAAAAATTCCCAAATTCATCAAAAATTCATCAAAAAAATTCATCAAAGAAATTCATCAAAAAAATTCATCAAAGAAATTCATCAAAAATGTATATGTATCACAGTCCAAATAATAAAAAGTTCAAAAACAGTGTGAAATTAGTGAAGCTCCAAAATGACCAAGTTTTCAAACGATCAAGTGACTCTTGTGCTCAACAAATCTGGTGACTAATGTGGTCCCCCTTGTGAATCCCCACTCACCAGCTCCTAGTGCCCCTGAAGGGGTGGTAGGCATATATGGATAACCGTGGGTTGTCTCCCTTAATGGCTTTTCCAGTGGTCTGCTCGTATCCTCACTGGCTACTCCAGTTGTTCCACCGCACCAGGGTACCTACACGGGCCTCCTACTGAGCACTTCACTGATTGCCATATCTCAAGGACTGGTCAGTAGCTACCCAAAAAATTTGATCCTTGTAGGAAGAGATAAGGCTCCCACAGTGTAGTGGTAAAAAGTACTTTATTTTAAAATCAAAAACTAAAAACAAAAACTTCCCATCAACGGGAAAAAAACTTTAAAAACGAATACAGCAAATGGTCAGAATAATGTGTAGGGGAAGCCGGTTCACAGCGTGTGCTTCAACTGCATTCCAGGCTCCTTACTTCTGTCCCGGAAATGGCCCAGGTGATTGTCTGGGCTATTCTAGCAGCTTTATTTTCTTTCTTTGAAACCAATTGAGAGTTACCTTGGCTTTGTGTTTGGGATCATTGTTTTGCTGAAATGTCCACCCTCGTTTTCATCTTCATCATCCTGGTAGATGGCAGAATTTTTTTAACAAGAATGTCTTGGTACATTTTTCTATTCACCCTACCTTCAATGCCATGAAGTTTGCCAGTACCGTATTCTGAAAAACAGCCCCATCCATACCCTGATGTCCCCACCTCCAAACTTCACTGTTAGTATGGGGGTGTTTTTGGGGTGATGTGCAGTGCCATTTGACCTCCAAACATGGTGTGTATTGTGGCATCCAAAGAGATAAATTTTGGTCTCATATGACCAGACTATATTTTCCCAGTACTACACAGGCTTGTCTAAATGTTGTGCAGCAAACTTTAAACGAGGTTCAGCGTGCTTTTTCCTCAGCAATGGAGTCTGGAGTGCGTGGTAAGCGTGCATACAGGCCATGGTGGTTGGGTGCATTATTTACTGTTTTCTTTGAAACAATTGTACCTGCAAATTCCAGATCTTTCTAAAGCTGTCCACAAGTGGTCCTTGGCTCTTGGACAATTCTTCTGATAATTCTTTTCACTCCTGTGTCAGAAATCTTGCGAGGAACATCTGGTCGTGGCCGGTTATGGTGAAATGATGTTCTTTTCACATCCAGTTTATGGCCCCAACAGTGCTCACTGGAACATTCAGAAGTTTAGAAATCCATCAGTATGTTTTGCAACAATAAGGTTCTGAAGGTCTTGAGAGAGCTCTTTGCTTTTACCCATTATGAGATGTTTCTTGTGTGACACATTGGTAATGAGACACCTTTTTATTGGCCTTCAATTGAGACTGAACCAGCTGATATTAATTTGCACTGACAAGGGGCAGGATTGTTCTCTAATTACTGATAGATTTCAGCTGGTGTCTTGGCTTTCCATGCCTTTTTGCACCTCCCTTTCTTTGTGCGTTCAATACTTTTTCCCTGTGTTACTCCATTTTATTACATATAACTACATTTCTGAACTTTTTTGTTTTGGTGTCTTTGTATGTATGGATTGCATGGGTTGTTACTGACATGTGGTGAAAATTTCATGTCAATAGCACCTTTAGAAATAATTTAATTTAGAAAAATGGTGACATGTTCAATACTTATTTTTCACACTATATATACATGAGCAATTCCATGCTCAGATTAATAGCATATGTAAGAAAGAAAAAAAAAAGAAAGAAAGAGGAAGCACAAGGTAAAAGATACAAAACTTTCAGCAAACATATATGAATTAGATTTACTCAATGGTAAAAACATTCACCATGCTTTAGAATGCAAACAAATCACGTTGTGATTTGCTGTATGGAGATGCCTAATAATTTTCGAGGTAGATGATGCATTGGGGTTGGTTTACTAAAGGCAAAAAGGGCTGTTCACTCACAAGGGAAATTTCTCCCGAGCTTACTAAATGTGGTGAAATTTCCCTTTGTAAAGAATACCTAATCATATGCAAAGAAAATTAAAAAAAATAGCATTTTTACTTGCACATGATTGGATGATGGAATTCAACAGATTTTCACCTCATTTACTAAGCTCTGGGTATAATCCCCTTACAAAGTGAACAGTCCTTTTTGTCATTAGTAAGCCAAACACTTCGGCTTGATTCACTAAAATGGTGAAGCTGTATTAACTTATAAATTTACCATTAACTTTCAGTGGTGGCTGGTGCTTTTTTTTTTGGGGGGGGGGTGACAAACAACACCCTGTCAGGTCCACACTTACCCCACCCAGGTCGTGGCTTCCCCAGCTTCTCCTCCCGGCTAATCCGGCCTTAAGATCTGCCTCCTGTCCTGATTGCCTAGGAAGAGAAGCCAGAAAGACAATAGTGAATATTGATTTGCTAATGTGGGTGGGTTTTTGGGGCGCACTGCCTTGCCCCCAGAGCCCAAACTTTTTGAAGCCAATTAGAGCTTCAGGCTCTAACCATGTGCTTAATAAATAAATAAATAAATAGAAACCTATCAGTCCGGCGCCTCGCATGGGGATTAGGGGGCAGCATTTTTTTTTTGCAAGACAACTGGGGAGATTTACAAAAATTGGAGCACTCAGAATCTAGTGTAGCTGTGCATAGTAACCAATTGGTTTTGAATTCAGCTTGTTCAATTAAGCTTTGATAAGAACCCTAGAAGCTGATTGGTTACTATGCACAGATGTACCCGATTCTGTGTGCACCAGTTTTAATAAATCTCCTCCATTGCATGATGGTGAACAGGTCTTCTAGAAAATTTTCTCTTGTTTATGCATTTTTCTATGTTTGAAAAAGTGACTAGGGTAATTTTGTATTTTTGATAATTGATCATTTGTTTTTGAAAATGTGTTTTTTTAAACAAAAAATGTTTTTTCATCTTTTACCTCCCGTTTTATGCTGCACAATTCCACAGATGTGCAAGGAATCCTTAAGGTATTGCTATGAAATTGTAAAGCCCAATTGTTTTAATGTTATGTTATGTTTATTATTATCTGTATTAATTTATTTCAAACTGTTTGTCAAATATTTGCCATTTTACCAACCAAGTGAATTCTAGAGCTCATGAGATTTCATTGGTCTACTTGTGAATTGTCCCTTTCCCACCACTTGATTCCAGCTATTTTGCAATGCAAAGTGAAGATTTATTCTGAAGGGAATTGCTTTTCATAAATCATTCTTTGGGTCTATCGACAGCCTCTGTGTTGTATAAAGAATGATCACTGAAAAATGCAAAAATGAGAAATAGACAATATCTATTACCTTCAATTTAAATGTACATTTTCCTTCAAAACAGGAAAAAAACGTATTCAATACATTTTTATAATTTTTTTACAGATTTATATTTATGCATTATAGACTAAACTTACTTATTTAACATTCCTGAATGTACATTTCTACAGAGACTGGAGGGGTTTTACCTGCCTATCTGCTTATTTGCCATATATTTGCTGTATATTTTCTGTTGTATGCCGTTTTCCAGTTCTCTGATCACATTCACCTTTTTACATTCCCTGTTTTTTAAAAAGAAGCTGCAGAATCCAGACACCTTGAAGCTGATACATGTCAAGCCTTGTATATAATCTAGTTTTATATCAACCACATTCAATGTAGCATGAATTTGATAAATACAAATAAAATTATACAGATAATTTTAAAAATGTGTATATGTATAATTTTCATATCAAGCTATGACTGTGGACATAATGGGGTTTATTAACTAATGCAGTCTAAAATGTTCACTTTGTAAAGTGAATAAGCCTGCTGGAGCTCTGATCACTTTGAATAACCAGTTATTTGCATTTTCTTGATTGGAAGAGTTAAATGCGTGCATCTTACCTAATTCACTAGGGTAAGTGAACATTTCCTCCTTTAGTAAATCTTACCAAATGAATGATTATTTTCCATTAACCCATATTTTTCACTGCAAACAGAAATTTCTGTCACTACAAACTTCCCGTCCGTGTGACTTCTTTATGTAGCATTAATAAAAAATAAGTGATTTAAACAAACAAACAAACATGATATACAGGGAGAACTCAGAACAGTGAGTGAAATATATAGAGAAATAGAGATAGATAGATTTGATATATATACAATGGTGACATCTAAAGGTATTTGTAAATAATGTATTTGTATAATATACAAAGAAAAAAAAGGAAGAGAAAGAAAAAGTGATATAATAAGGAAGGAAAGGAAGGAAGGAGGTAAGAATGAAAGCATGATATATATATATATATATATATATATATATATATATATATATATATATATATATATATAGAGAGAGAGAGAGAGAGAGAGAGAGAGAGAGAGAGAGAGAGAGAGAGAGAGAGAGAGAGAGAGAATGCATAATATATAATGATACATAGATACAGAATAAGGAAGGAAGGAAATAAGAATGAAAGGAATGAAGAAAGAATAAAGTAAGAATGAAATATATATATATATATATATATATATATATATAGAGAGAGACATAGAAAAAGGAAGGAATGATGGAAGGAAGGAAAAACAAAAAGAGAAAGCATGAGAGAGAAAGAGCATAATATATACATAATATATAGATAGCTGTAGAGAGAGAGAAAGAAAAATAAATAAAGAAAGAAAGAAAGAAAGAAAATACATATAAATAGAGTGATAGAAAAATTAAGGAAGGAAGGAAACAAGAAAATAAGATATACATTTAAATAGAGTGATAGAAAAAAAAAGATACAGATATAAATAGAGTGATAGAAACCTTAAAGCGGGAGTCCACCGGGACTCCGCGTTTTTTTTTTTTTTTAAAAGCCAGCAGCTGCAGTATTTGTAGCTGCTGGCTTTTAAAAAAAAACTTTTAAATAGTGACACTTACCTGTCCAGCGCGCCCGCGATGTCGGCACCCGAAGCCGATCGCTCGCTCGTCTGGCGGGTCCTGCCGCCGCCATCTTGGGTATGGGAATCAGGAAATGGAGCCTTTCGGCTTCATTTCGCGGTTCCCTACTGCGCATGCGCGAGCCGCGCGGCGCAATCCGGACGGTCCCCGCTGCCTCTGGGAGCTGTGTGTTTCCCAGCAGGCAGCGGGGCACTTGCTGAAGGGGGCGGGCGCTTGCGGAAAGGGGCGTAACGTACGCCCCTTTCCGCAGAGAGCTAGCCCGGAAGTGGGTGCAGTTACCTGGATTATCCAGGTAACTGCACCCCCCTCCCCCCTGAAAGGTGCCGATTGTGGCGCCGGAGGGGGGGGGATTCCGATGAGCGGAGGTCCATTTTAGGGTGGACCTCCGCTTTAAGGAAAGAAACAAGAGAGAAAGAAAGTATGAAAGAGAGAGAAAGCATAATATATACATACAAATAGAGAAATAGCTGAAGAGAGAGAGAGAGAGAGAGAGAAAGAAAGAAAGAAAGAAAGAAAGAAAGAAAGAAAGAAAGAAAGAAAGAAAGAAAGAAAGAGAAAGAAAGGAAGGAAGGAAGGAAGGAAGGAAGGAAGGAAGGAAGGAAAAGGGGAAGATGATGATCAGAATCCAGTATCCTCCAGCCAGCAGTGAGATATGAGCTGTGTGTAATACACAGTCATAGAATTGTCCAGGAAATGTTTTGTTGTCACTTTGTTCCGATCTATAGAATGTATCTATTGTTGTGTTAGTGACAATGTAAGCGGTAGATCTAAACAGGTTAAGCTATAAGCGGGTAGTCCCACAAATTCCTGGAGTGAGGTGGGATCGAAGGATATAAGTGTATTCACCAGCATTGCTTTAATGAGAGTCAGATATAGATTTATGTGTACAGAGATTGGGGAGATGAATAGGATGTTGTTGATGATTTTATTCTTTATGAAGCACAAGTTCCACAACAATTTATAGTCTGATATGTCACAACATCAATATAAAGAATGAATGGGCCATTGAAACAATTGCTGGGAGGATCCTGATCCCAGGAGCCCACAAACCAAAGGAATATGGAAGAAGGAGGGAGTCAAAGACAAATTTGTAGAAGACCAATTATGAATTATAATAAAACTGTAATTTTATAATAAAGTGAATGTCTATCCAAAACTTTATTTCTAGTTTTGGATGGAGTGTGAAAGGGTTAGACCTCTCTATTTGTCGTGGTGATAATTGTCAGTGATACAGAAAGTCATGGGAAATCCAAAGTTCCACATTTGTCACCAGACCAGGAATAGAGGAGAAATACACCTGTTTTGGTAACAACTGTCTGAAGCCTGGTTCACAACTATGCAGGTTGCAGTTCGTATTTTCCAGGTTCATTTAGCATTTTCCAATATACATTTTTGATCCACTGAAGTCTATGATACCAAAAAAACTGAAAAAAGCCCCTGGCCCTCTCCATAAAATGCATAGATGTGAACATGAGCCATAGGAAGCCATCTTAAATGGACTGTAGTGTGTCTCTGCAAAACTGAAAACGCACTAAAAAATGCATAGGTGTGATCCAGGCATAAGAGTGGATTTTCTCATTGGAGATATTCTACAATCTCCACCCACCATCCCATCATCCTTGGACAGACCATCTCCCCAAGCACCAAAGCCAAAAGTCTCGGAGTCATCTTTGAGTCAGAAATGTCGATGGATGCACAAATAGGATCAGTAGTCAGTGGATCTCACCATCTTCCCCGCCCACTACGTAGACTTATCCCCTTTATTCCCGAAAAAGAGAAATCAGTAGTAGTTGGAACAATCATCAATTCCCAACTCAACTACGCAAACTCCCTCTACATAGGACTACCCAAATACCAGATTGCACGCCTACAAGTCGTCCAAAACACGGCAGAAAGACTAGACACAGGAAAGAATCCATCTCCCCATCCCTTAGGACCCTACACTGGCTAACCGTAAAGGATCTAATTACTTTCAAGACCCTCTGCCTCACTCACAAATGCACACAAGGAAACGCTCCTCAATACCTATGCG
Organism: Lithobates pipiens; assembly: GCF_037356315.1. Classification (NCBI taxonomy): domain Eukaryota; kingdom Metazoa; phylum Chordata; class Amphibia; order Anura; family Ranidae; genus Lithobates; species Lithobates pipiens. The sequence goes on along the minus strand of NW_027507787.1, from coordinate 151,195,112 downwards.
ACAAAATAAAACACTACACATCAAATCACAACCTCCGATCAACTAACCAAAACCTCCTCCTCATCCCCAAATCCTGCTACAAAGCAAAGGGAAAATGAAGATTTGCAGTCCAAGGACCACGGTTATGGAACGCTCTACCCACTAACATCCGCATGAAAGAAAACCATCGGGCCTTCAGAAAAAAACTCAAGACCCACCTTCTCAAAGAAACAGGAAGCACAGGACGGATCAATCGCCTTGAGGGGATTCAGTTCACAGTTGTAGTGCTATATAAATCATTCATTTATTCATTCATTCTACATTGGAGAGATTTCCTCTTACTTCCTGTTGTGTTTCTGGGACAGAAAAGGAAGGGAAGCACTTTAATACAAATGTTGGTGGTGGGTCATTAGCTCCACCGCCTGCCATATATTGAAAAACCATATACAAGTGTATTTGTGGTTAAAATGTAAAATTATATATTTGTTTCCACATTGTATCCTAATTATTTCCAGCCAATTCCTTTTGATCGGAATGATCCTGAAGTTTGTAAAGTTGCTGTGTGAAGATCCCCACACATTTACTTCCTTGAATTCTGTGACATGTGGTCACTATGTCCTGTGAGTAGGCACTGCTGTGTCACACATTTCACAGAGCCCACCTTCTGAATTACAGAGGTGCCAAGAGGAGGAGCTTTAAGAGGTGGAGTCAGTACAGGAATCACTGCTTGCAGGCAGCAAGGTACGATGGGATGTGTAGTCCTTAGAAATGGAGGATGAACTGCAAAGCATTCTGGGAATCCAGGAAGTTGTGGAAAGACATGGCCAACAGCCCGGCAGCACAACATAAAAGGAGATTTTTTCAATAAGCATATATTGGATTGGCAAATATATTGTTTGTGTTATTATTACAATGCTGATGTAATAAAATGTATGAAGTGACCATAGAACTCCTTGTAAGCAGATTACACAGACACATATATACCACAATAAAAAACAAAATCCCAGGAAGGAGTGTTGAGCAAATGGGACTTTACCTGGAATGCCACTGATTTATGCTTTTATACTTTTTATACTTATTTTCTGCATATAGTGACCATATAAATTTGGGGGTCTGGTGAGTGGAGATGAGAGGTAATAACCACTTGTATGCCATACCTTGGCAGTTAAGGGGGGCGGATCTGGGGTGTTACACACACACTCCCGCATGTCAGAAGGAAGCAGCTTGCATGTTTGGAACCTTAAAGGAGAAGTACAGTCAAAGCTGTACCACATGCCCATAAGCCTGGACCGCTACCCGGCTCAGCCTGTCAGCATGCCACTTAGAGCCTGAGCCGGTCCCTCCCGTCCCCTCCACAGCTCAACGCTCCAATGAGTGGGGGGGGGGGGGCCCGAGCAGAGAGCGCTATTTGATTGCTCGGTGCTTGAACAGATGCTGCATCCACCTAGGTAAGTATGATTAAGAAAATAAACAAATCCTATACCTCTCTTTTAAACCTTCAGTTGATCGATAGGAAGGCAAAAACTATTATGTTGTCAAATTTGCTCTACCTGGCTAAGATTTCCTTACTGATCTCCAAAGGCAATCAGATCAACAATATACATTATTATCTTATATAAATATTAATAAGCATACATATTTTGTGCATTTAGAAATACAAAGCTAGCAAGATACTTTCTTGTATAAGAAGAGGTATAGACTCCAGAACAACCCTTTTCAGCCTTTTCAACATGGAGGAACTCTTGAAAAAACTTTCAGATCTCAGGAAACCCCTGGCAACAATTATTATATGTACAGCTCTTGGGACATTATTGTGAACAGTAAGTTGTGGATATAAGAATTCAGAAAAAAAAAAGCTAAGTTCTTAGCTATAGCTCAAAAAAGATCATTGGTGTCAGTGATCAGTTATCGGAGATGCTAACATTGCTCATTGCTCAAAGAACGTCTAGTAAATCTTAAAGGAACCTTAGGGTTCCACAGAACCTTGGTCACAAAAGGATGCCCCAGAGGGACTGAAGAGAGACAAAACGTGCACCTGTAAAAAGCATTAGTAAGACCAAACTTGGAATATGCAGTTCAATTTTGGGCTGCTCTTCGCAAAAAAAATCTTGCGAAACTAAGGAGGGTACAGGGAAGGGCAGCTAAATGAATGAGGATCATAAACAGATGCTCAGCTATGAGGAAAGATTACCTGAACCGAATGTATTCTTCCTTGAAAATAGTTGATGGCTAACATTGCTCATTGCTCAATGAGCCCCTAATAAACATTGAAGGAACCCTAGGGTTCCACTGAACCTTGGTTAAAAAATGATGCTCCAGAAGGAGAGACAAATCACATTTTTTATATAAGACCAGCATGAAGCCATTGGCCCAGCAGGAGGGATTCCCTCATCAACACTGTCTCTATTAATGGGGGAATCAAGAGAATTATTTGCTCCATGTATGGCTGGCCTATCTCAACAGGAAGTTTGAGCAAAGCTAAGCATAATAATCTGAAAGTCATAAAATAGTTGCTTTAATGAAAACATTGCAAAAATCATTCAAAATAAGCATCATATATCACCTTCAAAAATACATTCTGGGACTTTTTCATGTGACAGTCATTACTGCTTGTTTATATATTTAAATGAATATATTTTATGTGTGAATAGTTAAAATTACTTCCAGTTGCATTTTATGTCAATAAATAAATAAATAAATATATATATAATACATAGGACATCTCATTTTCTCAAGAATCGCTGGTAGCTCCTCTGGAGTCCATCATGGCCAAACCAAGTGTTGGAGAGAACAGTTGGTTTAATACTGATTGGCTTCAGGGAGTTATCAACTATACCCCTTTTCTTACAGACTCAAAAATATTTTTTAGAAGGTGACAAATTATATAATGTAGCAATGTTAAAGCCATTGGACTAACACATTACCCAAAATACTGCCCTTTACATTTACTTTATGGTTGTCATTCAAAATAAAAGCTCTCTTAAAATAATAATTTAATGTTTTTTTTTCTACACAGTAAAACAGCCCACGGATTATGCAATTTTCTTTCCTTCCACCAGTGGTGGCTGGTGCTCAAAACTTTTGGGGGGGTGCAACTGAAAAATACTGAAAAAAAACCCATCAATTGCAGCCACTGTGCCATTAATTGCATCCACTGTGCCCATCAAATGAAGCCACTGTGCCCATCAAACAAACCCATTTTGCCCATCAATTGCAGCCACTGTGCCCATCAATAGGGATGTGCTGAATGGACTCCTGTTTGGTTCGTACCAGAACTTTCGAACACCAGGAATAGACCAGAATGGACCAGAATAACGAACCCCATTAAAGTCAATGGGACCCGAATGTCAAAAATCAAAAGTGCCCATTTTGAACATTTATATGCAAGTAATTGGGCATACAATGGTTATAGGGGTCTGGATCTTGCCCAGATGGACATGTATCAATAAAAAAAAGTTTGTGAAAAACATAATTTTTAAATGAGCAGTGATTTTTTGATTTTTAAAGTGAAAGCATAAAAATGAAAAATTCCTTCCAGTATAGTGCCAAGGGGGTCCCCTTAGTCTACCTGTAAAGTGGCATATCTGTACCATGTCTAGAATCTACTGCAGCAATAATTGCCTTTATAAAGCCAAATAAAATGAAATTTTTCCTGCAAGCTGCCTTTATTTTGCTCAGCAACAGCTGGAGCCAGTGTGTATGATGAGGCCACAATGTATTAAAAAAAAAGTATTATGTTTTAAGTTCAGATGTTTCCAGTACTATTATTCTTACAGTATACAAAGACATTTTAGAATTAATTGTGCACTTGTGGCAACAGTTTGGGGAAGGCCCTTTTCTGTTCCAGCATAACTGTGCTCCCGTACACAAAGCCAGCTCCATAAAGACACATTTTTTATGAGTTTGGTGTGGAGGAACTCAAGTGGCCTGCACAGAGCCCTGTGAGACAGGTTTTCTCATCCATCAGAACCTGACCTCACAAATACTTTTTTGGATGAATGAACACAAATTTTTAAAGATACACCCTTCAAAATTTCGTGGAATGCTTAGCAAACAGAGTGGAGGCTGTTATAATCAAAAAGAGGGGGCATTTTCAAAATCAATGGCCATGGCTTTGGAATAGGAGGTCCTATAACTGCATATAGGCGTGATGGTCAGGTGTCCATGTCAACAAATTGTTTGGCCATATAGTGAATAAGAGGCTGTAAAGAAGTTTAACTAGCCACCATCGAAAACTGATATAATACATTTAAATAGACTAACCCGAGTTCCTCTTTAAGGCACAGAACCCCACGTTTAGGCTGTAGAATTCTTCCATCACCCGATAAAACCAGCAGACCATTCCCAGGTTAATGCTTAATCCGCTAGTTGTTATCAGGAACGCACAGGCCTCTTTAACACCAATTTAATGAGAGTAATTAGGATACAGTTGCCGTCTTTGTCTCCAGCTGTGAATTGTAATTTGTTCAGGAAGCTCTCTGGCATGTGTGTTGTTTTATAGAAATAAATAGCAGCCTGGAAGGTCCACCATTCTTTTCTCATAAAAACAGAGACCAAGTCTACAGTTCTAGCCTGATACTTACAAAGGGCGCTTACATTGCGCATAGATGCCATCACTGGGGGACATCATAATTACGATATGTGGATAATCAAGGCAGCTACCATTAGACTTCAAGTAACGTTACCGTTCATTTTTTTATACAGTAAGTACATTTAAAGGGCAACTCTACTTTCATGAGAAAAAAATTTGAAAAAAATAAAAAATAATTATAATACAGCATATAACATTGCAACACAAGTCATATTGTAATTGAATATAATTAAAGATTACCTTTCCTTTTCAGTCTGCAGCTGTATGATTTTCTGTAGAATGCAATGCGTGACCAGAAATGTGTGGACTTACACAGAGAACACCAGGTGCAAGTATAGTATAAAATAATGTGCTTTAATAAAGATACAATACAAACCCCATAAACCAAACCCAGTGAATCTTATGAGAGAAAGTGCTAAGTAACATTGAGCAACTAACTAAATAACTATATACAGACAATAGAGTATGGTTGGAAAGCGTAGTCAGTGTCAGAGCTGGGGCCATGCATGGGAGATCAGGCAGAGGGAGCAAGCTAAGACAGAGAGATGGTACATGGGTACACAGGAACAGGAACAAGCAGGCAGGCAGAGGCTTAGGAACAGGATTAGGAAGAGAATACAGGTACCAGGATCACAGATCAGTGACACATGGGCAGAACACCAAGGTAAGGGGAGTAGCACAGGAAGAATTAAATATCCTCCCAGCAACCAGCCTCAAGTGATGACTAATTACTAAGAGCTGCTGGGAGACAATGGCTAGAGGACACCAGAACTACAACCTAGAGCCTCAGTGCCACCAGCTGTTGAATTCATTCTTGACAGCTTATCACTTCATATTTGTTAAGGGAGTCAGTGTGTCCCATGTAATCCACACTAATTATACACCCTTTATGTATTTGATGTACATTATATGATAGACACTTCTTTACTAATTGTTCTCTTTCACATGAAGTAAAAAATAAATTCTAATGCCACGCACACATGACTGGTTTTCCCATCGGAATAAACTCTGAAGGTTTTTCTGACAGAGTTCCAACAGAGTAACACTGAAACTGTCATACGTACACACAATCACACGAAGTCCGATAGTTAAGAACGCAGTGATGTACAGCACATACGACAGGCCTAGAAAAAAAAAGTTCAAGACCCAGTGCGGCACCCTTTGGGCACCTTCTGCTGATCTTGTGTTAGTAGAAGTTTTTTTTAGAACGATTTGCGCTTTTCAGACTCCAGCCTTTTCAGATAGTTTTACTGCTGTTCAGTTTGTGCTTGTGGATTTGTATCTGGTTTTCAGTGTGTGCAGTCAGTTCGTATCTATTTTTCAGTGCGTTCTGGCCTGCTCGTTGCTGATTTTCAGCTCACTCTTCATAGGCCTTGCTGTTCTTCAGTGCATTCTGTTCTGACCAGCCAACCGTTTTGAAACCATGGTGCAGGTACGTACTCATTGTAGAGTTTGTGCTGTGTGGGGGCTTGGTGTTGGGGTTCATACTTTGACCCAAGCCCAGTCCATGAACAGGGCTAGGAGTAATTCATGGATCAAGAATTGGTTACTTCAGCATGACCAATTCTCGCACATGCCTTTGCTTCATGAGATCCAGGAGAATAATCCTGACGATTTCAGGAATTATCTCAGGATGACGGACCCCGTTTTTCACCGTCTGCTGGCTTTGCTCATCCCTTATATCAGCAGGCAGGATACCTGCATGAGGCAAGCCATCACTCCGGAGCAGAGGCTAGTTGCCATGTTGCGGTACTTGGCGACTGCGAGAAGTCTGCAGGACCTCAAGTTCTCAACAGTCATCTCCCCCAGGCTCTGGGGATCATTATTCAAGAGACCTGTTCTGCCATCATTCAGGTTCTACAGAAGGACTATATTAAGGTAAGTTTTCTCCATTAACATCACATTATATGTATTTAATGTTTGCTTTTATATTGTATTTATTTCATCATTCCCTGATTACTATGATTGGAATATGCTGTGAATGTCAGCTTTATCCGCATGCATGCTGGAAGCTTTTAATGCTCCTTTTTTGGCCTGCATGCATATTTGCCTTCACTATCCTTCCCAACATGCTATCATGGGCCCATATACCCCTATAGCCTAGTCCCTTAACAATGTATATTGTCAGCTCCATTGTACTCCTTTCCCCGAAACACCCCCAAAATGTGTCCAAATGTTATGTGTGTCCTTAAATTTGGTCAAAGTGCAGGAGGCTTTTTTTTGGCTCCCACAGTCAACTCAAACCCTCCCCTCCATACAATTTAACCACTTGCTTACTGGGCACTTAAACACCCTTCCTGACCAGACCAATTTTCAGCTTTTGGTGCGCTCACACTTTGAATGACAATTACTCAGTCATGCAACACTGTACCCAAATGAATTTTGTGTCCTTTTTTTCCCACAAATAGAGCTTTCTTTTGGTGGTATTTGATCACCTCTGGGGTTTTTATTTTTTGCGCTATAAATGAAAAAAGACCGAAAATTTTGAAAAAAAACACATATTTCTTTGTTTCTGTGATAAAATTTTGCAAATTATAATTTTTTTTTCATACATTTTGGCCACAATTTATACTGCTACATATCTTTGGTAAAAATAACCCAAATTAGTGGATATTATTTGGTCTTTGTGAAAGTTAGAGAGTCTACAAGCTGTGGTGCGAATCGCACAAAATTGATCACACCTGATGTACTGGTGGCCTATCTCATTTCTTGCGACCCGAACAAGTCAGGAAAGTACAAATACCCCCCAAATGACCCCTTTTTTGAAAGTAGACATTCCAAGGTATTTAGTAAGAGGCATGGTGAGGTTTTTGATGTTGTCATCTTTTTCCCACAATTCTTTGCAAAATGAAGATTTATTTTTTCTCACAAAATTTTCAATGTAATAGGTTATTTCTCTCACATGGCATGTGTATACCACAAATGACACCCCAAAATACGTTCTGCTACTCCTTCTGAGTATTACAATACCAAATGTGTGAGACTTTTACACAGCCTGGCCACATACAGAGGCCCAATATTGAAATAGCACCATCAGGCGTTCTAGGAGCATAAATTACACATTTCATTTCTCAACCACCTATTACATTTTTGAAGGCCCTGGAGAACCAGAACAATGAAAATGCCCACAAAGTGACCCCATTTTGGAAAGCTAACACCCCAACGTATAATCTATGAGGCATAATGAGTCGTTTGAATGGTTCATTTTTTTTCCAGAAGTTTTGGGAAAATGTGGAAAAAAAATGAAAACGCATTTTTTTTTACGCAAAGTTGTCCATTTATAAGATATTTCCAACACATAGCATGTACATAGCAAAAATGACACCCCAAAATACGTTCTACTACTCCTCCTGAGTATAACGATACCAAATGTATGAGACTTTTACACAGCCTGGCCACATACAGAGGCCCAATATTGAAATAGCACCATCAGGCGTTCTAGGAGCATAAATTACACATCTTATTTCTCAACCACCTATTACAGTTTTGAAGGCCCTGGAGCACCAGGACAATGGAAATGCCCACAAAGTGACCCCACGTGGCACTGACAACACGTGGCACTGACGACACGTGGCACTGACAGATGGCACTGGAGGCAGATGGCACTGGAGGCAGATGGGGCTGACAGATGGGGCTGGCAGACGTCGCTGGCAGATGTCGCTGACAGATGGCACTGGGGCTGGCACTGGCAGATGGCACTGGCAGATGGTGCTGGCTATTTGCTCTGGCTAATTGCTCTGGCAAATGGGGCTGGCAGATGGCACTGCGGCTGGCAGATGGCACTGGCGCTGGCAGGTGGCACTGGCGCTGGCAGGTGGCACTGGCAGGTGGCACTGGCACTGGCGGCACTGGCGCTGACGGCACTGGGGCTGACGGCACTGGGGCTGACGGATGGCACTGGCGCTGGCAGGTGGCACTGGCGCTGGCAGGTGGCACTGGCAGGTGGCACTGGCACTGGCAGGTGGCACTGGCAGATGGCACTGGAGGCAGATGGGGCTGACAGATGGGGCTGGCAGACGTCGCTGGCAGATGTCGCTGACAGATGGCACTGGGGCTGGCACTGGCAGATGGTGCTGGCTATTTGCTCTGGCTAATTGCTCTGGCAAATGGGGCTGGCAGATGGCACTGCGGCTGGCAGATGGCACTGGCGCTGGCAGGTGGCACTGGCGCTGGCAGGTGGCACTGGCAGGTGGCACTGGCACTGGCGGCACTGGCGCTGACGGCACTGGGGCTGACGGCACTGGGGCTGACGGATGGCACTGGCGCTGGCAGGTGGCACTGGCGCTGGCAGGTGGCACTGGCAGGTGGCACTGGCACTGGCAGGTGGCACTGGCAGGTGGCACTGGCACGTGGCACTGGCGGCACTGGGGCTGGCGGCACTGGGGCTGACGGCACTGGGGCTGACGGATGGCACTGGCGCTGGCAGGTGGCACTGGTGCTGGCAGGTGGCACTGGCAGGTGGCACTGGCGGCACTGGCACTGGCGGCACTGGTGCTGGCAGGTGGCACTGGCAGGTGGCACTGGCGGCACTGGCACTGGCGGCACTGGCGGCACTGGGGCTGATGGCACTGGGGCTGACGGCACTGGGGCTGACGGATGGCACTGGTGCTGGCAGGCGGCACTGGTGCTGGCAGGTGGCACTGGCACTGGCGGCACTGACGGCACTGGGGCTGACGGCACTGGGGCTGATGGATGGCACTGGCGCTGGCAGGTGGCACTGGTGCTGGAAGGTGGCACTGGTGCTGGCAGGTGGCACTGGCACTGGCAGGTGGCACTGGCGGCACTGGCACTGGCGGCACTGACGGCACTGGGGCTGACGGCACTGGCGGCACTGGGGCTGACGGCACTGGGGCTGACGGATGGCACTGGCGCTGGCAGGTGGCACTGGTGCTGGCAGGTGGCAGTGGCACTGGCAGGTGGCACTGGCACTGGCGGCACTGGCGCTGGCGGCACTAGGGCTGACGGCACTGGGGCTGACGGCAGGCACTGGCGCTGGCAGGTGGCACTGGCGCTGGCAGGTGGCACTGGCGCTGGCAGGTGGCACTGGCACTGGCAGGTGGCACTGGCGGCACTGGCACTACTGGCAGATGGCACTGGGCTGACAGATGGCACTGGCACTGGGGCTGACAGATGGCACTGGGGCTGACAGATGGCACTGGGGCTGACTTACAGATTGCTCTCCCTCCTCACACGCTGTCTCTGTGTGAGGAGGGAGAGACACGGCAATGGGAGATGACCTCATATGTTTACATTTGAGATCATCTCCCATTGGCAGCTGCGATCGCGCTGTGAACGGCCGCTTTGATTGGCCGTTCACGGCGATCTGTATTTGCCTGTCTCCGGGAGACACGGCGAATACAAAACTTCCCCACGGCGGCGCGCATTGCGGAAGTAAACACAAGGCCGTCCAGGGACGGCCAGGCGAAGGAACCCGCCTGCTCTACGGCCGTCATTCGGCTATAGGGCGGGCGGGAGGTGGTTAATCAATGGGCCATCAGAGGGGGTGAGGAATCTGATAAGTGGGCCTTATATTTTTGTCTTTTTAAATACTCCTTAAAATAAATGTTATACTGATATTGTGCAAGAATGTTTTTGTGTAAACGGCCCAAAGCCCGGTATAAATCCAAGGGTGATCGGCGATTCGCTGTCCAAGGGCCTCGGCTATGGAATGCTCTACCAATCAACATCCACCTGGAAGAAAATCACCTGGCTTTTAGGAAAAAACTCAAGACCTTCCTCTTTTAGCAGATGATCAAAGCTCGCCACAGCGCCTAGAGGCGATTCAGTTCGCATTGTGCGCTATACAAGTATTTCATTCATTCATTCATTCATTCAATGTTATGTGCAAAAGTATTTATATTTTTTTTCTTGTTTGACTCCACAGTTTCTTTCAATGCCACAGGAATGGCAGACTGTGGCCTCCCATTTTGCTGACCATCAGGACTTTCCCAGCTGTGGAGGGGCTATAGATGGGAAGCATGTCCACATTGTGCCACCACCCCATTTGGGGTCTTACTATTATAACTATAAGGGGTTTAATAGTGTAGTGTTAATGGCGGTGGTGTCGACACACTATGAGTTCCTCTATGTGGACGTGGGGAAGAATGGCCGGATGTCGGATGGAGGAGTCTTTGCCCAGATGGAATTTTACCAGCATCTCCAGACTGGTGGCCTGGCATTGCCACCTGATGCGGATAACGTGGAAGGACTGCCCTTCGTCTTTATTGCAGGTGAAGCCTTTGGGCTGGGCAAGCACCTGATGAGGCCATTCCCCCAAAGGACCCTCACCCCAGAGAGGAGGGTTTTTAACTACCAGCTGGCCAGAGCGAGAAGAGTCGCTGAGGATACCTTCGGGATAATGGCCCGCTGGTTCCGTCTGTTTCTGACAGCAATCCATATGGCAGACTACAAAATGAGCCATATCAACCTATTCTGCTGCATACTGCACAATTATTTAAGCCTCAGTTGGACCTGAGGCCAGACTTATTACAGACAATTCCCTGATGGGCCTGGATACTGGTCGTACTGGCTTAGCACCCAAAAGTGCATGTGAAGTTTGGAAGAAATATGTTAATTATTTTATTTTTTCTTTATTGCTTGCTTTTCTTTTTTTGGCTGTCTCCTAGGTTCTCCTAGTGCACTTGTAGTGCCAAGTGGATTTTCCTTTAGTAAATAAGCCCCTTTGTCACTGTAAACACAAAATTACTTACAAAACTGATATTGCGCATTGAAAGAAGAAGCCACACATTGTTGTTTTTCCAAAATTTTCCTCTGTGCACATTCACATATGTGCATTTAGAAAATTTGTTACATTTTTTTTATTTTTTTCTCAATATATTTTTTTTTTTACAAACACGCATGTTTTAAAACATAACATACACAACTCTGGAACTTACAAAGTTCAACAAACTAAAGGCAATATCAGACATTATAGTGTCGAAAATGTCTTGATATTGTCATAAATCAGATGGGGTGATGTCACCCCTGTAAAAGCTACAAATTGGGAGTCCAAATGGGTAATGTATATATATATGTAATATATGTGCTATCTCCCATCATGGGGGATCAATGGACATGTTTTGGAGGTGCCACCCCTTCCTCTCACCTACTAGAATTATGAGGAAGGGGTTGCACCCACAAAACGCATACATTGAGATCCCCTGATGGCAGATAGCACATGTTGACACACCATGTGCATCTTCAAAATTTGGCTTTTATGTACAATACCAAACTTTTTTGGGGAATTTAAAAATATAAAAAACAGGATGTGATTAGGGAAAAATTTAGAACACATATATCAGGTTCTTCATTTGCTGTTCCATAATGCTCAGTCTATTTCTAATATAGTCAATTTCCCCATTCCATTTCATTATGTCCTGGATGAGGCTTTGGGCGCTGGCCCTAGTGAAAGATTCTGCCGCTTCCTCTTCCACAACCATCACATCACCTAAAAATTGTTTAAAAAACATGTATTTAGAAATATGCAGTCATACATAGATTACCGGAAGCAAGGGTGTCAGACACTCACCTGTTGGGGTGCCCATCTCGTCCACTTCCTCCACCTCTCCTTCCTCCAGATCCTTGGGGGGGGGGGGGGGCTAGGGCTGAATTGCCAATCTGGTTGGCAATGTCGGGGGTCCCTTATGTCCTCTGAGTGCTGTCCGAGTCTTTCCTCCCCTATCAGAATGAACCAAAAGATATACTTAGCACACAGATATTTGAGTCCAGAAATAGGAATATGAAACTTTGCTTTGAAGTAGTGTACAATTGTCTGTTTGGGCAGAGATCCAAGTTTAAGACATGATTAAAATTCCCTTTTAACCAAGCTTGAATACTTACCTTTTTTGGGCAAGTTTCACAGATGGAGACACCCCAAGTATCCACTGGAGCACCTGTGTGGGTTACCCTAATAAAAGGGGCTCTGGTGTCCCACAGTAGTGCTCCTGAGTCTAGATGTGTAAACAGCTGCTGAGTGTCCTCTCCTTACATTCCACTTAATCAAGTTTGCAATTCATTCAAGTTTCAAAGACATCTAGACAACAATGTCCTAAACTTCTTTTAATAAGACAAATTAGCATGACCAAAATGTAGTTAAAACCCTGTATCAGCTAAATACATCGTATTTATTTGCAAACGAACGATGTTTCCTGCGAATTATGTTTCCTACGAACTATTACTGTACCCATGAACATGAAAGTAGCCATTTAAAACTCTACAACAGTAAAGAAAAGCACATGGAGCAGCATGCAAGTTAATAATCATAATAGGAACACACGACAAGTACTTACTTTTTTGAAGCATCTTCTTCAATACTGATCATCACTCCCTCAATTTAAGGTCGGACCAGCACTTCCTTAATTGGTCTTTGGACCGTCGTACCCCAAAATTCTGCTCCAGGGTGTTCACAACTGTTGTCATGATTTGGTCCTTGCGCAAATTGGGATGGGTGTACGGCCCATGTTTCCCATCATAATCCTCCCTCCGCAAGATGTCCACCATCTCCACCATTTTTTCAAAGGCCATGTTAGTCGCCTTAAATCTCCTCCTGGATCTGGACGTTTGGGGTTGCGGGCTTTCCTCCTCGCTAGATGAAAAATTAGCAACCACCTGTGTCTCTGCCATGTTGCACCTGTGTCTCCGTGCACCGAAGAGAGAAGGGTGGGCGATGCAGGCAGAGTTTCACGCATGGGCAGTGTATATAAAGCTAACACACATGCGCCGTACGTATGAGCTGTGTGTGGAGGACGAATGAACAGAAGTGGCGAGCGTGCTAAACGGTAAAATTTTAACTTGGCCCATCACAGTGGCCTATACTGCTTCAAGATTGAGGCCTATATTGGGATAAGCTAATGAGAGTTTAGGATGACATTAGTGTTTTTGTCTTGTGTATTGTCTTACAGCAAAGATGAATCAGTTTAAGGACACAGAATTCATGGGCAGTTTCATAGACACATACAGGGAGATGAGGAATTTGTGGGAGGTGAAAACAGCTTATATTATAATAAACAAGCTAGATAGTCATCGCTGGAGAAACTTCTGGAATTTGTGAAGACTAGGGTCCCTGAAGCAAACATGAAGTTTTTGGAAAATAAAATTGGGATATGGAGGAACATGTATAAGAAGGAGCATAATAAGATCCAGAAATCACTCCAATCAGGACCATCAGCATAGAATGTTTATGTTCCCAGGCTGTGGTACTTCAACAAACTGTGGTTTGTGGATGACCAGACTGAAGCCAGGGAATCTTTTTCGACCATTCCCTGCAGCCTTCCCTCCACCGTTTCCCCAACCCCAGCAGAGGCTAACGAGCAACAACCTGGGCCTTCCCTCCTGGAAGAAGTGGATGTGCCCAGATGGAACCAGGTATATTATTTTTTGACATATTTATTGTCCTAATACTAATGATGTTAACTAGATGTTATAATTTATTACAAATCAAAGATTTTATCTAAGAAATTATGTATACATATCATGAGACAGTAGTGGCCAAAAATGTTTGGGACCAGTTTGAAAAATGCTGGGGTCAGAATGATAGTCTTTTCTATTTATTAACCACTTACAGACCGGACCATTTTGCTGGTCAAAGACCAGACTACTTTTTGCGATTCGCCACTGCGTCGCTTTAACTGACAATTGCGCGGCCGTGCGACGTGGCTTCCAAACAAAATTGACATCCTTTTTTCCCACAAATAGAGCTTTCTTTTGGTGGTATTTGATCACCCCTACGGTTTTTATTTTTTGCGCTATAAACAAAAATAGAGCGACAATTTTGAAAAAAAACGCATTATTTTTTACTTTTTGTTATAATAAATATCCCTCAAAAATATATAAAAAAACATTTTTTTCCCTCAGTTTAGGCCAATACTTAATCTTCTACATATTTTTGGTAAAAAAAATCGCAATAAGCGATTATTGATTGGTTTGCGCAAAAGTTATAGCGTTTACAAAATAGGGATAGTTTTATGGCATTTTTATTAATAATTTTTTATTATTTTTTTTTTTTTTTACTAATAATGGTGGCGATCAGCAATTTTTATTGTGACTGCGACATGGCGGACACATCAGACATTTTTGACACATTTTGGGGACCATTGTCAGTTATACAGCAATCACTGCTATATAAATGCAGTGATTCCTGTGTAAATGACACTGGCAGTGAAGGGGTTAATCAGTGCGTGGCAGTGTAGGGGTTAAGTGTTCCTAGGGGTGTGTTACTAACTGTGGGGGGTTGGGCTTTCATTTAGTGAACACTGATCTTGCTCCAATCACATGGAGCAGAGATCAGTGTCACTAGTTGCTAGGCAGAATGGAGAAATGCTGTTTACAACGGCATTTCTCCATTCAGCCGTCCCGTGAGGCGATCGCGGGGTATGCCCGCGGCGATCGAGTCCACGGGACCCGCGACCAGACTCACGGGGGTCCCGACCAGCACGCAAGCGATCCACCGGTAGCACGCTCGCGATGGCAGGGCAGCATTGAAGATTGGACGTACCTGTACGCCAATATGCCTGCCCATGCCATTCTGCCGGCGTGCGCTGGTCGGGAACCGGTTAATATTCAATTTGCAAGTCATGAGCTGAAAATTGTGTGTGATTGATGAAGCAAAAAGTACAATTATGTCCCTTTTTATACACAGGATGAGCTCAACCAGGAGGAGGCCATGCCAAGTGTCAGCCAGGAGGAGGCCGTGCCCAGTGGCAGCCAGAAGGAGGCCATGCCCAGCGTCAGCCAGGAGGAGGCCATGCCCAGTGTCAGCCAGGAGGTGGCTGGGCCTAGTAGTAGCCTCACCCAATCTCTGGTGCCTCCCCTTTGCCTTACCACCAAAAGACCCAGGAAGGGGACAATGACGAAGGAGGCAGCACTGGGCCTCATTAGGGAAGCCAACCATTTCCTCAGGAGCCCCCCCCCCCCCAACGCTGAAGAGGCCTATGGCTGATATCTAGCCACCAGGTTTCTGGAATTGGAGAAGGGCCAACGCCTCCCCTGTGAGGTATTTTTTTCTGATGCCCTTCAGAAGGGGTTGAGGGGCCAGCTGACAGAGAACAGCCACATATGTGAGCTCGCCCATCCTCCTCCTCCTGCCACAAGTCCACCACCAGAGCCACAGCCTCCAAGGAAGACTGCAGGGAAGAGAAGAATGTGATGGCCTGGGTTCAGTCTGGTCTGACAGAAGACGCAGACTTTTATAGTACCACAAACTGGGGATAGATATGTCATCTGCTGCTGGTCCTGATATCTAGCATTCCTGGACCAGATTGTGCTCCCTATTATATATACTCCTCAAGCTACCAAGTTTCTTTTCCACAGACTTGATGTGTGCCCTGGGGGCCAAAAGGCTTCGCAAATTCAAAAAGTCTGTCCAGCGTTGACTTCCTCTTTATTTTGTTACCCAGAATAAATGGATATTTTAGTTTCACAAAATACTTTCCTATGTGTTTTTCTTCAAAAAGGACAGTTTGTTTGTGAGTAGGCAGGTACATTTCAAAAAGACAATGTCAAATTAACAAGGGACACCAACCTCCATTCACAACTTCATTCTTCCAGCATTCTAAAGAAGAAAAGAATGCGCTGCAATAAAAGATCACAGAATTAGCAGCCTGAGGAATGTGCTAGCTCCAATACGAACGCTAGTTTACCACACCGAGTGCTTCTGTCTCATACTTGCTTCAGAGCATGCGTCGTTAATGGTCCGTCGGAACAGCATACAGAAAAGCGATTTTCCCAATAGGAATTGGTTCCGTCGGAAATATTTAAAATAGTTCTATTTCTAGGTCCGTCAGAATTTTAGTAAAAAAAAAAGTCTGATGCTGCATACACTCGATAGCAATATATGATGAAAAGCTTCCGTCTGACTTTTTCTGTCGGACATTCCACTTGTGTGTACCTGGCATTAAAGTGGATTTTCACCCCCCCCCCCCCCCCCCCCAAAGAAAACACTGCTATAACTAGTGATGTATTAAGCACATTTCAGATACTCACCCACCCAAGTATTGTCCAGTTGAGATTCTCTTCTCTTCTGGTAGCGCTCTGTTCTGCGCCACCATGTTTTCCTGTGATGTCATCGATAGGCTGCTAGCTGTTCCAAGTTCAGGCAGCACCGATAGGCCCGCCCCCTCCTCCTTTCCTCAATAAAAGGCTATGTGGCGTGCATATCCCAGGAAGCAGCACAGTGCACATTGGAGGGTGCAGAGCCAATGATTTTCTTAACAAACAAAAAAGCTTTCTAATCATGTAGAGGACCGGAGGAGGAGTGGAGCAGAGGACTAAGGTTTGGAGGTTGAAGACCCATTTTAAATAAAAGCCAGGGGTCTGAAATGAAATGTGCAGATCCACTGCCGCGCCCCTTCATGTCAGAGCTACATCTCTGACATAGAGGTGGGCTTGTTTGAACATTGCAGAGAGACCACTGCCTACACAGATAGAGAGAAGTGGTCTTTTGGTGCTGGAGCAGCAAAGGACAGGATTTTTTTTGGGATGCTGGAACTTCATTATTACACAAATCAATAATAATGCTTCCCTGCATGCTAAACACTTTTTCAATAGTTTTCACAGAGACTTCAGGTAGGCTTTAAGATCACAGGGAATGTGTGAGGATTACATGGAGTGATAGTGTAAGAGTTAGAGGGAGATTTAAGCCAGCCATACAGGGATCAAAATTTGTCCGGTTCAGCAGGGGCCAGACAAATTTCAATCCATGTATGGGCAGGCTGGTTCTACATAAGTTCTACCAATTGACTTGTGTACAATCAGCCTGCTGCAAAGTGTTCAAAATCAGCGCCACTGGCTATAGTTGGCCATGCTGATGGGTGTATTCTGATGGTGGGTAAATCACTGTCAGAAAACAAAGGCTCAGCCGGAGGCTTTTCCCCCATCCACTTCTTTTCCCACAGCCACATGGTGCCGTATGCAGAACAGTAAATATAAGATAATAATGAAATAATAAATAATACAGACAAACCATTTAAATGGATTGAAATGGCCGCAGACCTTTATTTATTGGTATTTAACATCTTTTAACCAACGATAAGAGCATGCCTCAATATAGATAACACGTCAAAAATAATTATAAAACTGTCCCTCTTTAGCCGAAAAGGACGAACACCACATAAAAGGTCCGCCCCATGGGAGGGAGGGTGGGATGATCCTTCTTCTTTCTTGATCCGCCGTCAACTGTAGCCTCCTACGCAGTTAAAAACTATATAAATAGGCATTTAGCTTGTGCCACAAAACATGTGACCAGCCATAACCAATCACTTTAAATTAAAACTGCCATTAAGTTAACCCTTAGTCTGCCCCGACCCCATAGATTTATGTTATGCTCCTCCCATTTCCATCAAGTGTGGGGATGGGGGAATCAAGTCATCTTCTTACTTTCAACCCTCAGGTTGAACAAAAGAAAATAACTTGTAGGTAGCGCCTACTCCCACTTTCTGGGAGTCTAATCATGACTACCGGGGATAGGGAAGGCTCACATACATCCTCAGGGTACAGGTTTTTGAGCATGGTGGGATGTGAACCAGAAAGCGCCTAGAGGTGATTCAGTTCGCATTGTGCGCTATACAAGTATTTCATTCATTCATTCAGAAAGAACATTGGGCACCAGTCACTTCTATGCTTAAACAAAAATGTATTTCTCAGAACAGGAAAAATATGGGAGAGAGGGGAATAGGGCACAGGGCACCCTTAGTAACCATCAGCAACCGGCAGATTGGCAGACTCCTTAGACAAAAAAAGGTGAGATAAGGTAGACAGCAGTACAGGAATAAGAGCCTTTAAGCTGAACCAGCACATCTGCACTTTGTAAGACAGGCTGTCTCTTTTAGTAACTGAACTTTATTCACTGCTTCATGCACTGATTCCCTTGGATGAGTTCTCTCTGGTCGCCCCAGCTATTTTATAGCGCCTCCTGCTCATGAAGAGTCCTCTTTCTGGTGCTTTCTTAGAACTCCATCCCTCTGGAATCTTTTCTTGATTTTTGGCAGGCTCTTCTCTGCATAAACTTGAACACCCAGATAGGCCCAGGTTAGGCCTATCAGCCTGAAGCTACCTGGATAGGCCCCAGGGTTCAAGCCCAGCAGCCAGGAACTCTACATAACCATCCACCTGGGCTACAGCCCTGAGTGGAAACACACTACCTGATCACCTGACTTCATTCCATTAAATACCCTTTCCCAGCATGCTTAGCTGCAAATATGATTGGCTGAGAAAGGTATGTTTATCATAATCTGAACTTCACTGTAACTCATCACTCTAATGTCAAAGGTAACAGCACCACCTACTGACAGAAGGGAGAAGCCACAAATAAATGTAATTAACAGAAGTCATGTAATCACTAAATACTACAAATTGACCATCCCGTAGCCCTATTCTAGGGACAAGGGTGCTACACGTATATTGCCAACCTTAGTCTTAGATTTAGAGGGAGGGTTCCTTTTAGTGTTACAGAGAATGATAGTGTTCAGGGTTTCAGGAAGGGTCAGTTTTGGGTTTCCATGAAAAATTAGTGTTAAGGTTATGGGGGGCTAGCATTATGATGTCAGGGAGGGTTTATGTAGGGTTACTGTTAAAGGAAGGGTTAATGCTACAGGGAGAGTTAGTATTGGCGTTACATGGTGAGTTAGTGTTGGGGGTCACACGGAGGGCTAGTAATACGTTTCCAAGGAGGTTTAGTGTTAAGGTTGCAGGGAGGGATAATGTTAGAGTAACAAAGGGGTTCGTTTTAGGGATATAAGGAGGATTAGGGTTACTGTTACAGGAAATATAATTAGGGTTTCAGGAAGGGTTGGTGTTGGGGTCGCAGAAAAGGTTAGTTCTAGGGTTATTTAGTGTTATGACTACAGGGAGGTTTTATGTTGGGAACACAGCTAAGTTTTTTAAAAGGAGGGTTGATGTTACAGGGAGGGTTAGTGTTGGGGTTTCATGGTTGGTTAGTGTTAAGGTTAAAGGGATGGTTAGTAATGGTCCAATGGGGCATACACACGATCGGAATATACAATGAAAAGCTCCCGTTTGACTTTTTCTGTCGGACATTCCACCTGTGTGTATGGGGCATCAGAGGTTAAGGTTACAGGGAGTGTTAGTATTAGAATAACAAGGTGGATTACAAGATTACAAGGAGAATTAGTGGAAGATTTACAGGTAGGGCTAGTGTTACAATTACAGGGAGGGTTTGTGTAAGTTTAATGTTAGTGTTACAGGGAATTATAGTGTTAAGTTTGCAGGGTTAGTGCTGGGTTAAAGGGATGAATAATGTATGGGTTATAAGATTTAGGCTACAAGGAGCATTAGTGTTAAGGTTACTGGAATAATAATAATAAAAATATTAAATAATAAGGGATATAGGGATGGTTAAATAAAGGGGGACATAGATTTATGTGCCACAAAACTTCAGTGCCAATTTCCCAGTGTCAATAGCTAACACTACAAAAAAATGTGTAGGTGGGTAGAGACAAGATGCTTGCTCTCTCTGCTTGCCTTGCTATTGCTAAACTTTCTGCATATTGCAGAATAACTGTTTGCATGTTGTTCCAGCCAGCACTTGGGAATACCTTGATTTCCCCTATCCCCCACTGTCTACTAGCATGCATGCATATATAAAATATTGTATGTACTGCATATAGTGACACACTGTAGGATTAACTCCTAGTGGGCTGCCTATTGGAAAGTATCAGTCTGTGTCTGTTTTCCATTACGGGACTACTTAATGGCCAACTCAGCCCACATTGGGTGAACTATATACTGTATCTGCCAAGTGCATTAGAGACATTTTCATCCACACAAACATCTCTCTGGGCGGCACAGTGGTGTAGTGGATAGCACTTTCACCTAGCAGTAAGAAGGGTCGCTGGTTTGTATCCCAACCACGACACTACCTGCCTGGAGTATGCATGTTCTCCCTGTGCCTGCGTGGGTTTCCTCCAGGTACTCCGGTTTCCTCCCATACTCCAAAGACATACTAGTAGGTTAATTGGATCCTGTCTAAATTGTCCCTAGTATGTGAGTTGGGGACCTTAGATTGTAAGCTCCTTGAGGGTAGGGACTGATGTGAATGTACAATGTATATGTAAAGCGCTGCGTAAATTGATGGCGCTATATAAGTACCTGAAATAAATAAAATAAAAAATCTCTCCAGATTGTTATCTGTAAGTCAATATGTCTATATTGCATTGTCTGAGTTTGCATGCTCTCTGTATTTTGTTTTTTTGCTGGTCATAGCTAAACACAAAGCCTCTAATACAGAAGACAGCATATATAGATAGTGGTCACAGCTGTGAGCATAATATTACCTAAGTGACGCAATGTGTCTTCAACATGTTAACTGTATCTTTTATCTCCGATTTTGGCTAGTCATTAATGTTATTATTAGCTGTGTGGATGAGTCAATGGTTAAGGAGGTTTCTGTTATCCTGACTTAATCACCCTCTTGGTGTGGTTACCAATTGACGTCTTTAGGAGGGGGGATTTTTGTTGTGGGGAGACAACGTTGTCTTTAATTTGGTGATGAATGTAACTCTTTTATTAAGTAAGTACACTAAATTAACTTTTTAATGTGATTATCAATAAATTTAACAATTTTTCAATTAAACCTGGTTTATTCTGTTGCAGTCTCTGTAGGTAGCCACCGCTCCAGGGGGTGGACATACTTGTCTACCAACCAACACATTTTTTGTATTGTTATTTGGCTACACGAGGCTACACACACTGTGTGGAACACAGACACGAACTACTTGATTCCTCCCTATTTTCTTTATTTATCTAATAGCTAACAAACTAAGAAAGTTTTACATCTACACTCAGGGCCGCTGATAAGCCAGTACAGCCAGCCCTGTTGTACCGGGCCCGGCCAGCAGGGGGGGCCTGTGCAGCTTCAAAGACAGTTCAGTGGAGAAAACCCAAAAAACGCTTTCTAATTTACAAGTGGCTCCCTGCGCTCATTGTACACTACACACTGGATCTTTCCATTACAAAATCCTGGAAACAGAATCCAGGAATCTGTGTCTCCCAGGACCTCAGCTGAGCTCTGTAATCCAGTCCAGAGCTTCTAGATTGCCTTCTCCACAGACCCAAGACCACACCCCTCCGCTGCTCTCATTGGTTGGAGGAGAGAAGTCTAAGGATGGGATGGGAGCTTCTTAGGTAAGAGACATGCTGCTGTGCAGGAGAGTTCTCTCATGTTGGCACAGATTAAAACAGGCCCACTGACACTGCATCTGGCCTGCCAGCACAGACACAACACGAACAGTCAGAAATGTTTTGTAATGTAAACGATCCTAACACCTCCTGAGAGGCCCCCTCCCCCACCAACCTGAAATGGGGACTGATGTTGAGAGGGACTCTGCTGGGATGGAGGGGGCTCTGCTGGGATGGAGGGGGCTCTGCTGGGATGGAGGGGGCTCTGCTGGGATGGAGGGGGCTCTGCTGGGATGGGATGGAGGGGGCTCTGCTGGGATGGAGGGGGCTCTGCTGGGATGGGATGGAGGGGGCTCTGCTGGGATGGGATGGAGGGGGCTCTGCTGGTAAGGAGGGGGCTCTGCTGGGATGGAGGGGGCTCTGCTGTGATGGAGGGGGCTCTTCTGTGATGGAGGGGACTCTGATATGAAATGGGGGACTCTGTCCGTTGTTCTACTGACCTACCCCCGCATCTTCTGCCTGTTATACTGACTTTGCTGCATATTTTAATATAATGCACATAAATAAAAAAAGATTGTAAGTTTACAAAGTAAGACATGGGCACCTCTTTGCATCATTAACCCCTTCCCACCTATATCAGCCCTTTCGCTGGATGGATAGGTGGGGTTGAGGTTGGGGCAGAAGGGGGCCCCATCAGGTAGGCTGTACGGGGCCCCATGGTTTCTATCAGCAGCCCTGTCTACACTGACCACAATGACATAACAACATAATTTTCCACTTTGAAGATTATGATACCTCAAACATTCTTCTAAGTGTTGTAGACGTTGTATGAGTTTCACCTCAAATCCCACCCAAGATTTGACCTGGAGCTGATGAAAGAACATTTGCTTTAGATCACTGATCCACCAGATGTTCAATCAGCTGACAAGCTTCTTACTCTATCCCAGAACATTGTACTCCCTGCCACACAATTTCTGATGAGCAAGTGAGAATGATGTAATGGAGAACCCTTTTTTGTTAGAAATGGGCACTAGGAGACATGATCAGGGGTCAGGCTCGGAGACCAGTAGCTATAGAAGTAGCTGGACTCCCACTATCTAGCAGGATAGGTATACAAGCAGGTCACCCTGGCTGATGACGTGGGCTCACCTGAGGTAAAACCAGTGTTCACCAGAACTCCTGATGGTAGAGATAAGTTTTGTTGCCTGTTAGTACCAGATTGCGAGCCACAGGATCACCCCACCAGGAGGTGAGTCCAGTTAGGGATATTGCAATTAAGGATCAAACAGAAGCATAGTCAGTGAACAAGCCAAGGGTCAGTAACAACTGGTTGCAGGTTGGGATCAGGCAGAAGCATAGTCCAGGAACAAGCAAAGGGCAATTACGAGTGGTAGCAAAAATATGAACAGCAGCAGGGTAGACAAGAGTGAGATACTGGCTGGAGAGAGCACAATCATCTGGCAAACAGGAAGTGCAGAGACTTGGATTAAATCAGAAAGTTCATGGGAAGAGCAAAGAGTTTAATGTTCAGCAAAAGTCAAGGCACAAGGCAGAGTTGTCCAATGGATCAGATAGGGTGTTGCCCAGCACTTTAGGTAGCTCAGCAAGAAGAGTCATTGCCAGACACAGCAAAGGTCCTGGGTTCAAGTCCAGCCCCTGCCACTAGACACTTGAGGCTTTAGAATGTAAGATATACAGCCTAAAAAACATCAATGAAATTCTTTGGATGCAACTCATACATCCAGCTCCTCTGCCCCTGCCACTGCTTCTCCCACCGCCCTTAAAGGCAATTAAAGCAGAGGTCCGCCCACCGCTGCAAAACATTTAAAAGCCAGCAGCTACACATACTTTAATAATCGGACATTTACCTGTCCTGGAGTCCAGTGATATCGGCACCGCAGCTGATGTTTCCATCAGCTGTCGGGTTCATGCCACCTCCATTGCAAGAAAGGGAAGCTGCGGCCCCAGGGAAGGAGGAGGGAAGTCAATGCCCGCAGCTGAGGCCGAAAGGTGGCAATTGTGGCATCTGAGGGGAGAAGGAGTACAACGAGCAAAAGTTCCACTTTTTGGTGGATCTCCGCTTTAACGCCTGTCAAAATGACCACTGGTAATTGTTCTGTATTACACAACAATCAAAATGCAGTAGCTCCTGTGCAAAATGACACTTGGAGATAGCCTGCAAGTGTCACTGAGTAAATACCGTAAATCATTATATCGTATTTACTCTTTCCTTATTATGTAACAACAAAGATGTGACCTTAATCTGCATATGACATCACTTAAAAACCTTCCAAGTTAAATTTTTTTAATTAAACTGAATTCATTTAAAACCCCATGTTAATCCTGAGTCATCCCTAAATCAGTCTCAATTTACTCCTTCCTCCCCTTCTCTCATTAGCTATTATTTTATCTTATTTTTTTGCCATTAATATTTACTTATTTAGATTTATTTAATTGTGTTACTTTTTTTTACATTACAAGAAAAAGCGCAAAATAAAAAAAAAGAAAAACAAACATGTTTTTTTTCATGTAAATAACGTTGTATCATGCTTTATACTAGAAACATCAGTTTAGTGTAATTTTATTTCTTATAGAATAAAATATATACTTTTATTTACAGTTAAATACTTTTATTCCACGCTACTACTGGGAAAACTGAAAAAATACATATTTCTTTATTTTTTTTTATATTTTTGTCTATATATTACATACAAAATAAAATATTTTTTGTAAAATAACATTGTCAAAATAAAGAATTAGGTTTTTTTCCCCCCAAAAAAACAATATACTGTATGTATTACTTTGTTATCTTGAGACCATAGGGGTATAAAGGTACAAGAGCTGAACTGGCTAGAGACCCCCTCCCATAACATAATTGTTCAAATGTGAAAGTTGTATACTCCGTTATTATGGCAGGGCCTGATTAGAGAGTAGGATATTTAGTTTAAAGGGCATGGAAAAATACGAGTTTTCTGGCTGTAAAAAAAAACCTATAGAGTGGGCACACAGCACGGGCTCTTCCAGTGAATTAGTCGAGGTTTATAATTGAGTTCATTGTAAATATCTTGTCTCATATCGTTATTTCACACTTAGTTCTTTACCAACCTTTTTGGTTTCTTTCCTTATAATATACATTTATATAAATTTTTATAAAAAAAAAAAAAATGTATATACATTTTTTACTTGATGCACAACTTAACCACTTTCAGACCGGACCAATTTGCTGGTCAAAGACCAGACCACTTTTTGCGATTCGGCACTGCGTCGCTTTAACTGACAATTGCGCGGTCGTGCGACGTGGCTCCCAAACAAAATTAACGTCCTTTTTTTCCCACAAATAGAGCTTTCTTTTGGTGGTATTTGATCACCCCTGCGGTTTTTATTTTTTGCGCTATAAACAAAAATAGAGCGATAATTTTGAAAAAAACGCATTATTTTTTACTTTTTGTAATAATAAATATCCCCCAAAAATATATAAAAAAAATTTTTTTCCCTCAGTTTAGGCCGATACGTATTCTTCTACATATTTTTGGTAAAAAAAATCGCAATAAGCGATTATTGATTGGTTTGCGCAAAAGTTATAGCGTTTACAAAATAGGGATAGTTTTATAGCATTTTTATTAATAATTTTTTATTATTTTTTTTTTACTAGTAATGGCGGCGATCTGCGATTTTTATTGTGACTGCGACATTGTGGGGGACCCATCGGACATTTTTGACACATTTTTGGGACCATTGTCATTTATACAGTAATCACTGCTATAAAAAATGCAGTGATTCCTGTGTAAATGACACTGGCAGTGAAAGGGTTAACCAGTGGGTGGCAGTGTAGGGGTTAAGTGTTCCTAGGGGTGTGTTACTAACTGTGGGGGGGTTGGGCTTTCATTTAGTGTACACTGATCTCTGCTCCAATCACATGGAGCAGAGATCAGCGTCACTAGTTGCTAGGCAGAATGGAAAAATGTTGTTTATACAGCATTTCCTCCATTCGGCCGCTCCGTGAGACGATCGCGGGGATGCCCGCGGCGATCGAGTCCGCGGGTCCCGCGACCGGACTCACGGGGGTCCCGACCAGCGCGCCGCCGGCGGTGCGCTCCCGATGGCACGGCGGCAACGAATATTGGACGTACATGTACGCCAATATGCCTGCCCGTGCCATTCTGTCGACGTACATCGCCGTGCGCTGGTCAGGAAGTGGTTAAAGACCAGGCCTTTTCTAGAGTAAATAGATACCTAACATGTCACGCTTTAAAATTGTGCACGCTTATGGAATGGCAACAAGCTACAGAACTTAAAAATCTGCATAGGTGACGCTTTACATTTTTTTACAGGTTACTGGTTTAGAGTTACAGAGGGGGTCTTGCACTAGAATTATTGCTCTCACTGTAACGATAGCGGTGATACCTCACATGTGGGGTTTGAACACTGTGTACACATGCTTGTGCAACTTACGTATGTGTTCGCTTCTGTGCGCAAGCACGAAGGGATGGGGTGCTTTAAGAAAAAAGTATTCATATTTATTTTACTTTTTATTTTTACACTGTCCCTTTATTTATTTATTTTGTATCAATTTTATTCCTATTTCAAGGAATGTAAACATTCCCTGTAATAGAAATAAGGGCCGGTTCACACAGCGGGCGATGCGAGGCGACACGACTCGCCTCGCCTCGCTCCCGCAAGTCGCCCCCGTTCTGTACAATGGAACCGTTCTGAGAGGAGCGACTCGAGTCGCTCCGACTCAGAAAAAAGGTTCCTGTACTACTTCTGGGCGACTTCGGGGGCGACTTGCATTGACTTCTATACAGAAGTCATCTGCAAGTCGCCGCCGAGGCCGCCGCAGGTCGCCGACTTGCCTCGCCGCGCCTGCAGTGTGAACCGGCCCTAAGGATGCCAGGTCATCTTTATTGAGAGATCTGGGGTCAAAAATATCCCAGATCCCTCATTTACCTTTAAAAGCAAAATACATTTTATTTTTTAAAGTTTATTATGGCTTGGGAAGTGATGTCAGAAGTTACTCTGGTCCTCCAACGGCATAGAGATAAGTGGCAGCCATCTTGGCCTCACTTGTCTTCCTGCCCAACAAACGGCCTCATCAATCAGCCAACAATCCTGGAAACTTACTGTTGATTGTGCAGCGTTCGGGAAGGAAAGCGTTACCAGGCAATGCAAAGGTTGCAGGAAAGGATTGGGCCTGTTAGACGCTGTAGACCAGCGTGCCTGCCAAATCCAGAAGTGACATAATGTCGCGGAGGTGCTGGATTGGGACATTGTCACGTTAATCAGCATGACTACACATTTCAGGGCTCCCTCCTTTTTTAAAGCATTGAGGCTTGATAAAGGGGTGGAGCCCTGAAACGTGTAGCCAAGTCATTTTACAGGATCTTTTGCCTGTATCAGCAAGCTTCCCCAATGAGCTCCGCAGACATCAATAATTACCATTGATGTGCCCATACATCAAGTGAGTGCATATTGTTTTTAACTATCAATGTTTTATTAAAGTGTTACACCTAGATGGTGTTGCCCATTGTCTTGTTACTCTTGTTACTTAACCCTCCCCTAGCCTGTGATTGGACAGTGAAGGTAGAAGAAGCAGACTGATAAGCTCATCTGTCTCCACTCTGCTCTCTCCTCCTATTAGCTTGCTATGAGCACTGGATCTTATTGGCTCCTTGTGCTGATTCTCCTTCTCCCAGTCTGAGCTCTGCTCTACAAGAACTGCAAGAGGATGATAAAAGTCAATTTTAGGTACACTGATTGTATTTAAAAATACATACATATTGAGGTTTTAATAAATTCAAAGCTGCATTAATTTGCGTCTTTAATATCTGCTTGGAGTTTAGCTTCAATTCAGACACCCACAAGCCATTCGGAAACTTTAATATATGAACCGCTGTGTCTCTTTCTTTTCTGGCATCAGATTCCCTTTAAAGTCCATTTATAAAGTGTTATTAAAAAGGTAGCATAAGCGTGTGTCCGTTCAAAGATTAGCAATTAGGTGACATCTTTAATTTGCCTCTTGTAAGCTACAGGGTCGAGCAGGTCCGCCCAGTCCTGGCAGGCCTCATATTTCCTCATAAAGAAGAACGTGAAATTATTTCCAGATGTCAAGTCCCGTCTCGTGTGCCCACGGAAAGCAGCTGCGTAGGCCATTAATACTAATTTTCCCTTTCTCCCCAAAGGTTGTGCCACATTTGTCAAAGTCTCACAGTGTGCGCCCGGTCCGAGCTTGTTAGCCGCGGTCAGGCATGCAGGATCGCGCGCTGCAAAATGAACAGCCATCCTTCTGAACGGCATTATGCCGGCTCTGTGGGGCTTCCCGGCTTCCAGCTCCACTGCTGAGGCCCGCGCTAATGACGGCTCGCTCTCAAGACTGATGTGGATTAAACAGAGAGATGATGTTTTACCTTCATATGGAAATTCTTCAATACTGTCCTATGTGTCGGAAGAAATATTTCACAGCGGCGCAGTGGGGCCCCCGGAGAAAGCTTGATGAAATAATTGCTTTTTGTTTTGCCTGCTTAGTTTGTCCTCTTTCGAAACTAAAGTTTTTCTTCAGTTTACAGAAGTTGAAAACGTAAAGTTGTCCTGATGACGGGAAAAAGAGAAAAGATCGACTTTGAGCTCATTTTTTTAGCAAAACTGCATTTTCTCCCGCCTCCCCCACCTATTCATAGAAAAAACTTCCTAAATCACTTTATGCTCACTTGAATCTACCATCATGTAATCCTCCAAGGTGCTTTTCGTCATAGTAAAGAAGATCCACCCCTGCAGTCCGGGCCCATTCTCCCCCCATCCCTCCCACTGCATTCCCACACAAGAAAATCTTCCTTGACCCGCTATCATGCGAATCCTCCATGGCAACTTTTGTGGAAGCTACAGTATATATCAAAAAGTGCAAAACAAAAATATCTTACCAACCTTAACTATGTGCTCAAAAAAAGCCCACTATACAAAATCAAGTTCATATATAGTGGAACCTTGGTTAACTAGTAACGTGGTTAACGAGCGTTTTGAAAGACGAGCAACTTTTTTTTTAAATTCTGATTCGGTTTGCGATTGTTGTCTCGCAAAACAAGCAGAATTCAAGCTAATGGGTTGTGCAGTACCGCATTTGGCCTGAGGTTTGGGGGCGTCAGGGACACTCGGAAAGGTTCAGATCCGTTCGCAGCTGCTTCAGAAATACTCGGACTGACTCGTAAATACTCAGAAATACTCGGAAATTCTATATTCCCGAGTGTTTCCGAGCCTTTCCGAGGCTTTCCGAGTTCAGCCGAGCTGTCCCTGAGTATTTACGAGGCTCTCTGGCGCCCCCCAACCTCTGCCCACATGTGGTATTGCATGTAATAGAAATCAATGCGGAACAAATTATCTTTGTTTCCATTGACTTCTATGGAGAAACTCACTTTGATATGTGAGTGCTTTGGATTACAAACATTCTCCTGGAATGGATTATGCTCGTAATCCAAGGTTCCACTGTACTGTATACTCACTGGCCACTTTATTAGGTACACCTTGCTAGTACCGAGTTGGACCCCCTTTTGCCTTCAGAACTGCTTCATTCTTCATGTAACAACAAAGCCTGGGGAATGCCCAGGAAAAAAACCCAAGCCTCCTTACCAACCAGCTTGCAGACAACCGAATGAACCTGTCTAACAGTGCGTTAAAAACAGGGGTTTAGTCCGCATGCAGACGCATGCGTAAGCCACAGAGCCTCGTCACGGCACTCTGGCATTTATCTATTATCTATCTTTTATACACATAAATCACTGGTCACCTGACCAATTGTATCTAATCTAGATTGTGGTCAGGCGTGGTCCTCAAGAACTTTCACACACATGAAGAGGAGGAATGGGCGTGGAAGTGAACAGAGTAAACAATATGTAAGTGAATTAACCCATGTAAGGAAGAAAATGGTAAATAAATAATAAATGAATAGTTCAAATTCAAAACACTTTATGGCCCCAGGGTGCAATAAATAGGCTACAGCAGATCGCCCCCCCCCCCCCCCATACCCTCTATAATACATGTAGGGTGCAGGGTGCCTGTACATCAATGTGTGACACACTATGCCCATGTATCTACTAAACACCCATTAAAATATTTCGTCAAATTTGAACATCAATGTGTACACAAAATTATAAATGTATCCTTAAAAATATGTGAAAATCTAAAAGTGTGTGTGTATGCACACAAATATGTGTATGTAACTGACCACCACCAGGAGATGTCAAAACAAGACATCTCTCTTTGGTTATGCGATAAAAAACACACATGCATATGCATACACACATATAGAAGAACCCCTACATATCATGAGAAGGACTATATACAGGAGCACAACTAACTTTATTAAA
Source organism: Lithobates pipiens (assembly GCF_037356315.1). NCBI lineage: Eukaryota > Metazoa > Chordata > Amphibia > Anura > Ranidae > Lithobates > Lithobates pipiens. The sequence continues at coordinate 151,165,058 of NW_027507787.1, read as the reverse complement.
TTAAATCAAATTGAAAGAAATGTGTCTCAATCGATGTAAGTGCAAATACAGGCCATGTCATCTTTCATTTAGCTCCGGATATTAATTGGCAGAACAAACAACATCACTCCTTTTTATAAAAGGACAATATCTAGATTAAATACAATTGATCAGGTGACCAGTGATTTATGTGTATGAAAGATAGATTGAGGTCAGTGGTCCTACAGCTACGACTAAGCGCCACTAACGGTGCGAAATGCATCAGTATCATCTCTACATGTGCCTCTGTTGGTGTATAGACTAAGTTTTATAAATAAAGGCATTATATCAGAGTGCAGCTGTCCTACTTGATTTTTCTTGTTATCGTCTGTTGAGCCAGCACCTTTCATCTCCTGAAACACAAGGATGGTGTGAACACGGGGCTATCACCTGGACCGGTAATCTCCCACGTATTGGATATTACATGAACTACAGGTAATAACATAAACCAAGAATTTTGTGTTACAATTGATAAATGAATATTTTGCCAGTGGTAGCAGAACAAACAACATCACCCTTTTTATAAAAGGACAATAGGCACATGTTTTCCTCCAACATCTAAAAGTGCCTTTGAACTGCAACCAATGAGAGCCTGAACTAGTGCTGGTGTATAAACTAGGGCATAAATATCTTCCCAATGTAGGAGCCTGGCGAGATACCATTTTCATGCCACCTGTCAAAATCTGAGCATATATCGAGTCATTAAATAGAACAGGAAGGTACCTAGTGACAATGTTCCTGATTTTATGGAATTCCACACTATAGGGTGTTGAGAACACAGGAGTACTGATATTTGAGGAAAAGTTTCTTCTATTTTTACTTCTAGTCGAGCCCCCTTCCGAGATTAGTTAACAGTGCGGAGTGCTCTCAGCAATCTTGAAAGCTCTGGAGATTGTAGATTTAGGGTAACCCCGATCCTAAAATCTGATTATGATATACTCAGCTTCCTTTATAAAGTCAGCATCTTTCCTGAAGAAATTGACCGACTGAAATTCCTTTTATTGTATGTTTTGAAGTCAGCCCTCAACAAAACATTGCCCGCAGTGGGTTTCCTAAACAGATTGGAAGTCACTTCATTATCTCTGCCCAGCAACTCAACATCCAGGAACTCAATGGACTTAGAACCACAATGCATTGTAAATCGTAAATTTAAATCATTGTTGTTCAAATAGGCCAACCAAGCTTCCATGTGAAGTTTCTTATTAGTGACAATGAACAGTAAGTCTATAAAACGACAGTAAAATAATATATTATAGAATAGATCTGTTTCAAAAATCCAGACCCGCTCCCACCACCCCATATACAGGTTGGCCAGTGATAGGGAGAATTTAGCTTCCATCGAAGCACCATACATCTGGAGATAAAAATTTCCATCAAACATAAAAAAGTTATGTGTAACCAAAAATTCAAGACTCAGCAAAATGAACTTCTGTAATAAAAGAGAAAACCGTCCTGATCTTTTGAGAAAAAATGAAACTGCTTGTATACCCAAGGAGTGTGGAATAGGTGAATAAAGACTAGAGACATCACATGTAACCCAATTCTAAGTGGGCTTCCATGTGAAGTCTTTTCATTTCATCAACAGGGCTGTAGCTGATCGTCTACTCATTGGCCCAGACATTCACTCAGTGATCCAATACCTACAATGATTGGTCTACCAAGCAAGGGATCTAACCCCTTATGGATTTTGGGAAATTGATGGAACACTGGTGTAATCGGGTAATCCGGAATAAACATGTCCCTTTCTTTCTGTGTGAATAAGCCTGAAAAAAACAGCTCTAGAAGAGTGGACAGTTCCTTCCTGAATGGTTGTGTGGGGTTCCCCCTAAGTTTGAGATAGGTTTTATTGTCAGACAATTGCCTCAGAGCTTAATTTTTATAAACATCAGAGGACCACCACTGTGCCCCCTTTATCCAAATGCCAGATAATGAAGCTCCCGTCATCACTCAAACTCTTAAGGGTGGCTCTTTCCAAGCTGGTGAGATTGTCTGCCATGGAACTCCTAGGATTATTTTGGGCTAAGCGAGTTAGATCCCTCTCTACAAGTTTCTGGAATAGGTCTAAATCTTTACCCCTCGTGAAGCAATAGGATCAAATCTGACCTTAATTTAAAGGAGGTTTTTGTATAGCTATCCACAGGGTCTTCAATCAAAGGGCTAGATTCAATCGCCAAGTCAATCAGATCCTGTAGACCACATATATCAGAAAATAATTGAGGAGAGGGAGGAGACTCACCCATTAAGGGATCATCTTCCACAGAATCCCCCAACTCATTAAAGTAATGTTTCTTTAAGGACAGCAAATGTGCAAATTAGTTACATCTAATAAAGTCCCAAACAAGTCAAAAAATTTGTATGGACAAAAATCGAGTCCTTTACGCAAAAGAGATGTTTCTGAATCATTTAAAGATCTTTGTGATAGATTCAGGACATTAGTCTCTAACTTCACATTTGGCCTCGTAATGGATAGCGGGGTTTGTTTACACCATTGGTGTTTCTTTCCTCCTCTCCTTGTTTTCCTGCTGGATTTGTTAGGGTTTCTGTGGGTATTCACACTCTGGCCATACATTGGGCAATTATCACCGATCTGCAAATCAACAGATTCTGGAGATGAATCGGAAGCTGTGATAGCCAGTGTATTGTTAATTGGTTCATTATCAAGATCAGAGAAGCTAACACGCTTTTTGATCGATGGTTTCCGCTTTCTACCAGAAAAGAAAGAAGGTTTTCTCCATGTATAAACATTAGCACTCTCGAAATCAATACGATCTCTTGTAATTTTTTCTTTTTTATTTGCAATGACATTTTTTCAAATTTATCCAACCTTGCATTAAGGCAATTATTCAATTCCAAAAAACTATTGTGTCCCTGTAAAGCTGTTAGGTCCTTCTGAATAGTAGACATTTCACTTTGTAGCTGTTCAAGCTCTTTATTCTTTGAACATATAATAATTTCCATCAATTTAGCAGAACAAGATGACAAAGTGTCTGTCCATTCCTTTTTGATATCTTCGTCAAACAAATCGAATGCTGGAAACTTTTTTATCTTGAGTCCACGTGGAATCTGTTTTAAAGTGAGGTATTCTGTTAGAGAACTCACATCCCAATACAATTTGATCTCTTTCGCCATCAGATGCTCCAATCTTTGAAAAAGATTGTTTCAAAGTGATATCATCATTATCCACAGATTGCAGCATGTATGTGTGTTGATTCAGTCGAAGAGGATTATCTGATGGGGCTGTAAGGGTCCTGCTGAACCTGGTCTCTGAGGTTATGGATACTGGTGTACAATGTAGCAGCTGAAACTCATCAGACCAGGCAATGTTTTTCCAATCTTCTATTGTCCAATTTTGGTGAGCCTGTGCGAATTGTAGCCTCAGCTTCCTGTTCGGAGCTGACAGGAGTGGCAACCGTTGTGGTCTTCTGCAGCTGTAGCCCATCTGCTTCAAGGTTGGATGCGTTGTGCATTCAGAGATGGTATTCTGCATACCTTGGTTGTAACGAGTGGTTATGTGAGTTACTGTTGCCCTTCTATTATCTTGAATCAGTCTGCCCATTCTCCTCTGACCTCTGACATCAACAAGGCATTTTTGCCCACACAACTGTCATTTACTGGATCTTTTCTCTTTTTTGGACCATTCTCTGTAAACCATAGAGGTGGTTGTGCTTGAAAATCCCAGTAAAGCAGTTTTTGAAATACTCAGAGTCTTAGATTATCCCGTCTGGCACCAACAACCATGGTACGTTCAAAATAACTTAAATCCCCTTTCTTCCCCATTCTGATGCCCGGTTTGAACTTAAGAAAGTCCTCTTCACCACATCTAGATATCTAAATGCATTGAGTTGCTGCCATGTGATTGGCTGATTAGCAATTTGTGTTACCAAGCAATTAAATAGGTGTACATAATAAAGTGGCAGATGAGTGTCTATAGTTCTCAACTTCAGTGAATCATTTCTGTAACCGGGCCTTTGAGATTTCTACTAGTATTCACCACAGTGTACTGCCATCACAAATCACACCAGCTGCTTACCTATAGGTATTCACCAATGATCGTAATAGGCCACACTATGCACCTTGCCCTTTAAATGGGTTTTCTCCATTTTCAGGTTCTTCCAGATATATCAATACCTAGCCTTTTTCCATCTTCAGTGTCAGGTTTCACATATAGATAAAGCTCTCCATTTGGCTTAAAGTGGTTGTAAACCCTTACAAACCACTTTGACCTACAGGTAAGCCTAGATTAAGGCTTACCTGTAGGTCCAAGAAATATCTCCTAAACCTATACGGTTTAGGAGATATTTGCCCGAAGACAGGCACCGCTGTCTACGGCGCATGCGCCGTAGACAGTGGCGCGCAGGTGCACTGAGCGCGGCATTTCTAATAATGGAGCTGCCGCACGTGTCGGCTCCCGTGCGCATGCGCGGGAGTGACGTCATCGCGGCTCCGCCGAATGACAGCAGCGGAGCTGCGAGACCCCACCGAAAAGATGGATGCGCCGGACTACAGGGGACAGCGGTGACTTCGCTGGCTCCTGTGTCAGGTAAGTGACACATAATGGACTACTATGCGATGCATAGTAGTCCATTATGCTTTGCCTTTGCAGGGAATGAAAGAGGAAGTAAACCCATCAGGGTTTACTTCCTCTTTAATATGGCTGAAAAAATGATAACACTATCATTGTGCAATATAAATTGTGAAATATGGGTTTTATTGCATGAATGCAAAGCCACTTACACATATTATGCTCTCAAATTCAGTACACCAGAATTAATGCTTTAAACAATGTATTGCCCCCTTAAGATAAGGATTCCGCATTCACATTTAGAGAAGCACCTCACTTCTGGTTCTGGTCTTATGCACAATGATGTCACTTAGCTCTGCTTGATGCATTTCATCACATTCTGTGACTTCCCCCTTGAGCTATATTAAGCCAAAAGGAGGACTTTAAGTTCAAACAACGTGTATAAATTCTGCACTTTGAATGGCTGTAGAGAAGAGATGGCTGCAGATAAACAGGTACAACTGATGTAGGGGGATTTGTTTGATCTCTGTGTATCACCTGATGCTAGTTACTTCAGTAGGTATATTTAAGGGTTAAAAAAAAAACCTTCCTAAGCATCTAATTCACTTGAGTCCATTATCATATGATCCTCCATGGCACCTCTAGTGGAAGTAAAGACTGGTGAACCACTGTTGCAGTCCAAGCCCATCAGTGACCAGCCTTGTCACAACATCACATCGGCTAGATTAGAGCATGATAAAATAATAGCTTTTTTTGCTTTTTCAGCTTATTTTATCCTCTTTTGTAGCTAAAGTTTCTTTTATCAATTTACAGAACTTCAAAATGGCAAGCTGCTGGGATGACAAGGAGAAAAAAAAAAAAAATATTATGTATATTTGAAAGGAAAACCCATTTCTGGGCAAAACTCTAATTTTCCCCATCCCTACCATCTTACTCTGTCCCATTCATTTGAAAACAAAAACAAAACCTTTTTAAGCTTCTGTATATCAACTTGATTCCACTATCACCAGATCCTTGGTTATGATTAAGCACAGCATTTGTGTGAAACGTGTAACCCACTAGAGACCTGTCAGAGTCCTGTTTTGTGTCATGTTTGAAAATACCACATAACAGGATTCAGGACCAACCCTTGTGTGCAGGCATTTCTTATTGTATTGCATAGTTGGCGGGGGTGAGCCAGGAGCGGCATATCTTTCTCCTTTCACCAGATCTTCCGTAGCACCTCCTGTGGAAGTAAAGATTGGTGATTTACCACTGCAGCCCAGGTCCGCCGATGACTGGTTTTGTCACAATATCATCATGTTGGCACTAGAGTCTCCAGCACTTTGTGAAGACCACAGTGATGGACCTAATGGGTGGTGTCTAGGTCACCAAGCAGTGACATGTCCACTCTGCAGGGAAGAAACAAGAGGACCTAAGATCCAGCATGTGACAGGACTAAAAATATAGGAGAATATTTTGGACATATACAGTGCCTTGAAAAAGTATTCATACCAACTGCAATTTTACACATTTTGTCATGTTCCAACCAAAAACGTAAATGTATTTTATTGGGATTTTATGTGATAGACCAACACAAAGTGGCACATAATTGTGAAGTGGAAGGAAAATGAGTCAATACCGGAGTCAATACTTTGTAGAACCACCTTTCGCTGCAATTACAGCTGCAAGTCTTTTTTGGGATGTCTCTACCAGCTTTGCACATCTAGAGAGTGACATTTCAGAAGAAGAAACTCTTCTGTCAGATTGGATGGAGATGCAGATTCTCAATTTGATTTAGGTCTGGACTTTGACTGGGCCATTCTAACACATAAATATGTTTTGATCTAAACCATTCCATTGTAGCTCTGGCTGTATGTTTAGGGTGGTTGTCCTGCTGGAAGGTGAACCTCCACCCCAGTCTCAAATCTTTTGCAGACTCTAACATGTTTTCTTATAAGATTGTCCTGTATTTGGCTCCATCCATCTTCCCATCAACTCTGACCAGCTTCCTTGTCCCTGCTGAAGAAAGGTATCCCCACAACATGATGCTGCCACCCCATATGTTTCATGGTGGAGATGGTGTGTTCAGGGTGATGGGCAGTGTTAGTTTTCCACCACACATAGCATTTTTCTTTTCGTAAAATGTTGATCTCATCTGACTAGAGCACCTTCTTCCACATGTTTGCCGTGCTTATCACATGGCTTCTCGCAAACTGCAAACTGAACTTCTTATGGCGTTCATTCAACTATGGCTTTCTTCTGTAGCCCTTGTACACACTGTCGGAAATTCAGACCGTGTTGTCGGATAATCCAACCGTGTGTGGGCTCCATCTGACTTTTTCAGTCGGAATGTCCGACCAACAAAGTTTGAGAGCTGGATATAAAATTTTCCGACAACATGATCCGATAGGACTTTGTCCGATCGTTTGTAGAGAATTCCGATCGGACAAAGTGCCACGCATGCTCAGATCAAATTACGAGACCAAAGCTATTGGCTACTAGCCTGAACGTAGTCCCGTCGTAATGTAAAAACGTCATTACGTTCCGAACAATCGGATTTTCTGACAACTTTGTCCGACGGTGTGTGTGCAACACCAGTTTTGGACAAAATCCATCGGAAAATATCAGACGGATTTTGTTGTCGGAATGTCCGACCATGTGTATAAGGGCTTAGAGTTCAGTTTTAAATGGTATCTAATGTTAAAGTTTTTATGATAGGCTTGGATGAAATGGGGTAAGATTAAAACCCCTGCCAGGTTTTTTATGCTGTCCACATCGCTGCTGAGGAGATTTACTCTATTTTTCCTGAAGATCATAGGACTGAAATTGATGGGAAACCAAAATAATGTCATAGTTATCAACAGAACAGAAGGTAAAATGTTCCAGTGTGGACACCTTTTCCAGAAATTTCCCCCACTTTAGAGAGATTTCTTCTCACTTCCTGTTGTTTTTTTTGGGACCAGAAGGTGAAAATCAAAACTAAAAATATCTCCAGCAGAAAATGGACTAGCAGTTGATCTAATAGTTATTTAACAACTACTACTAAATAAATAAATACAAGTTTGGCTTTATATATACGTGAAGTAATTGTTTTTGTAAATATTGTCTTCCAATAATTGTTTCTATGTAATCAAAAGACAAAATAATACAAAGCTAAAAAAGCAAAACCCAACACCTTTTTTAGTTTGATCAGTGTTAGTTTTAACCAGGTTGCTTTCGCAGACTTGAAAATTTTTGTTCAACCCCTTACCCCTGCATATATGACCATAAAATTGCTGGTGCGCAGTGCCGGGATAAGGTCTTCCAGCACCCAGGGCAAAGGTGCCAAATTGCGCTCCCCCTTCCCTTAGGGTTAGGGTCAGGGTGTCTCCATCCCTGCAATAAACCATTGCACACCCCTTGGCCCAGCCCTGATTGCACCATGCATTTTAAGTATCATTGTGCATGAGTTAAAGCAATAATTCTAGAGTCATCCTTCACTGAGAGGTCTAAATTGAGTTGAGGCTTTTCAAGCATCTTCTATGAACAGTTCTGGGTAATGTAGTATTTTCCCATTTTAAGGGGTTTGCAAAGTTTAGCCACTTGCTTACCGCCTACAGTACATTTACATCATTACTTGAGATTAAATACCATTGTTATGGCAGCAGCTAGCTGCCATAACCCCAGTACCATTTAGTACTGTGGACGATTCTCTACAAAATAAAAGTGGTCCCTTTTAGAGGTGGCGGGAGAGGTGCCCCCTTCCCGCAGCTTCCTGGTCGTTTCTGAGTTTACCGCAGCCATCAGTAATCCCAAAACCAATCCGATCCCTCTGATGCCTGGGCAGGAAGTCTAGTGAAGGCAAGATAGTCCCCCCTCGGCTTTATGCCCTTGGAGTACCAGAACGCCTTCTGACGTCTCTTCCACATCTCTGGCTTAAGGGGGTGATTATTTTTTTTTGTTTTTGTTAAAAAAAGTTAGTGTCAATTAAATGATTTGCTTTTAAAGGTAAATGAGAGATCTGGGGCCATTTTTGACCCCAGATCTCTAAATAAAGAGGGCCTGTCATGCTTATTTCTATTACAAGGGATGATTATATTCCTTGTAATAGGAATAAAAGTGATCAAAAAAATAAAAATAAAGTGTAAAAATAAAATAAATTAGAAAAAAAAAGTAAAACGCCCTGTCCCTACATGGTTGCGCGCAGAAGTGAGTGCATATGCAAGTCACGCCCACATATGTAAACGGTGTACAAACCACACACGTGAGGTATCACCGTGAGTGAGAGCAATAATTCTAGGTAACCTGTAAACATTTTTAAAGCGTATTTTTCAGTACATAGTTTGTTGCCATTCATTGAGCATGTGCAATTTTGAAGCAAGACATGTTAGGTATCTATTTACACAGCATAACATCATCTTTTACATTATACAAAAAAAATGTGGTAACTTTAGTGTTTTTTTTTATTTTATTCATTAAAGTATATTTTTCCCCACAAATTGCATTTGAAAGACTGCTGTGCACATATTGCAACGATCACCATTTTATTCTCTAGGGTCTCTGCTACAATATATATATATATATATATATATATATATATATATATATATATAAAGTTTGGGGATTCTAAGTCATTTTCTAGCAAAAAATACTCATTTAAACTTGTAAACAAAAAGTTACAGAAAATGCCTGGTCAACACGTGGTTAGAGACATGACATATTTGGTATATATTTGCTTGCTGCAACCTCATCACCCGAAAATTGGGTATTCGATTTTGTTTGTCTGCATGAAAATATATTTTTTTCTACTGAAAATATAGATTTGATAAACAGTAGCACAATTATGCCATAGGAAAAAAAATTGGGGCTGTCGCCATTTTATTCTATAGAGTCTCTGCTTTCATTGAAAATATAGAATGTTTTGTGGGGAAGGGGGGAAATAAGTAATCTTCAGGCTTAAAATGTGAATTTTAACACCTAAAAGAAATAAAGAAAAGACTCTGTCAGCAAAACATTACCATCGAATAAAAAATAGAAGTAATATTTTGTGAACATTATGCTTATAATGATATTAAAATCAAATTTCTAGTACTAAGCTATAATGCATGTGAAGTTTGACATAAAATGTGAAAGGTAAATAAAATTAAATAACATATGAAAAAATAAGAGGAATATGAGGAATGCCAAACAAATTTAAAGTTATATTTATGCATCTCATATACCCAAAGTTAGTTTTAACAAACAGTGCAAGCTAATATGGGCACATAGACAAGTTTATTCATTTTTAGCTTATAGAATGGTATTAAATATGGAAACATGCTAAATACAGTACAACTGTATATTAAATAATTTCCTTGACTTCATTTAAAGGTAGACAGTTAGCACACTGTCAATTCACTGATAGCACAATGTTGTCAGATTTATGGCTCTTTTCTTACCATAAAAGTAAACTACAACTCAAGCTGACCACACACTAGTAGATTTTCAAATAAAAATTCATACAAAAATTCTCAGTACATTTGACTGCTTGACAAATGTCCTTCAAAAGTAGTTAAAAATTTTGTTATGCTTCTAGCATTCAATTTTAGAGCAAGTGGACTTTACCAAATGAAAAACAGCGAATTAACCACCTGAGATTGAGGAAGGTTTTAGCCCCTTCAGGCCATGTTTTGCTATTCAGCACTGTCCTGTACCCAAACAAAATGTATATATATATTTTTTTCACACCGCTGGGTTTTTCTTTTTTTTATTATATAAATGAAAAAAGACAGAACATTAAAAAAAAAAAAAAAGAAAACAATATTTTTTACTTGACTGTCTTTGGTAAATAATGAAAAAAAAAAACATCCCAATAAGTGTATGTTAATAGGTTTTCATGGATATTATAGCATCTACAAACTATGGGATATATACTGGATTTTTATTTTTTTTACCACTAGTAATAACGATGTTTAGCAACTTATAGTGGACTGTGATAGTGCGGTGGCCAATCTGACACTAACTGACACTTTGTGGGAACTGACTAATTGCCACTGACATCTCTAGTGATGCTTATACAGTGATCAGTGCTAATATTATACACTATCACTGTCCTAATTACACTGGTTGGGAAAAGGTTAACATCTGGTCTCCCACAGTACACAGAACATGGAAATGCAATTATTTTAGTAACTATAAACTGCTAAATACTCATCAGCAGTATATAGCAGCCTTGTGACTTCTATTATTGTTTGGCTGAGCACTGATTACAACTTTTAGGAAAAGTGTTCATTCTGCTCTGACTGTCCTATATGGCTGGATGACCCCTGGCACTCTGTCTGGGCAGTGCTGATTGGTCCTGTGCTGATCACATGTACCCTCCCAAGAAAAGAAAAACTCTTTAGCAATACACACCAAACTGAGCATGGGCATTTTATCCCCTATCTTCTGTTCTATCAGTAGATGGGTTGTGAAAAGTGAAAGATGGGGAGGATCAGAGAATACAGGATCAAACAGCCTTTTTACACAATTAACCCCTTAGATACTTCAGTGAGAATAACAAGCATGCTTTACTGCATATACAGACTGATTTTACAGTTGTGGGTTTAGTAACACTTTAATGGTCATAGCAGCCCTTTTATTAACAAAATTGCATGAATAACATATTCATAGCATACAAAAACAGTCAGTACAGTATGGAGAAACTCCAAGGTCCTTGTAGACATCACTACTTCAAGTTCCTGCTTAACTGAAAATTAGGCCTTCAGCCCCAAAACACTGATTCTGCCACTGCTAGCAGATACAACCTAAACAAACTGCTGGAGCCCAAGACGGGCCACTACCAGTGCACATTTTTGCCTATAATAAAGGACATATAAGGACCTTGTAGCCTTCCAGCTGCCATGACAAATCACAGTAACTGAACTGTCCCAAGAAATGCCAAACAGCTAAACCCAAGGAAGGGAAGAAGAGAGTGTGGGAATGTGTCTCGGCAAAGTCCGCATTCCTAGTGAAGACCACACCAGGATCCTCCTATTAAGCTCTTAGAGATTTTATATCATTAAATACCTGAGCATGTAGAGCACTCTACGTGCACGGGGAAAGCCATACTTTTGGTCTGATCGTTGTTATATGCCATCTTTCATGAACAATGACAATTATGACAGCAGGGCTGTTTACCAGTTGCATCCCTATATGTATGTGCATGTATGTGTGGGTGGGTGCACACACAGATCTGTGGGCACATAGGTGTGTGTGTGTATATGTGTGTGTATATGTGTGTGTGTGTGTGTGTGGGTGCACACACAGATCTGTGGGCACATAGGTGTGTGTGTGTGTGTGTGGGGGTGCACACACAGATCTGTGGGCACATGGGTGTGTGTGTGTGTTTGTGTATGTGTGTGCATATACATATATTGGATTCTTTACACACATTCAATTGATTTGTTGATGTTTAGTTGCATTGATCATAACCCTCCATTTCCAAATATTGGATAAATAACTCGCTGTATAATTTGAAATATAGCTAAGAAATTAACAAAATCTGATTAAAATGTAGGTGTTATATAACACTAATAAACATGTATATCCACATAAACTGACTTATTGTCACACATACATTGCTCCACAGTATATACCATCTGTAAGCTTGCAACCACTTTCTCATCAATTTCTGTCCCCAAACAGCACAGGTATTATATGCATGTTTTATATATATATATATATATATATATATATATATATATATATATATATATATATATATATATATATATATATAATTTTAAATCAAATATTTCCTTTTTAAAATAATAATCCTTTTGACATAATATCCTATGCTAAATACCTTTATTACCTCTTTTTACAGGGCGGCGCCCCCTGGCGTTCAGTGTCTTCGGCTGTTTGGTGCCCTTTTTGGGGAGCCCGGTACATCCAAACCTTATTCTTGTTTTTTGGGGATTTCATTATAGTATCATGAATGTGGTGTTTTTGTACACAGATATGTAACCATTTCATTTGCATTGTGTTTTTATTCTGGTATAATATGTTTAAATAAATTATACTTTTCAACAATTTACCACTGCAGTGCCTTAAAAGTCCATTTAGGGGTCATCTTCTTGTGTTTAGATTATTCGAATGTGGCACTTTATAAGGACAATTCCACCAATACAACTTCAAGGATCACCCTACTGATCATCGCCTGCAGCCCTACCTGCCCCTTTCAACCCACCAATCCTAAAGTACTCCTAACCCTATTTTGAACCTACCTAAATCTTCTCCCACGCCAAACCCCTTTTAACCCTGTCATGTCAGCCCTACATCTAAGCTTCCTTTTCCTTACTGCAGACCTAACTTTCCTCCTGGCATTACGATGAGCATTTGGATCAGTTCACTAAACTGGATGAATCACTATAAGGAAGTTTGTCATTTTCTGATCAGTTTATTTGATTTTATTTGATCTTTTTTTTTTACATGTGTAGCACCCTCTAGTGCGGGAGTCCCAAACTAGTGGCCCTCCAGCTGCTGCAGAACTACAAGTCACATAAGGCATTGAAATACTGACAGTTTCAAGCATGACTCCCACAGGTAGAGGCATGATGGGACTTGTAGGTCTACAGCAACTGGAGTGCCACCAGTTTTAGACCCCATGCTCTAGTGTGTGCTTCTAGAAGTGAGAAAGTAGGCAAACTATAGTCTGGCCCAGGGATAAACATGACTAATACTGACTCCCACAGGTAGAGGCATGATGGGACTGGTAGGTCTACAACAACTGGAGTGCCACCAGTTTTAGACCCCATGCTCTAGTGTGTGCTTCTAGAAGTGAGAAAGTAGGCAAACTATAGTCTGGCCCAGGGATAAACATGACTAGCTGATCCTGGGTCAGGGCTATTAGAGGCCACGGTTGAATGACTCATCCTGGCAGCTCTCAGGTGCCGCTCCCTGTTTCTAGAATGTTGGAGAAGGTTCTGAAAGATAGTGGGCGGAGGCTAGGAGGGTTGTCTTGCATATTTAGGGGCCTTTAGCCAATCCCCTGGTTAGAGGCTTGGCAGGGAACTAAGTGGCCCTTAAATAAATATGAGCCATGCCAGCAGAGGAGTCGGGTGGAATATGGAAAAGCAGTGCTGGGTTTTACCTCAAGCTGGAACTTGAAAGGCTGGCTAGAAGGATCCCAGGAGGCAGTTGAAGGCAGCAGAGAGAGAAAGGAGAAACAGTGAGTAGATCAGCACAGTGCAGGGACAAACAAGGGGAGAGACTGCCAACTGTGGCAGGTCTCTCTTAAAGACAGCGATGTTCCAAGTCTTCATTCAACCTTGCCCTGGGGAATCTACATGTGTGTGTGTCAATTGGAAGGACTGGGAAGAGAAGGTAGTCAGGTGGGCTGGTGGCAGCTAGGTGGGCTAGCATTTCTCCAAGCAGTAGAACTGGAATCAGTGTGTACGGAGGAAGCAGAAGGTTGTGTGAGATGCTGTTCGTTCCATATGTGCTACTTTACCGATGGACTGGAAGTTTGTAGCCTGTAATGGGCTTTTGCTGAACTAGCTAGAGACTGTTAGTTTCTCCAGGAGTGAAGCAGGAGCTGTACAAGGGAGCCAAGTTTGTACAGGTGGAAGGAAGAGGAAGAATCTATAAATAGGGAGGAAGTTGTCCTTGGTTTTGATTGTTGGACATTTTCAAGTTCGGCATCCCATAATCCCTTACCTCAACCAAGTTATCATCCCCTAATAAAAATAACAATAACAAGACTAGGGATGAGCCGAACACCCCCTGGTTCGGTTCGCACCAGAACTTTCGAATGGACCCCAAATTCGTACGAACTTTAGAACCCCATTGAAATCTATGGGACTTGAACGTTCGAAATTAAAAGTGCTAATTTTAATGGCTAATATGCAAGATACTGTCCTAAAAAGGGTTTTGGGACCTGGCTCCTGCCCCAGGGGACATGGGTCAATGCCTAAAATGTTTTTAAAAATGGCCGTTTTGGCAGGAGCACTGATTTTAATGACGATTAAAGGGAAAAAAAATGTGAAATATTCCTTTAAATATGGTGCCTGGGGGGTGTCTGTAGTATGCCTGTGAAGTGCCACGTGTTTCCCGTGTTTAGAACAGTCCCTGCACAAAATGACATTAAACAGAAATAACATCATTGAAAACTGCTTGCGGTTTTAATGTTATATCTGGTTCCTGCAATATGGTTGAAAACCATTAAGTAAAATGGCATGGGTAGTCCTCCCTGCCCATTACCAGCCCCTTTGGGTCTTGTACGCATATTAAGGGGAACCCTGTACCCATATTAAAAAAAGGAAATGCGTGTGGCCCCCAGGTCCTATATACTCAGAACAGCAGTATACAGGCGGTGCAAACAAGACAGGGACTGTGTAGGTTTGTTGTGTTAAGTTGAATCTGTTTGTAATTTTCAACTGGTACATTTTTAAAGTGTAGCTCCAGTCAAAAAAACTATTTTTAAGCTTTTTGGAAAACATAGGGAAGGGTTATCACCCCTGTATAATTTGTTTTGTCGTCCATCTTTTTTCATCTCACTTGCTGTTGTCTCCTTCCGTTTGCAAGTAGGAGATGTTTGTAAGTTGGATGTTTGAAAGTAGGGGCCTGCCCTATATGCTCTGCAGAAATGGCGGAACAAGGTGTTGGTTTTGCCACAACATTGTAAGCCCTCAAAGTGACTCTTGGTGGGCGCTGGAGCGTCCTGCTGTGAACGATTATATCAAGAATTGTAATTACATGCCATTGTTGAACAGTGGTAGAAAAATTGACCTTTGGTGGTTGTGGTGCTGGTGCCACAACACTATAAGTCCTCACAGTTACTCTGGGTGGGCACAGGAATGGGCCCTCCTGTGAAATATTATATCAAGAATTGTAATTACATGTCCCTGTTAAACAGGGGCAGAAAAATTGGGCTTTAGGCACTGGTGCCACCACACTGCAACCTCTCCCATATACTCTAGTTTTATTGCAGGAATTAGCCCTGCTGCAAAGCATTGCATCAAAAATTGTAATTAAACGCTCCTGTTAAACAGGGGCAGAAAAATTGGGCTGATGGCATCACCCAGAACCAGAAATGTTCTTCCAACATATCAGCGGAGGAGGAAGAGGATAGACAATCAACATAACAGGACAGTCACTCAGCATCAGCATAGGCAGTCTTGAAGGGATGTGATATTTCAAAAAAAATTATTCGGTTACATCAGCTTCAGGTGCTTGGTAGCTGTGGGTGATCCAAGACTGATTCATCTTGATGAAGGTCAGTCGATCAACTGATTCGGTGGAAAGGCACACCCTGTGATCGGAAACAAAGCCACCAGCAGCACTGAAGGTGCGTTCCGAAAGAACGCTGGATGCAGGACAGGCCAGTAGCTCAATTGCATACTGTGCAAGCTCTGGCCAGTGATCCATCCTCAAGACCCAGTAAGCCAGAGGATTTTCGGTGGGAAAGGTGTCCAAGTCTGACCTTGCCCCTAGGTATTCCTGCACCATGTAAATCAGACGCTGGCGATGGTTGCTGGAACCGATCATACCTTGGGGCTGCAGACTAAAAAATTGTCTGAAAGCATCAGTCAGCTGGCCATCTTCTCCACCGCTCCTTCTGACCGATGCCTCAGCAACACGTTGTCCAGGACCAGGAGTTTGTAACCTCCCAGTCTCTGGGAACGCGTTGCACAGACCTTTCTGCAAGGCCTCCCAGAGATGTCTCATCCTCTGTTCCCTCTGCGATGTCAAGATAAGGTCGGCAACCTTACCCTTGTACCGTGGATCAAGGAGAGTAGCCAGCCAGTAATGGTCCCTCTCCTTGATCCGAAGAATACAAGGATCCTTCCGCAGGCTTTGCAGGATCAGGGAGGCCATGCAGCGTAGGTTAGCTGAGGCATTCAGTCCAGAGTCCTCTGGGTCACTAAGGACAACATGATCCGCAGCAACCTCCTCCCAGCCACGTACAAGTCCACGTGTTTCTTGGGACTGTAAATCATCCCTACAAGTATGCTGCTGCTGCTGCTGATGCTGAGTGCCAGCCTCCGCCTCCATGCTGACACAATCATCCTCCTCCTCCTCTTCCTCCTCCTCATCCTCTTCCTGTGTGATGGGTGGCACAGCAGGAACACTGTCTGGATAAAGGGGGCCTTGAGAGGCAAGGAAGTCCTCCTCTTCCTGCCTCTGTTCTGCCTCAAGTGCCCTGTCCATTATTCCATGCAGCGTATGCTCCAAGAGGTGGACAAGAGGTACAGTGTCACTGAGGAATGCACTGTCACTGCTCACCATCCTTGTGGCCTCGGTGACAGGACAGTGCATGCATCCCTGATCATGCCCCACTGGCATGGTGAGAAAAAACCAAGCTCCCCTGACCCTGTCCTGGTGCCGTAGTCGCACAGGTACTCATTGATGGTCCTCTGCTGCGTGTGCAGCTGCTGCAGCATGGCCAACTCATTTTGGAGCTCAGCCAGCCAAGCACAGGCATTAAATGATCGGCGGAAATGCACACAGACTTTCCTGGCCTGCTTCAGGACATCCTGTAACCCGGGGTACCTGCCCAAGAACTGCTGCACCACCAGGTTAAGGACATGAGCTACACAGGGCACATGGGTCAGTTGTCCCTGACGGAGGGCGGAGAGGAGGTTGGTGCCATTGTCAAAAACCACCATTCCTGGCTTAAGCTGGCGTGGCGTCAACCACCTCTCGGCCTGCCCCTGCAGAGCTGACAAAACATCCGCCCCAGTGTGGCTCCTGTCCCCCAAACAAACCAGCGCAAGCATGGCATGGCATAGTTTTGCCTGCGTACTTGCGTAGCCCCTGGAGTGCCTACGGAGCACCGCTGGTTCTGAGGACAGAGCACTGGAAGAGGCCATGGAGGAAGAAGAAGAGGAGGGGGTGGAGGAGAGAGGTGTGTCACAACCAATGGTAGCATTTTGGAGGCGTGGTGGCGGAACAACCTCCAACACTACTGCACCTTGTCCTGCATCCTTCCCAGCTGCCAGAAGAGTGACCCAATGGGCTGTGAAAGACAGGTAACGTCCCTGTCCATGCCTGCTGGCCCATGAGTCAGCGGTAATATGCACCTTACCGCTGACCGCCCTGTCCAGCGAGGCAAGGACATTGCCTTCCACATGCCGGTAGAGAGCCGGAATCGCCTTCCGTGAGAAAAAGTGGCGTTTGGGGACCTGCCACTGAAGAACCGCACATTGTACAAACTCACGGAAGGGGGCCGAGTCTACCAACTGAAAAGGCAGCAGTTGAAGTGCTAGCAATTTAGCCAAGCTAGCATTCAACCGCTGGGCATGTGGATGGCTGGGAGTGAACTTCTTTCGCCGGTCCAGCAGCTGGGGCAGGGACATTTGCCTGCTATAATCGGACATGGGTGTACTGCTAGCAGAGTGCCCGGAAGCACTTGGCTGTGACACACCTAATTCTACACCTTCATTCCTCTCAGAGCAGGTTTCAGAGAGGAATGAATGTCTAGTGGGGTTGGAGATGCCAACTGATGAGGAGCAAGGAGAGGTCCGCTTTGTTCTTTGGTGTGGGTCTTTGAGGTACGCTTGCCAACGAGCTACATGGCAGGTCAACATATGTCTGGTCAAGCATGTGGTGCCCAAGCGGCTGATGTTTTGGCCACGCGAGATACGCTTGAGACATATGTTGCAAATAGCAGCGGTGCGATCTGATGCACTCGTCTCAAAAAAGGCCCACATCAAAGAACTTTTAGAATAACACGCAGAGGCAGCGCCCTGCACAGGCGGAGCTCTGCGGTGTGATTCAGTCGGTGTGCTGCCCCTAAGCTGGCCCCCGGAGGGCATCCTGCCTCGTTGGACATGTGCCTCCTCCTCCTCCTCCTCCTCTCTCCTACCAGGCACCCATGTGGAGTCAGTGCCCTCATCATCCCCTCCCTCTTCATCGCTGTAGCAAACCTGGCAGTATGCTGCAGCTTGTGGAACATGACTGCCAGATTGCTGTCCTTCTTGAGCATCCCCTCTCTCTGCGCTCATGCTACTGCCTTCCTCTAGCTGAGTGTCATCATCAGAGCCTACAAAACACTGGGCATCCTCCTGGAGCATGTACCCAACACTGTGCTCAAAGAGTTCAGGAGACTCCTCAGGAGGACGTGGTGGGTCTAGGGAAGGAGTCACTGATGATGACATTGAGAGGAGGGAAGACGATGCGTTGGCAGCTGCTTTGCTAGTACCCTGAGACTGGGTGAGAAAGGATGAGGAGGATGAAGAGGGCTTGGTCATCCACTCTACCAAGTCGTTGGCATGTTGCGGTTCAACATGTCCAGCTGCCGAAAAGAAGGACAAGCGTGTCCCATGGCCACGTGCTGATGACAATGCACCGCGTCCACGACCAGCACTGTTGTCTCTAGACACAGAGCCTGCTTGCCCTCTTTTATCGGCTCGCGCCTGTCTGCCTCTCCTTGCTGGCCTTCCAGACATGGTAATGGCCTGAAGGGAGTTGGGTAAAACAGCAGTTGGGTAGTGTATATTGTGCTGGAGGCACACAACACCCACTAACTCCTGCAGATGCCTTTATTATAGAACACCAGAGATAAAGGGGTATACTGTAATGGAGTCACACAACATCCACTAAGCCCTGCAGATGGCTCTATTAGAGAACAGCAATAAACGGTAGATACAGGTGTATATTGTGCTGGAGTCACACAACACCCACTAACTCCTGTGGATGCCTTTATTATAGAACACCAGAGATAAAGGGGTATACTGTAATTGAGTCACACAACACCCACTAAGCCCTGCAGATGGCTCTATTAGAGAACAGCAATAAAGGGTAGATACAGGTGTATATTGTGCTAGAGGCACAAAAAACCCACTAACTCCTGCAGATGCCTTTATTATAGAACACCAGAGATAAAGGGGTATATACAGATGTATACTGTGCTGTGCTGGAGGCACACACAACTTCCAATAACTCCTGCAGATGGCAAGTGGGCTCAAATAGAGAAGAGCTATGTAGGTGGATATAGCGGTGTGTACTGGGTACAGAGCACGCAGACAGCACGCACAAGCTCCTAACACTACTGACTGCAAGCTCTATTATAAAAGATAGATCACTAGCTATATAGGTGAGGTGAATATAGCGGTGTATACTGCGGTCAGGGCAAGCAGACAACAACCACTACAGAAGAGCAAGATCGAAAATCGTCCGATAACGATCGGTGTGTACTGTGTTGAAGGTACACAGAACACCCACTAACTGCTTCAGACGCCAACACACTACACAAGGCCTTATATAGTGTGGGGCGTGTACTACACAGCCTGAGCTATGATTGGCCACAGGCATCGTGCCTGTGGCCAATCATGGCTCTCCTCGCTGCTGGCGCTGTGATTGGCCAAGCATGCGGGGTCACAGTGCATGCTTGGCCAATCATGAGCCAGCAATGCACTGCGATGACGCAGTGCATTGTGGGCCGTGAGCGCCACACGAATTTGGCGCGAACGGCCCATAACGTTCGGAATTCGCCGAACGGGCGAACAGCCGATGTTGGAGTCGAACGTATGTTTGACTCGAACACGAAGCTCATCCCTAAACAAGACAAAGGACTGATTTCTGTGTCAGGATGCAAGATGGAAATGCTGTGTGACCGGCTGTGCAGCAGTGGGAACCCTGACATTGGCAACTCCTACAGGGGTAGTGCTGTACTTGGAATAATTTCCATTTGGAATGACTCAATCTCTGGCTCTTCTCAACAGACACACTTATCCCTAGCCTGAGCTAGTTAGCAGTATTTTAAAGTGTGTCTCTACTGAGAAGGGCAGGTAAGCAGCAATGATTGGAGTCCTTCTGAAAATGCTGAAAAAAATTACCTGGCTGTCTCTGGCCTGTATGTATTAACTCACAGATCTGGAACAAGCACAATGATAAAAAAAAAGTCTAAAAATATCAGGAGAAAGAAAAAAGTAAGACAGTATGTAGTCCATACATTTCCCCATGTTTTATCTGTTTAATCTAGTGAGTGTCATGTTTGGACTGACAGCGATGACCCTTCTTTACCAAAATTCCCGAAACCCTGCCTGTTGGACTACAGAACTTCACCCCCTCTGTCCCTCTCCATAAAAACATTGATTTCTTTCTACAAGAACAAGGTAAAAAACAAATAGTGCAGGGGTATGCTTTGGGTTAGGGGTACATTTAGCTAATGACTGGGCATACCCACCACTTGCCAACTGGCCCATAAAAATACGTCAATACTTTGGCGTGAAATACTGGAGTTATGGCAGCAGCTAGCAGTTTTTTTTTTACTATGTCTGATTCTTTACAAGATAAAAGTGGTCACGTTGGTGGATTCGACGTGGGATTGCCTTTAAAAGTGGTGGGAGTGGTGGCCCCTCCTCCCGCTGCTTCCTGGTTATTCCCGGGCTTAGCTAACAGATCGCTGAAGCCCAGAAATGATCCAATGCTGCATTTAGCTGGGTATGGAGAAAAGTGAAGCCAACATGGCCACCACTCATCCCTATGCCCTTGGTGGACTGGAGCGATGTCTAATGTCACTTCCGGTCCCTAGGCCATAGTCCATTTTATTTATTTTTTGCTTTTAACGGTAAATTAAAGATTTGGGGTATTTTTGATCACGGATCTCTTAATAAAGAAGACCTTATTTCTATTAAGGGATGTTTACATTCCTTGGAATAGGAATAAAAGTAAGTGATCCAAAAAAAAAAAAAGGGACAGTGTAAAAATAAAAATTAAAAAGTGCCCCATCCCTCTGCGGTCACACACAGAAGTGAATGCATATGTAAGTCACACAAGCATGTGTAAACAGTGTTCAAACCACACATGTGAGGTATCTCTACAAATCTTAGAGCAAGAAAAATAATTCTAACACTAGACTTTCTCTGTAACTCTAAACAGATAACCCGTAAACATTTTTCAAGCGTCACCTATGGAGATTTTTAAGTACCGTAGTTTGTCGTCGTTCCACAAGCATGCACAATTTGAACCACTTTGTGCCCGCGCTATAGCCAAAAGACGGCTGCAGCGCGGACACTATCTGCCGGGAGGCCGTCCCTAGACGAATTCCCTTTAACTTCCCCTCTGCGCGCCGCCGCGGGCGCGCATCGGGGAAGTTCTGTGCTGGCCGTGTCCCCCGGACACAGCCAGTCACAGATCGCTGTAAACAGCCAATCACAGCGGCCATTTACAGCGTGATCGGCATGCCCAATGAGAGATGATCTCATATGTAAATGTATGAGATCATCTCTCATCGCCGGCTTTTCCTCCTTACACAGACAGCGTGTGAGGAGGGAGAGATGAACCTCTGCAGAGATGCAGCGGTTAGTGTAAAATAAATAAATAAATAAAATGAAAATAAAGTGCCCATCTGTCCCCACTGCCACCTGTCCCCACTGCCCCCACTGCCATCTGCCCCCGCTGCCATCTGTCAGTGCCATCTGCTCCCACTGCCACATGTCATCAGTGCCATCTGTCCCCAGTGCCATCTGTCATCAGCGCCATCTGTCAGCAGTGCCACCTGTCCCCAGTGCCACCTGTTCTCAGTGCCATCTGTCCCCAGTGCCACGTATAAGTGCCATCTGTCATCAGTGCCACCTGTCATCAGTGCCACATCAGTGCCACGTGTCATCAGTGCCACATAGTGCCATCTGTCATCAGTGCCATATCAGTGTCACGTGTAATTACTGCCACATATTAGTGCCATCTGTTATCAGTGCCACGTATCAGTGCCACCTGTCATCAGTGCCACCTGTCAGTGTCACGTGCCATCTGTTATCAGTGTCACGTCTCATCAATGCCAGGTATCAGTGCCATCTGTCATCAGTGTCACATGTCATCAGTGCCACGTATTAGGGCTATCTGTCATCAGTGCCACGTATTAGTGCCATGTGTCATCAGTGCCACATGTCATCAGTGGCATGTATAAGTGCCATCTGTCATCAGTGCCACATATTAGTGCCATCTGTCAGTGTCACGTGTCATCAATGCCACGTATTAGTGACATCTGTCATCAGTGCCACATATCAGTGCCACGTATCAGTGCCATCTGTCGTCAGCGCCACGTTGGTGGCACAGGTCATTGTCCTGGTGCTCCAGGGCCTTCAAAAGTGTAATAGGTAGTCAACAAGTTAGATGTGTAATTTATGCTCCTAGAACACCTGATGGTGCTCCCTGCATGTTGGGCCTCTCTATGTGGCCAGGCTGTGGAAAAGTCCCACACATGTGGTATCATAATACTCAGGAGGAGTAGCAGAAAAGAAAAAGAGAGAAAAAAGAGAAATAACCTATTACAATGACAATTTTGTGGAAAAAATTCAAATAAAATAAAAAATCTTCATTTTGCAAAGAATTGTGGGAAAAAATGACAACATCAAAAATCTCACTATGCCACTTACTAAATACCTAAATAAAGGGGTCATTTGGGGGGTATTTGTACTTTTCTGGCTTGTTCGGGTCGCAAGAAATGAGATCGGCCACCAGTACATCAGATGTGATCAATCTTTTTTGATTCGCACCACATCTTGTAGACTCTCTAACTTTCACAAAGACCAAATAATATCCACTAATTTGGGTTATTTTTACCAAAGATATGTAGCAGTATAAATTGTGGCCAAAATTTATGAAGAAAAATTAATAATTTGCAAGATTTTATCACAGAAACAAATAAAAAAGCATTTTTTTCAAAATTTTCGTTATTTTTTTTATTTATAGCGCAAAAAATAAAAAAACACAGAGGTGATCAAATACCACCAAAAGAAAGCTCTATTTGTGGGAAAAAAAGGACAAAAAATTTATTTGGGTACAGTGTTGCATGACTAAGTAATTGTCATTCAAAGTGTGAGAGCACCGAAAGCTGAAAATTGGTCTGGGCAGGAGGGGTGTTTAAGTGCCAAGTAGGCAAGTGGTTAAAGCATGACATGTCTATCTATTTACGCAGTGAAACATCATCTTTCATATTATAAAAAATACTATATTACATTATATATTATAATAATATATATGTGCATTGACCGCTGTGAAAAAAATATATATATGTTTGCCCCCCTATACAAAAATGATATAAAACAAAATAATGATATATATATATATATATATATATATATATATAAAATAATAAAAAATAAATAACTTGGTGTATAAGGTGCCCCCAAACCTGAAGTGCCCCGTGCCCCCCAAAATCTAAATCTGGCTCTGACAGAGGTCATGTTCTTTCAATGCCAATAAGGTATAATATTTGTAAATTTTACCTTGTAATTGTAGTGGTATTTGTACATGCTATGTGCAATCTGACTATTGCATTTCTTTCTCAGCCTTATATACTGTACCTGCTCATGTACCTGCTTGTTATGAATGTTTCTTTGATGGCCTTATTACTATGTTTTATTGTACCTAGTTGTACTTTTGATAGTTGTACTTTTTATGCAAAATCAATAGAACATTTTAAAAAGAAGCATACACTTTATATAGTACAGTTATACCCAGCTTTATGTACCTTATGTACGTTACATACACTCATGAGTACAGAAAAATGAAAAATCTTGGTAAGCTAGACATGGTACTGCTCCCGTTTTGTAACTTTGGTGTCTATGGGAAAACTTGGTCAGCTTGACATGGCACTGCTCCTGAACCATAAGTGACATGGGTCAACCAGGCTTGCCTAGTTAATCAGTTAAGCCTGTAAATTATCATTGCAATACAGTACATGCATTGAAAAGTGAAAAAAAGTATTGCTAGTACATTTTCATTTTACATACATGCTCTGGTCCCATTGTGTACTTAAAATTGGACTATGACTGTAGTATACCCTTGTGGTCCATGGATGTCCATGCCTTCACTGAAATGCAATGTACCATGCAGTAGCTTGCTCTCTTTTTATTATATAGAAGTTGAAACTTTTTAGATAACATACCTGAGACTGATGAGGTGGTAGGTAGAGCCTTCCAATTATCAGTCAGTTTAATAACAGCACTGCCAATGCCTACATTAGTACCCCCAAAGCAGAAACGGGTAAGAATCCACAATAGAGTTTGCTAATAATCCTTGCAATGTATCTAGTTCACCTGAAAAAGATTTTTCTTTCTTTCTTCTGACCAAAGCAGAGTCTTACTTTAAGTATCTTTGGCTCAGTCCCAATGCGGTTTGTGGCAGCGTGTGTTTTCCTTTTCCACAAGCCTCCCTCCAAACTCCCCTCATACTAAACAGAGATGAAAAGGCGAGGTGGGGGCCGGGGTGGTAGCCCGTAACCTATTTTCAACACAAAAAATTCCGGAGGTGTGTAAATGGGAGAAAGCCACCGGACCTTTTGGTGTTTGGCGTCTCGTTAGAACGCGGCTCCCTTTGAACGCATGACATTTATCACTCACAAGAAAACCCAGCCGACAGGCCACCACTACCTTTTCCCCCCGTATTTCTTTTTGTTTCATATCTGCTAAAGAGCAATTTTGCCCGTTTGAACGAAGACGAAAAAATTTCTTTTTCTTCCTTAAAAGGCTCAGATCATGTTAGAAAGGGAGAGAAAAAAAAAAGGAGAAAGTACTCAACTCTGCTTTTTAGAAGAAAAAAAACCATTGTAACAATGTATCCTTTGATAGAGAACAGAGCAGCGTAGACTGTTCCAATACAGGGCACGCAGACTGTCTTCACAAAGCACAAGGAGCCAGCAGCCCGTGGCGGCGTAGTACCTAACGTGAAGCTCTTGTCAACCTCGTGTGATACAAGACACAAAAGTCTCCGCCGGAAAAGAAGCAAAGAATTTCCGATCAGCAAAAGTTTCTGTAAATCCAAGGAGTTGATGCAAAAAGGAACGACTGTTAATATCCATCATGAATTATGCTGAACATTATGTGGGGCCTCTGGGGGTTACATAGGCGCCGCTTTCTGATCGTACTAAGCAAAAAAAATAAAATAAATACAAAGTATAATGGGGCTTCTCTTCTATCTTAATTTTAAAGGTGCATCAAAAGAGATGTAGCCAAACACCACAGGGTCTCGGTGCGCATGCTGGAGAGGGGCACTTTATGTTTCATACAAAATCTTTCTGGGGCCCAGATAAAACAAGATTTTTCAAAAACTTTTCAAGTATTTCATTGTACATGGAAAAAAAAGATAAAAAAGAAGAAGAAATAATTATCAGATGCAATAGAATCTTAGTAGAGGCTTGGGCAAAGGGAAATAAAAGGGGTAGATTTGTTTATATTTTTTATATACATTCTTTTATATTTTTTTATTTGTTTCAGATATTTATATATCTTTATTTATATATATTTTTAAAAGATTATCATTTTATCACACTCAAAGGAGCTTTAAAGTATCTATAAAGGCAAAACTTTTTTTATTTTATTTTAAATGGAGTCATGAGTTAAACCCCCTCACCTGTGTCCTATTGGGGAGATTTCCCCCTTTACTTCTTGTCCTTAGAGAACCAACAAGAAGTGAGAGGAAATCTTTCCAAACTGAAGAATATTTCCTAAGAGAGGCATCACTGGATCCAATATTTCCACTGCTAATGATGAGGCTCAGGTTCGCCGCTACCATAGGTTTGCGGTAAATGCTGGAGGTTCAAGATTCACCGTCTTGATGAAGTTGTGTGAAGATATGCCTGGGAGAGATGTTTTCATCCTTAGTGCTGTACAAGACCTTTAAACTGTTACTTAAAAAGGCTAATAAGTGGGATTGATAGAGTCTTTATTTTAGGCTAAACTGCATTCTTTTGTTGTCTTCTCTTAAAAAAAAAAAAAAAAGTAGGGTTTTGTTTAAGGGTGTTATTTTGAGGTTTTCATTTCTTTTTATTTCATGTTAATATGGCTTTTTTTTCAGTTTGGGAAGTGATCATTTTAATCTGAAATCGCATTGATATCAATTGAAAGCAAAAAAACCCCCCCCCCCCAAAAAAAATTAGTTTTTATTTTATATTTGGGGATTTTCATTTGGGGGGGGGGGAGGGGTGGGGGGTATGTTAATAGTGGCTTTATTTTGGTTGAACTGACTCTTTGCTGCTGATTTTTTTATTTAATTAATTTTTTATTTTTAAATAGCAAATATAAAATTATTTTTAATAGCAAATAAGAAAATAATTAATACAGCATATACAATTGCGACATGGGTCATATTGTAATTGAATGTTATTACAAATTACCTTTCCTTTTCAATCTACAGCTCTATAATTTTCTGTAAAATTCAATATGGCTATCTGGAGTTGTTCTGTACACAAATGGTGTACAGAGCGCCCCCCAAATATGTAGTTTCCTGCTTTTATTGGCTTACTGATTTTCCCAGAGGTCTGCACTAAGATACAAGTAAAATTTTGGACATCTCCTGCAACAAAAATGTCATTTTTGGTAAGATACTCCCAATAGGAAATCACGTCTAAAGGGATGGAGACCCTTCCACTCTCCTCATTAGAGCCCTGCGAGTACAGCAGCTGGTTGATAATTATAAAAAAAAATCCCATTACTCCCATTACAGACAAACACACAGGGATTTCTTCAGAATAACAAAAGGTAGGAATCTGCAACAATTTTTTTTTAAATCCTTTCAATGTACACCCAGAGGGGAATGTTTTTTTTTTTTCAACAAAAGTGGAGTTACTCATTAACTGCGATCTCATTCATAGCAAGGTTTTTTTTTAGCTTAAAAAAAAAAGACTTTTGTTTCAGTCAGGAGGCAGTGTTTTGGTGTTTTCATTTTCTACACACACACACACACACATATATATATACATATATATATAATTTTTTTTTTTTATGTTAATCGGGCCTTTATTTTGGAGTAACATTTTTTTTTGTGTTCTAAGGCTTCCCGTTAAAAGGGGTAAGTTTTTTTTCCCAGGGACATTATTTTTGGGGTTTTATTTATTTATTTATTTATTGTATTTTTTTTCTACTTTTCTGCTTCAATAATATTTTATTCAAGATTTTTCAAGCTACAAAAAAATTATTTAATGATATTAAAGAACTTGACATTAATGAACGGTACAATTACAAGCCAGAGACACTAATACACAGAATCAAATGATAGCCACACCAGATAACATGCCAGCAAAAAAAAAGTGAATGCATGGCCAGATATAGTCATGGGATGGTGTAGGCAACCAGAGTGACCTCATGTGGGCACAGTCTACAGGTGTATTACCTATGCATTTGACCAGAATCTGTGCTGGGGTAGCCAAATAGCCAAGTTAATGCTATCCCGAAACATAGAAAGGAATCCAAGAGATTATAAATGATTATAAATATTAAGACAAGATCATTTTATTTTTTTTATATTATTTAATAAAGGCTTTTTTTAAGTTTGAGGGGTTCAAAGTGGAACATTCGGTATGCGTGGTATTTTTTCATTCTGCCTTGGCACATGTTCCCCATGAAATAACTATCTGTGCACCTATCTCACAGTAATTTTTCCATTAGCCCTAAAAATGGTCAAAAAGATTTTTCCACCCCGCTCCCTTGACTTTAATCGGATTAGCTTCTAAGTTTGGGTTTTCTGATTTTCGAACAAGATTCACTGAACCCTTGGTATTGGTAAATTAAACCTGAGCAGATTCATTTATCATTACTCATTGGAAGATTTCCCTTCTATTCCTGTTCTGGTAACAACTCACCCTTTTCCATAATTTTCTGGCGAGTGGTGAGTGACAATGGTCATTAGGACAAGGTGACTCTACCTAAATGAAAAAAAACTTGCCGTGTGTTTTAATCACTCTCATCTAGCCAAAAAAAGAAAAAAAAAGCTTTGATTTTACATATATTTTAAAGCAGAATTCTGGGCAATTTTGTTTTCCTGTGCCCGCACTTCACGGGTCAAGTGCTCATTTTTTGTAAGAGTTAGAACAACGTTTAAACTCACCTGAACCGCCGATACTCAGGAAAACCACACTCCCTCATGGTCCAACACTGGACTGTTCCTGTATATGGAGTATGCTCTGGGTGTATTGACGGCAGGAATTGCCCATTTTCAAGACTATTGGAGCATGGGGGTGGGGGTTTCGGACCAGTATTGTGCAGAGAGGATTGGCGGTTCAGATAAGTATACAGTGGGTATCAGAAAGAATCCCCTCCCTTTAAATAATCACATTTTGTTACTTTGCAGCCTGAAATGAAGACAGACACATTTTTTTGTTTTATCCAGCTGTATTTACTAGTGCAACTTATCACATCCAAGTGAAAGATATATCACCAATATGTCAGAAAAAAAAATTAAATTAAAAAAAGAATCACTGAGTTGGAAAAAGGATCACCCCACCCATGTCAGTATTTTGTTCAACCACCTTTTGCTTTAATTCCAGCCTTTAGTCTGATGTGAAGGGATGAGCTGAACACCCCCCGGTTCAGTTTGCAGTAGAACATGCAAACGGGTAAAAAATTTGTACGAGCACTGTTATGCCCTGTACACACGGTCAGACAGTCCAACCACAAAATCCGTTGGATTTTTTCAGACGGATTTTGGCCGAAACTAGTCTCTAATACACACGGTCACACAAAGTTGTCGGAAAATCCGATCGTTCTGAAGAACGTGTACAATTGGTCTACGTAGAGGCCAGTAGCCAATAGCTTTCGTCCCCAAATTTATTCTCAGCATGCGTGGCACTTTGTGTGTTGGAATTCTATAAACACGATAGGAAAAAGTCCAATCGGATTTTGTTGTCGGAAAATTTTAGGTCCTGCTCTCAAATTCCGATAGAAAAAGCACGCTAGAGCCCAGACACAATCGGATTTTCCGACAACATAATCCAATCAGACTTTTCCCGTCTGATTTTCTGACCATGTGTACGGGGCATTACAATGTATGGGGCGCATATGTGAAAAATCCAAAGTGCTCACTTTTAAGGCTTATGCAAGTTATTGCCAAAAAAAGTGTTTGGGGACCTGGGTCCTGCCCCAGGGGACATGTATCAATGCAAAAAAAGTTTTAAAAACGGCTGTTTTTTCAGGAGCAGTGATTTTAATAATGCTTAAAGTGAAACAATAAAAATGAAATATTCCTTTATGTGAAAAGGGAAGTACTAATGAGCTAACAAAACAATCTGTGTTAACTAAGAGTAGCTATATGTGGGAATAAATATAAAGTGCTTAATGGAAATAAAAAGCGGCTAAACTTCTAAAGTGTTACCAACACCCTTAAATATGTGTATATAAAGTTAAGTAGGTGTGTGGTACTTCTTGATAAACAGTTTTACCACACTCAGCTGTGTGGTATGTTGTCAGATCAAACAACATATATACCATTAGATAAAGATCCTACGAAATCTTATCGAAATGATCTGGCTAACCTGGTGAACTTCGGGTATTATATGCGTGTTTTAACAAAAAAGGAACAACTGTTTCTGGTACCCAGTTATAATAGAATTCCCAATATCTATACGCTACTTAAGATCCATAAAAATCAGATTGAACCCCCGGCTAGGCCAATTGTTAATGTAATAAATTCAGTGACTGCGAGGATCGGACAGTATTTAGACCATTTTTTGCAGATGAGTGTGGTGACCACACGGGCCTATCTGAGGGACACAACTAGTTTCCTAAGGTTGCTACGGGAGGTGGAGTTTCCTGCAGATGCTGAGATCTTTTTGGTGACGGCAGATGTGGCGTCTCTCTACACTATTATAAAACATGAGGATGCCCTGTTGGCTCTCAACTGGGCATTCTCCCAGAGAGACGACTTGCCTTACATTCAAAAGAAGTTTTTGAGTATGGCTCTTGATTTTTGCCTTTCACACAACTACTTTTGGTATGATGGTAAATTTTACAATCAAAAGAAAGGGGTGGCGATGGGTTCAAAGTTTGCGTCGAGTTTGGCCAATTTATTCATGAGCCAATGGGAGGATATACGGATTTTTGCAAATCGGAGAAGTGAATTATTATTTTACCAGAGGTATATAGATGATTTGTTTTTTATTTGGCAGGGCACAGAGGAATCTTTGAAGTGTTTTTCTGATAGTTTGAACAATAATAATAATAATATTAAATTAGAGTTTAGTTGGAGTAAAAAGACAATAGATTTTTTGGACGTAACAGTAATGAGAGAATCGACTAATCTTTCCACAAAAGTGTTCTTTAAGCCAACGGATAGAAATAGTTTTATCCCTATTCACAGTGGACATCATCCTCTTTGGCTACGTGGTATACCGAAGGGACAGTTTCTCCGCGTTAGGAGAAACTGCACTTCTGATGATGATTATCTGACACAGGCATCTCTGGTTAGAGATAAATTTGTGGAGAAAGGATACTCTGTTGAGATTTTGGACCAGGAATTACAACAGGTGCTTCGGGTACCTCAGGAGCAATGTTTACAACCCAAAGAAAACATAACCGGAAGCACTCATGAATGGGGTTTTATTTGTACGTTACATGCTCAATATAAGGAGGTAGAGGGGATTTTCCAAAAATATTGGAGTATCCTTAAATTAGATAGGACACTCAAGGATGCAATTCCGGATAAACCTAGATTTATATACAGGCGGAATTCCACCTTTGGGGATAAAATTGTTAAAAAGGTTCTGGATCCTCCTTCTAGGCCTCTCATGTTTTGGGATAGAGCCGGTTTTTACGCCTGTTGAAGGTGTCGAGCCTTCAAATCGGTACATAATCATATGCGAGGGATTGATCAGTTCACTTCTACTGGGAATGGACAAAATTTTCAAATTTATCAATTTATTACATGTGTAACTACGCATGTGGTATATGTTCTCCAGTGCCCATGCGGGCTGATGTATGTAGGACGAACTAAAAGAAAACTATGTACCAGGGTGGCAGAACATATTTATAATATCTCTATCGGTTATAGAGAACATAGCGTTTCCCTGCATTTTAGACTTAAACATGGTAAGGATCCAACAGGCCTTAAGTTTTGGGGTGTTGACAGGGTCTTTCCTGATTGGAAGGGCAGTAATCTAGTTCGGGAAATATCGAAACGTGAAACCGAGTGGATTTTTCGTACCAACACTCTGAGTCCCCACGGCTTGAACATAGAGGTGGATGTTAACTGTTTCATTAGCGACTACTGATTTTAATATACTGGAGAAGAGTTCAGACAGTTTTAGTTTGATAGACATTATACAATGTATTTTTTTCGCTTTAAGAGGACATGTAGCGTGAATACAGCATGTGGATATATACACATGGGTGATTTCGGTTCGCGTCATGGTTTCTTGTACCATGAATATCGTAGGTATTTTTAGGGTAGTAGGTTATTATGGAGGTATATTTTAACCAATGAGGTTTTGGTATTAATGTAATTTTATTTTTATTTTTATTTTTATATTTATTTTTATTTTAATTTTATTTTTATTTTTATTTTTATTTTCATGTTTATTTTAATTTTATTTTTATTTTTATTTTTATTTTTATTTTCATGTTTATTTATTTTTATTTTTATTTTTATTTTCATTCTTATTTATTTTTATTTTTAGTTTTACTTTTATTTTTATATTTATTTTTATTTTTGTTTATATTTTATATTCATTTCTATTAATTCTTTTGGGTTACATTATAGTCTGAAGGGATAGGATAAGATCTGCGAGATAAGATAATTTATGATGATAAAGTGGGGATGCGTTTTGATCAATATGAATATATTTTAATATAGGTATATTTATTTATTGGTTATACACACTCAAAATGTATGTGATTTTAATACATTATAACTTATATTTTCTTTGATGAATATTTGTAATATTTAGAGTACTTATTTTTTATATTGCATGATAAGTGGTATTCCTTGTAATGATGAGTAGTGATGGACGAACTTCCGACGGGACGTTTCGCGAACGCGAAACGCGAACGGACACAAACGTTCGCGAAAACGACCGTTCGCCGCGGGCTCCATTGACTTCAATGGGAGGCGAATTTCGCAAACCTTTAGGTCGAATTTGCGGCCACGGGGTAATTATTAGGGGGTAGCACGTAGTCCCACCACCTGGACAATAGCATAATACATGTATGAGGTGAATTTGGGATCGATAACTACAAGCATTTTTTTTTTATTTGGGAAATTGTTCTGACAATTCAGGACTATGGAGCTAATGAAGGCAATGGAGGAGAGGGAAGGTCAGGGACCAGGGTAGGCAAACAAGAGGGTGCAGGAGATACAGAGCACTGACAGCAGCACCGTAATACAGAGCACTGACATCAGCACCGTGACATACAGCGCTGACAGCAGCTCCGTGACATACAGCGCTGACAGCAGCTCCGTGACATACAGCGCTGACAGCAGCTCCGTGACATACAGCGCTGACAGCAGCTCCGTGACATACAGCGCTGACAGCAGCTCCGTGACATACAGCGCTGACAGCAGCACCGTGACATACAGCGCTGACAGCAGCTCCGTGACATACAGCGCTGACAGCAGCTCCGTGACATACAGCGCTGACAGCAGCTCCGTGACATACAGCACTGACAGCAGCTCCGTGACATACAGCGCTGACAGCAGCTCCGTGACATACAGCGCTGACAGCAGCACCGTGACATACAGCGCTGACAGCAGCTCCGTGACATACAGCGCTGACAGCAGC
This sequence comes from Lithobates pipiens, assembly GCF_037356315.1. Taxonomy (NCBI): domain Eukaryota; kingdom Metazoa; phylum Chordata; class Amphibia; order Anura; family Ranidae; genus Lithobates; species Lithobates pipiens. The sequence continues at coordinate 151,132,104 of NW_027507787.1, read as the reverse complement.
TCCGTGACATACAGCGCTGACAGCAGCTCCGTGACATACAGCACTGACAGCAGCTCCGTGACATACAGCGCTGACAGCAGCTCCGTGACATACAGCGCTGACAGCAGCACCGTGACATACAGCGCTGACAGCAGCTCCGTGACATACAGCGCTGACAGCAGCTCCGTGACATACAGCGCTGACAGCAGCTCCGTGACATACAGCGCTGACAGCAGCTCCGTGACATACAGCGCTGACAGCAGCTCCGTGACATACAGCGCTGACAGCAGCTCCGTGACATACAGCGCTGACAGCAGCTCCGTGACATACAGCGCTGACAGCAGCACCGTAAGCAGCCCCAGGAGGAAGTCAGCACAGCACAGGGATGGTGTGATCCCCTCATAATAAGAACCCCCAGGAGGAAGTCAGCACAGCACAGGGATGGTGGGAGCCCCTCATAATAAGAACACCCAGGAGGAAGTCAGCACAGCACAGGGATGGTGGGAACCCCTCATAATAAGCAGCCCCAGTAGAAATATGACACCGCTCAACCTCTTCAAAGAGGAGGGTAGGGGCATATAGTACGGTGTGCTTTTTTGGGTCAGGGAAGTGAGCCAAATGAATTAAGAAGGTCTGTGTGCTTGATTCCAAAAATTGTTTATAGACATATACATGGTCTACTGATCACATGTGTTGAATTCCTCCGAGATCCATGCCTCATTCATTTTTAGAAATGTGAGGTAGTTAACACTGTCGTGAGCTAGGCGAGTACGCTTATCGGTCACAATCCCCCCTGCTGCGCTGAACGTCCTTTCGGACAGGACACTGGATGAGGGGCAAGCCAACAGTTCGATTGCAAATTGGGCAAGCTCTGGCCAGAGGTCAAGCCTGCCCACCCAGTAGTCTAGGGGTTCATCACTCCTCAGAGCGTCCACATCGGCCGTTAACCCAATGTAGTCGGACACCTGACGGTCTAGGCGTTCCCTGATGCTGGATCCGGATGACACCTGTCGATGGGTCGGCTGAAAGAATGACCTCATATCCGAAGTCACCAACACATCTTCAAACCGGCCTCTTCTTGCAGGCGCTGTTGGATTGGTACCCGCAAATCCTTCTCTGGGAGTGGGAATTGCTCCTCTGCCAGCGCACGCAAAAGCAGAATGCAGCATTTCTCGAAGCAAGGCCTGGAAGTGCTGCATTCTGACAGCCCTCTGCGACGGCGGTAACATTTCCGCCATTTTGTGTTTGTACCGGGGATCTAAGTACGTTGCCACCCAGTACTGGTCCTTGACCCTCATGCTTTTTATACGGGGGTCCCTATTAAAACACTGGAGCATGAAGGCCCCCATTTGCACTCAAGCGGAAGGTATGTGGTGGTGGTGGTGTTGTTGGTGGTAGTGTCTTTGGGGGTGCACATAGCAGAGAGTGAAGAAGAGGGTGCAGATCGAGAGGATGAGGAGGGTGCAGAAGAATAAGGCTGAGTGAGCCACTCAACCAAGTCTGGTGCGTCCTTTAAAGTAATTGAACGCACCTTCTGCAACTTCCCACTTTGGCTCAAGGCTGTTGCTCCTGCCCTACCCCTACCACCCCTGCGGAAGGGCCTGCCTCTTCCTCTGCCTGTCATTTTTTAAATCACCCTGTGACAAAACTCTTAGTCCCTATACCGCTGAAGGACTGCTGCAGTATAGGGCAGCGGTCAGCAGTAGTGCACGTCAACCCTATGTATTGTGGACCGATAGCGGTCCTTACAGAACAGCAGACTGTACTGCACTCAGGCCTATGTACCGTAGCACCCTATACCAAGTTACCAGTCCTTATAAAAACTTTTGTGGACCAAGCAGGTTGTGTGTTAGTGTTTAGCAGACTGTGCGTCAGTCCCTATACCGCTGAAGGACTGCTGCAGTATAGGGCAGCGGTCAGCAGTAGTGCACGGCAACCCTATGTATTGTGGACCGATAGCGGTCCTTACAGAACAGCAGACTGTAACGCACTCAGGCCTATGTACCGTAGCACCCTATACCAAGTTACCAGTCCTTATAAGAACTTTTGTGGACCAAGCAGGTTGTGTGTTAGTGATTAGCAGACTGTACGTCAGTCCCTATACCAATGAAGGACTGCTGCAGTATAGGGCAGCGGTCAGCAGTAGTGCACGGCAACCCTATGTATTGTGGACCGATAGCGGTCCTTACAGAACAGCAGACTGTACTGCACTCAGGCCTATGTACCGTAGCACCCTATACCAAGTTACCAGTCCTTATAAGAACTTTTGTGGACCAAGCAGGTTGTGTATTAGTGTTTAGCAGACTGTGCGTCAGTCCCTATACCGCTGAAGGACTGCTGCAGTATAGGGCAGCGGTCAGCAGTAGTGCACGGCAACCCTATGTATTGTGGACCGATAGCAGTCCTTACAGAACAGCAGACTGTACTGCACTCAGGCCTATGTACCGTAGCACCCTATACCAAGTTACCAGTCCTTATAAGAACTTTTGTGGACCAAGCAGGTTGTGTGTTAGTGATTAGCAGACTGTACGTCAGTCCCTATACCAATGAAGGACTGCTGCAGTATAGGGCAGCGGTCAGCAGTAGTGCACGGCAACCCTATGTATTGTGGACCGATAGCGGTCCTTACAGAACAGCAGACTGTACTGCACTCAGGCCTATGTACCGTAGCACCCTATACCAAGTTACCAGTCCTTATAAGAACTTTTGTGGACCAAGCAGGTTGTGTATTAGTGTTTAGCAGACTGTGCGTCAGTCCCTATACCGCTGAAGGACTGCTGCAGTATAGGGCAGCGGTCAGCAGTAGTGCACGGCAACCCTATGTATTGTGGACCGATAGCAGTCCTTACAGAACAGCAGACTGTACTGCACTCAGGCCTATGTACCGTAGCACCCTATACCAAGTTACCAGTCCTTATAAGAACTTTTGTGGACCAAGCAGGTTGTGTGTTAGTGATTAGCAGACTGTACGTCAGTCCCTATACCAATGAAGGACTGCTGCAGTATAGGGCAGCGGTCAGCAGTAGTGCACGGCAACCCTATGTATTGTGGACCGATAGCGGTCCTTACAGAACAGCAGACTGTACTGCACTCAGGCCTATGTACCGTAGCACCCTATACCAAGTTACCAGTCCTTATAAGAACTTTTGTGGACCAAGCAGGTTGTGTATTAGTGTTTAGCAGACTGTGCGTCAGTCCCTATACCGCTGAAGGACTGCTGCAGTATAGGGCAGCGGTCAGCAGTAGTGCACGGCAACCCTATGTATTGTGGACCGATAGCAGTCCTTACAGAACAGCAGACTGTACTGCACTCAGGCCTATGTACCGTAGCACCCTATACCAAGTTACCAGTCCTTATAAGAACTTTTGTGGACCAAGCAGGTTGTGTGTTAGTGATTAGCAGACTGTACGTCAGTCCCTATACCAATGAAGGACTGCTGCAGTATAGGGCAGCGGTCAGCAGTAGTGCACGGCAACCCTATGTATTGTGGACCGATAGCGGTCCTTACAGAACAGCAGACTGTACTGCACTCAGGCCTATGTACCGTAGCACCCTATACCAAGTTACCAGTCCTTATAAGAACTTTTGTGGACCAAGCAGGTTGTGTATTAGTGTTTAGCAGACTGTGCGTCAGTCCCTATACCGCTGAAGGACTGCTGCAGTATAGGGCAGCGGTCAGCAGTAGTGCACGGCAACCCTATGTATTGTGGACCGATAGCAGTCCTTACAGAACAGCAGACTGTACTGCACTCAGGCCTATGTACCGTAGCACCCTATACCAAGTTACCAGTCCTTATAAGAACTTTTGTGGACCAAGCAGGTTGTGTGTTAGTGATTAGCAGACTGTACGTCAGTCCCTATACCAATGAAGGACTGCTGCAGTATAGGGCAGCGGTCAGCAGTAGTGCACGGCAACCCTATGTATTGTGGACCGATAGCGGTCCTTACAGAACAGCAGACTGTACTGCACTCAGGCCTATGTACCGTAGCACCCTATACCAAGTTACCAGTCCTTATAAGAACTTTTGTGGACCAAGCAGGTTGTGTATTAGTGTTTAGCAGACTGTGCGTCAGTCCCTATACCGCTGAAGGACTGCTGCAGTATAGGGCAGCGGTCAGCAGTAGTGCACGGCAACCCTATGTATTGTGGACCGATAGCAGTCCTTACAGAACAGCAGACTGTACTGCACTCAGGCCTATGTACCGTAGCACCCTATACCAAGTTACCAGTCCTTATAAGAACTTTTGTGGACCAAGCAGGTTGTGTGTTAGTGATTAGCAGACTGTACGTCAGTCCCTATACCAATGAAGGACTGCTGCAGTATAGGGCAGCGGTCAGCAGTAGTGCACGGCAACCCTATGTATTGTGGACCGATAGCGGTCCTTACAGAACAGCAGACTGTACTGCACTCAGGCCTATGTACCGTAGCACCCTATACCAAGTTACCAGTCCTTATAAGAACTTTTGTGGACCAAGCAGGTTGTGTATTAGTGTTTAGCAGACTGTGCGTCAGTCCCTATACCGCTGAAGGACTGCTGCAGTATAGGGCAGCGGTCAGCAGTAGTGCACGGCAACCCTATGTATTGTGGACCGATAGCAGTCCTTACAGAACAGCAGACTGTACTGCACTCAGGCCTATGTACCGTAGCACCCTATACCAAGTTACCAGTCCTTATAAGAACTTTTGTGGACCAAGCAGGTTGTGTGTTAGTGTTTAGCAGACTGTGCGTCAGTCCCTATACCGCTGAAGGACTGCTGCAGTATAGGGCAGCGGTCAGCAGTAGTGCACGTCAACCCTATGTATTGTGGACCGATAGCGGTCCTTACAGAACAGCAGACTGTAACGCACTCAGGCCTATGTACCGTAGCACCCTATACCAAGTTACCAGTCCTTATAAGAACTTTTGTGGACCAAGCAGGTTGTGTATTAGTGTTTAGCAGACTGTGCGTCAGTCCCTATACCGCTGAAGGACTGCTGCAGTATAGGGCAGCGGTCAGCAGTAGTGCACGGCAACCCTATGTATTGTGGACCGATAGCGGTCCTTACAGAACAGCAGACTGTACCGCACCCAAGCCTATGTACCGTAGCACCCTAGACAGACCAAGTTACCAGTCCTGATAAAGAGCTTTGTGGAACAAGTGAGTTGTGAATGATTAGCAGACTGCAGCAGAAGGGCAGCAGTCAAGTATAATATTCTTTCTATATTTGGAAGAAAGAATATTATACGTGTACAAGCCTATTACCGTACCACTGATACCAGTCCTGAAAAGAACCTTTGTGGAACTAATAGTAACAGCAAGTCTTTAAAATTATCCTCACTGCCTGACACACTGCTTCCTGCCTGTCCCTATACAAATTGGCAAAAAAGAGTAGGCTGGAACGATTAGCTGGAACAGCTCTTTTGTGGACCTGATAGTAACAGCTAATGATGATGATGATGATGATGATGAAGAAAGACTAATCTGGCTGAGCTGTCCCTAAAATAGCAGCATACAGCGCTCTGTCCCTTTATCTAAACTGACAAAAGAAACTCAGGCTGCTGACCTAACACCTATACCAGTCCTGAAAAGAACTTTTGTGTACCAAATAGCTAGCGTTTTCTCTGTCCCTACTCCACACAGGATCCTTTCCCTACAGTGACAGAAGAAAGAATGTAAAATGGCCACCGGATCGGGTGTATTTATAGGTTGGGGGAATGTCCAAGTGTCCATGAGCTGTCATGTCTCAATTGGTTGTCCTGTAACACATGATAAACGTGTCACGAAAGGTTAAAGTTCTTGTATACATTAAACACGTAAGTCCGCCGGGGCGAACGACGGAAAAAGGCGTTCGAACCCGCGGACGGCGAAAGTCGGAAATTCGCCGCGAAACGACCGCCGGGCGAAACGTTCGTCCATCACTAATGATGAGATGACCTGTCCAAATTAATATAAGGTACCTGATGACATATATTGTTTGAGTCTGTCAGAAGGGAAAGTTCTTCTGGCTCTCTGTGTGGGTAGTCTCGTTGGCAGGGCGACTGCTTGCACGGCGGGACCTAATCATTCTCACATTGAGCTTAAATGAGAAGCGAAAGTCCTTTTGTTTTTTATTTGTTTGGGCTCGTTGTCATGGCAATCGCTCGTACGGCGATGCCAAATCATTTCCGCATTGAATGAGGGAGGTGAGGAGGTCGGACGTAGGCGTAACCATGTGCCGACTCCCCGCCCCTTGTTATATTTAAGTGTATGAGCTGCGCTGCCTGGCCACGCCCACAGACGAAGACGTGATGACGAAACGCATATGGGCATGACCAGGCAGCTACACGTCACTACAGAGCAGTCGATTGGAGTGGTTACCCGGGACCCGCCGTGGAAGCTGAGCCTGCATTCGATCCAATACGCTCAGGGCTGCGGTGAGACTATTCTGATCGTGCTGCCAGTGACATCTTTGAGAGAGATTTTTTATGATTGTGTACGTATGTTTTAATGCGCACGAGAGTTTTAAATAATAAAACAGTTTTGCACTATGGAATCTATGTTTTGTCGTTTCCTATATATGAATCCGTTGCTGTAAATGAGAACCAAGTGAACCTTTACCGGTGGGATATCAGGGAATCTGAGGTTGAGAAACTTTTGAGTGGTGGTGTGACAAGAAGATTCTCCAGAGGGATACCAGTGAGATTACCTTAGCAGTCGTAACGAAGTGCCTGTTAACCCTTGGGGGTCTGGTGAGTGGATTACCATAAGGGGTGTCACCGACTGTCAGACTCTTCATGCACTGGTGGTTCTTTTCTTGGAGACGGATTCTTTTTCCTGATTGTCCAGAGTGTGAACGTTCAATTGAAAACTCAGGCTTATATGTTTGGGACTGTTCTGAACATTTTTAGTGACTTCTATTTCTAATCATAGAAGTATTATCCTCTTTAAAAGTTATTAGTTTATTGTTTATTTAAATAAAAAAAAATTTCAGCGCTGTCAATATGGTATATATGGGGTAACAAGTTGATGGATGTTATATACTATATATTTTTGTGATTTGTTTCTTATATGATAGCAGCTTGTTAGTGATTATTTTTGACTTACTTCGGAGGGCGCTGGGATCAGTGGGGGACACTCTGAATATTTTTGTGTTTCGTGTGTTTTTCCAGTGATATTAGTACTTGCTATATTTACTATACAGCCTGCCCTATATACTCTGCAGAAAATTGGGCCTTAGGTGTTGGTGGTACCAGAACACTGTAAGGCCTCACAGTTACTCTTGTTGGGCACAGGAATGGGCCCTGCTGTGAAATATTATATCAAGAATTGCAATTACATGTCCCTGTTAAACAGGGGCAGAAAAATTGGGCCTTTGGTTTTGGTGGCGCCAGAACACTGTAAGCCCTCACAGTTACTCTTGTTGGACACAGGAACGGGCCCTGCATTCAAATATTATATCAACAATTGTAATTACATTCCCCTGTTAAACAGGGGCAGAAAAATTGGACCTTCGGTGGTGCTGGTGGTGGTGCCACAACACTGTAACTCCTCACAGAAACTCTTGTTGGATGCAGGAACAGGCCATGCTGTGAAATTTTATATTACAAATTGTAACTACATCCCCCTGCTAAACAGGGTCAGAAAAATTGGACCTTGGGTGGTGGTGCCACGACATTGTAACCCCTCACAGATACTCTTGTTGGGCGCAGGAATGGGCCATGCTGTGAAATATTGGGGTTGATTTACTAAAGGTAAATAGACTGTGTGCTTTGTAAAGTGCAGCTGCCCTCTGCAAGTGCAGTAGCTCCAGAGCTTAGTAAATGAGGTAAGACTTCACTTTGCAAAGAGTACCCAATTTGTGCAAGGAAAGTAAAAAAGTTGCGTTTTTGCTTGCACATGATGGGATGATGGAAGTCAGCAAGGCTTCTGCTCATTTACTAAGCTCTGGAGCAACTGCACTTTGCAAAGTGTGCAGTCTTTTTGTCTTTTGTAAAACAACCCCATTATATCAAAAATTCTAATTACATGCCCATGTTAAATTGGACCTTGGGTGGTGATGGTGGTGCCCTAAATTAAAAATATTGTTGGAAGCTAGCATCATCAAGATTGAGGAAGAAAAGGATAGTCAGCATAGGCAGTCTTCAAATGATCCCACATCCATATAAAATTCAGTCAGTTACATCAGCATCAGGTCCTTGATAGTTGCTGATCCAAGACTAATTCATTTTTATGAATGCAAGCCTATCAATGGAGTCTGTGGACAGACACAGTCTTTGATACATTACAAACCTTCCAGCAGCACTGAATGTGCGCTCAGAAAGCATTCTGGATGCAGGACAGGGCAGTAGCTCAATTGCATATTGAGAAAGTTCTGGCCAGTGGTCCATCCTCAAGACCCAGTAACCCAGTGGATGCTCTGTTGGAAAGGTCTCCAAGTTGGTCAGACATCCACCGTCACCTCCACTGTTCTTCCTCTGACTGAAGGAAGCCTCAGCGACACGTTGTCCAGCACCAGGAAATGGTAACCTCCCAGGGTCTGGAAATGCGTTGCACAAACCTTTCTTTAAGGCCTCCTGAAGATGTTTCATCCTCTGCTCACTCAGAGAAGGCAGGATGAGTTCTGCAACGTGGATCAAGAAGGGTTGCCAGCCAGTAATGATTCCTCTCCTTGATACCACGAATCCTAGGGTCCTTTCACAGGCTTTGCAGAATCAGGGAGGCCATACAGTATAAGCTTACAGAGGCATTTGATTCTGAATCCTCTGTGTTACTAAGGATCACATGATCCATAACTACCTCCTCCCAGCCACGTACAACTCCTTGAGTTTCTGGGGACTTAAAACCATCCCTTGAAGGCTGGTTTTAAGTGTTATCCTCTACATCCATGCTGACACAATCCTCCTTCTCCTGCTCTTCTTGCTGTTGTTGTGGAAATTTTTATTAATGTATCTTGTCAGATGTCCCCCAGTGTCAGTTTTGCTGTAATACGCTCATGTGAGGGTATTCACACATACAGACACTGGTGGAAGACCATTGGATGCAGAAACCTTCCTGTGGACATGGTGGATCTGTTTTGCTCTTTTGAGGATGTTTGCTTATGCTTCATCAAGGATGTCAGTCAGGGAGCCCACAGTCCAGGGTCCCCGGCTTGCATTCATATACTAGGGCCAATTTTGGACAGAGGACAATTGGCCTACCAGCATGTCCTTGGAGTGTGGGAGGAAACCCACACAGGCACAGGGAGAGCATGCAGAAACCAGGCAGGTGGTGTCATAATTGGGATTCAAACCAGCGACTCTTTTTACTGCTAGGCGAGAGTGCTAACCACTACACCACTGTGCCACCCAACATTGTTTAGTTAAATATGCCTATATTTTAGTATGGGCCCTAATTGACATATCCTAAAGTGTTTGTCTAGGGATAAGTGTTAATTTTGATGTCTCAGTTTTTGTAGGGAGAAATCCTGGTTTGTCATGGCTGCCTAAAATGTTTGTAAGTGTTCATGTGGTCTCTCAAATGTGTAGTTTTGTGAGGAGAATTTTGTGTAGCTAAGTGAAGAAATTTTGGTTTTGGCGGAAAAATGCGCCATTTTGTTGTGGCCTGGCTTTTCTTGTAGTCACCATGTGACCATGTCTTGATTTTAGTTTGTCCCAGCTGCCATTTTCTGTGTTTGAGTGGAATTGCTATTTTGGTTTATAGAGGTGCAGTTTAAGGCACCATTTCCTTTTAAGTGAATTCTGTTTTTGCACTTTTTACATACTTTTCAGTAGAGCTATTGCGTTTTTTGTATTGAATTTTGGTTTTGAGTGAAATCTCTACTTTGCACTGAATTTCAATGGATGACAAGACTCGCTTTAACTATAAGTTTTTTTTGTACTTCTAGTGTGTGTTTTTAAATATTTTGGAGTTATTATCGGTTTTGAGGAATGTCAGTGATAACTTACCAATGTACACAAATGTTGTATTGTTTACCATTCTTTGCAGATTAAATGTGAAGGATAGAGTAATAACTTTTGTTTAAAAGTATCTTTTCAGGTCCAAGGAGTTTCTGAAAGTGTATGTACATAGAAAGCAGGTGTATAAGAAGATAAAGGTATCATAGGCTATTTCACAGTTTTTTCTGCACCATTCAAACCCTGCATGTCTTCCTCCAGTTTGTAATGAGGAGGAAAACAAGGGGGGATGAGAGTGGTGAGAATGAAGAATTTTCAATCCAATATACTAACCGCTCTAATTCTACCTGGAATTTGAGTCAGCAGTCTGGTGAAGGATGCTCCCATGAGAACCTTTTTTTCAATGGTTCCAGGTATTACTCCCCAGATGGTAAGATGCAGTGACCACAGTCATTAAGTTCCCACATGTCTGGGTTATTGCCATATGAGGTTTGTTTGGAGGTCAACCAAAACCAGAGTTGTACTTTCCTCAGCAGCTGTCGACATTCTCAGCTGATGGGGTAGGTGCAGTCACTGTAAAATGAACTTCAAAAGGTCCACCACAGGGTTCAGGAGTCCCTCCTGGACCCTGACACAATAACCAGTTTACATTCTTTCTAACCAGGTAACTGGGTCATTGTAAAGAAGCTTGAGGAACGAGACCGGGCCAGCCACTGCAAGAAGCTTCTCAACTACACCAAAGGATGAGAAGTATCTTTGTTTATTTATATTTTTAAAGTGTATTTCTAACAAGCTAAGAAACTGAACAGGACACATGGTTGGGTCTACTCTGAGTCTCCACTGAGCTCTAGTGCCCCAGTGATGACGGCAGCACATGCTATATGTGATGATCATATTGGTATGAGGAGTTTTGACAAACTAGTAAAATCTAGACACTTGTCAATAGAACTTAATGATACATTTCTAGAGGATAAAATTAATAAAAATGTTAACAATAGCTCTGGTTCTTGCCAGCTTTGGTATCAGGACAACTAGATATCCCACAAGTGTGTTTAAACTTTAGTTTGGTATTAATGCGGATCTACAGCTTATAAGGTAATTTCCCTAAGGCAAGAGGTTCATGTGTGCTGGTGAAACTCATGCCAGCATCTTATGTCATGGCCAATCGTGAGGATTTGATGGTGCAAGAGAAGGTAAGAATGGCAGGGACAGCTAGAAGGGAATTTCTTATACACAGTGGGGGCTTGAGCTTATGAAACAATTTCTCATCCATTGAGGATGGGACGTTTCATGTAACTGTTGAAGCTACAAGGAATTTCGTACAGTCCAAGGGGGGTTTCTGGGAATTCATAAGTAAATATTGTTATACCTGGATCGGGGATACTAGTGACAAGTTCAGCCCGTATAGATAAGGTTAGATCCCTGCAAGGCAAAGCCAGAGCTATGACTAGTGAAGGTTGGAATCCTTTTAAGGCCTTGGGAAACTTGGGGGATTTTTTATTTTCAATCGGATCATGGGTGAAGGAAGTAGGGGTATATATACTCATGTTGTTTTTATTTCTATTCCTTCTATATGTCGTGATGAGGTGCTCCTGTTGCCTGATTGGACAAGTGAACAGAGCCCGGGCAGATGACCACATCTTCCTCACCGAGATGAGACTCCCCCAAGCACAACTGACGTACAAAACACAGAGGATCCCAGACCGACCGGCGATTACTACAGCTCACCATGTTATGTCCTCCCTATAAGCCATTCCTCCCAAAGAACAGAGTCTACATGTCAAGCCGTGTTTTCCTTTATTTACGGACTCTTATGGACTGTAAGGACTGATTCATTTCCAGGTGTAAGAAGAAGATCAAGTTTCATTGAGGGACACATGGGAGCATATAACAAAGAGGAGGAGCTGTTGTGGATTTTTTTTTATTAATGTATGTTGTCAGATGTCCCCCAGTGTCAGTTTTGCCGTAATACGCTCGTGTGAGGATATTAACACATACGGCCCCTGTGGAAGACCATTGGATGAGGAAACCTCCCCGTGGACACGTGGATCTGTTTTGCTCTTTTAAGGATGTTTGTTTATGCCTCACCAAGGAACTGGCCACTCCATGGCAATCACATTTAAACTCCTGAGTAAGCATATCTGTGTACTTGGAAACTACAGTATAACCATATAAAATTATGGCCCACTGGGCCATAGTTTGGTATGGCTTGCATCACTGGTAGCAGTGGGAATGGGTAAACGGTTGGGTTTGAAACCATGTGCTTGCCGCATGGTTTTGCACACCACCGTCTGCACATGTCACTACTGTATTTCTATTTGAATATATGCATGTGTGTCATTGGTTCTTTTGAATGAATACAAGTGTCTGATTGGCTGATTCTGAAGTCAGCAGCCTCTTTTGTTATCGATGTGTTTAGTATAAATAAAAGCCACTTGGCTGAGATGATACCAGCATCTGTTTGCGTTACTTGGAGAGATAAATGGGTGGGCTTTCCCGGCATTATATAAGATGGCTTTTCATGCTTTTAAACGCAGAAAAATTATATGCTTATAGGGAGAAGCTTAGATTTTCCCTGACACTGTGTGTTTAGCAGGCCCGCTGGAATGCTAACTGGATAAAGGGGGCCTTGAGAGGAAAGGAAGTACTCCCCTTCCTCCCACTGTTCTGTCTCAAGTGCCCTGTCCAAGATTCCACAAAGAGTGTGCTCCAGCAGGAAGACTAGAGGGACAATGAACAGAGAACTAATTAATGTAAAAAAAAAAAAAAAATCCTCCAGCCACCATGACCAAACATCGTCCCCAACAACCCTAACCCAGAAGAAGCAGTGAGGCGAGTGGCGGCGCCGGCGGGAGAAGAATCCCAACCATGACACTACCTGCCTGGAGTTTGCATGTTCTCCCTGTGCCTGCGTGGGTTTCCTCCGGGTACTCCGGTTTCCTCCCACAATCCAAAGACATGCAGTTAGGTTAATTGGCTTCTGTCCAAAATTGGCCCTATTATATGAATGGGGACCTTGGATTGTGGGCTCTTTGAGGGTAAGGACTGATGTGAGTGTGCGGTGTACAGGGATAGGGACAATTGTAGACACTCACTCAGGTTGAACTGGATGGACTGGTGTCTTTATTCAACCTTGCTAACTATGAAACTATGAAACTATAAGAAAAAAAAGGCATCTGACTGGAATAGTTTGTGGACACTCGCACTTCAGTCCAGGCAGCAGCAGGATCAGGGAGGAATTGACTCCTGGGGCTTGGCTAACACAGGTATGTGCTTGCTTGGGGGGAGGATTCAAGATCCATTACTACTGCAGCAACATCTATACATTATGGCATTGGCGGCATGGGTGGCACTGTCTGCAGGTAGTACATGCGTTATGGGCCATAAAGCATGTGCTGCTTGCAGACAGTGCCACCCATGCCGCCAATGCCATAATGTGCTGCAGACAGTGCCACCCATGACGCTAATGCCATAACACATGTGCTGCCTGCAGAGACAGTGCCCCCCATGCCGCCAATGGCAGCACAATATGGCATTGGCGGCATGGGTGACACTTTCGGCAGGCAGCACATGCGTTATGGCATTAGTGTCATGGGTGGCACTGCCTTCAGCACATTACAGCATGTGTGGCACTGTCTGCAGCACAATATGGCTTTGGCGGCATGGGTGCCTGCAGAGACAGTGCCACCCATGCCGCCAATGACGTAATGTGCTGCAGAGACCATTTCAATGAGGGGTCTGGGGAGGGGCCAGGGGTGGAGTCTGAGGTAGGGCTGAAGGAGGGACCAGGGGTGGAGCTGAAGGGGGCCCCATCAGGTAGGCTGTACGAGGCCCCATGATTTCTATCAGCGGCCCTGAGCCCCATAACAGGATATTAGCACCTACATGCTTTACTGTAGGAATGGTGTTATTTGGTGAGCTGTATTGGATTTCCACCAGACATATCGTTTTGTTTTGAGGCCAAATAATTTAATTTTAGTCTCATCTGACCATATCACCTTTTTCCATGTGACCTCAGAAACTTCAAGGTGCGTTTAAGGTGGTAATATCCTGCTATGGGGGTGTTTCTCTGCAGCAGGGACTGGAGCACTTGTCAGGATAGAAGGAAAAATGGATGGGGCAAAATACCATCAAATTCTTGAGGAAAATCTACTGCCCTCTGCCAGAAACTTGTCAATGGAAAGAAGGTTTGCATTCCGACATGAAAATTACCCAAAGCACACAGCAAAATTGACCACACAGTGGTTAAAGGAGGAAAGGGTGAATGTCCTTGCATGGCTTAGTCAGAGTCCAGGTTTAAACTCCATTTAAAATTTGAGTTAAGCCAAAAACCCCTCCGATTTGGTTCATGCCAGAACTCTTGAACATCGCAAAAGTTCGGACCCGAACGCAGACCCTAATAAAGTCGATGGGACCCAAACTTGAAAAATCAAAAGTGCCCCCCTCCCTCCTGAACCATACCAGGCCACATTCCCTGAACATGCAGGCATGCTTTGGGGTGGGGGGCCATGATGATGGGGACAAGGGCCACATTCCCGACAACCCTGGGTGGTGGTTGTGGGGGTCTGCAGGCAGTGGGCTTATTGGAATCTGGAAGCCACAGATCCCCCCCCCCCATGTGGATGAGTATGGGGTACATTGTACCCCTACTTATTCACCATATAAAGTATCAAAAATAAATAAAGACAGGAGGCAGTTTTTGGCAATTCCTTTAATAAAAAAACAATGTCCCCAGATGTAGATCCATTGCAATCATGATGCACAGCTGGATTCGAAAAAAGAAAATGCTGAGCCTGCAATGAAGGCTAACCACCGAATGTCTGCTCCGCCATTTGACAGTTCTTAAATAGGTAAGGGGCGAGGCTACCTGGTGACGTCACCTGGTGGCACTGCCTCCCTTCTGATGTAACTGACCAATGCAAAGTTAGTAGAGACATATCCCAACAGACTAAAAAGGCTGTAATTAAACCAAAAGGTGGTTCAACACAGTGCACAGGAACAGCGCTGAGGCTGTTAATCACAGGTTTGGTGCTGGAGCTCCCTCCCCTGTCAACTTTTTTTCTCTTGGTGTCAGGAAAACTTGTCAGATGTGACTCATTTAGATAGCAGAAGAACGAGCCAGCAAACAGAAATGGTACTTAGTGCTCTTAATTGAGACAAGTACACACTAAAGGGAAATATGCTTAGTTCATATATAATGTCTGCGGTTTACAACCTCAGTTCAAAACATTAGTAAAAGGGAAAAAAAAGAGGGAAAAAAAAAAAAAAAGTGGGTTCATTAAGACTGATGTATATAATTGTTGTATGTGTTGGCGTGTGAGTCCACAAGAAAAAAAGGGAATATTGTAAAAAGGAGACAAAAAGTCACTTTAACCACTTTCAGACCGGACCATTTTGCTGGTAAATGACCAGAGGTCTTTTTACAATTTGGCACTGCGCTGCTTTAACTGGTAATTGCGCGGTCATGCAATGTTGTACCCAAACAAAATTTGCGTCCTTTTCTTCCCACAATTAGAGCTTTCTTTTGATGGTATTTGATTGCCTCTGCGATTTTTATTTTTTGCGATATAAACGTAAAAAGACCGCAAATTTTGAAAAAAAATGATATTTTCTACTTTTTGTTATTAGAAAAATCCAATAAACTCAATTTTAGTCATACATTTAGGCCAAAATTTATTCAGCCACATGTCTTTGGTAAAAAAAAAGTCAATAATTGTATATTTATTGGTTTGCGCAAAAGTTGTCACATCTACAAACTAAGGTACGTTTTCTGGAATTTACGCAGCTTTTAGTTTACGACGGCCTATCTCATTTCTTGAGGTGCTAAAATGGCAGGGCAGTACAAAACCCCCCCCAAATTACCCCATTTTGGAAAGTAGACCCCCTAAGGAAATTGATAAGTGGCATGTTGAGCCCATTGAATATTTTTTTTTTTGCCTCAAGCGATTGAATAATGACAAAAAAAATTTTTTTATTTTTTTTTACACAAAGTTGTCACTAAATGATATATTGCTCACACATGCTATGGGCATATGTGAAATGACACCCCAAAATAAATTCTGCTGCTTCTCCTGAGTACGGGGATACCACATATGTGGGACTTTTTGGGAGCCTAGCCGCGTACGGGGCCCCGAAAACCAAGCACCGCCTTCAGGCTTTCTAAGGGCGTAAATTTTTGATTTCACTTCTCACTACCTATTGCAGTTTTGAAGGCCATAAAATGCCAAGATGGCACAAAACCCCCACAAATGACCCCATTTTAGAAAGTAGACACCCCAAGCTATTTGCTGAGAGGCATTTTGAGTCCATGGAATATTTTATATTTTGCCACAAGTTGCGGGAAAATTACAAACTTTAATTTTTTTTTATTTTTTTTCACAAAGTTGTCACTAAATGATATATTGCTCACACATGCTATGGGCATATGTGAAATGACACCCCAAAATAAATTCTGCTGCTTCTCCTGAGTACGGGGATACCACATATGTGGGACTTTTTGGGAGCCTAGCCGCGTACGGGGCCCCGAAAACCAAGAACCGCCTTCAGGTTTTCTAAGGGCGTAAATATTTGACTTCACTCCTCACTACCTATTACAGTTTTGAAGGCCATAAAATGCCAAGATGGCACAAAACCCCCACAAATGACCCCATTTTAGAAACTAGACACCCCAAGCTATTTGCTGAGAGGCATGTTGAGTCCATGGAATATTTTATATTTTGCCACAAGTTGCGGGAAAATTACAAACTTTTTTTTTTTTTTTTCACAAAGTTGTCACTAAATGATATATTGCTCACGCATGTCATGGGCATATGTGAAATGACACCCCAAAATAAATTCTGCTGCTTCTCCTGAGTATGGGGATACCACATATGTGGGACTTTTTGGGAGCCTAGCCGCGTACGGGGCCCCGAAATCCAAGCACCGCCTTCAGGCTTTCTAAGGGCGTTACAGTTTTGAAGGCCATAAAATGCCAAGATGGCACAAACCCCCCCAAATGACCCCATTTTGGAAAGTAGACACCCCTAAATTTAGGGGTACACTAGTGAGACTAGGTAATAAATGGCGGGTGCCCTGAAACTATAAAAAAATAACTAACCAACCAGCGTCACCTGTAACAGTTATATGGTGATCACTGGTGAAAGGGTTAACTAGGGGGCAATCAGGGGGCTTTATGTGGTAGTATATGGGGGTCCCTGGCGCTATAAAAAGCTGCGGAGAACCTAAATACCTACCTGCCTAACCGTTCTGCTCTATTGTTTATCTATTATTTTCTATTCTATCATAATCATTTCTATTCATATTTATTATATAAGAAATTCGAATTTTGTTTAGAATTATTTCGAATTCGAATAGAAAAGATTTTAATAGAATGTATCCATCTATTCTATTATGTTCTATTGTTTTTCTATGCTATTCTTTTCTATTATTTTCTATTCTATTGTAATCTTTTCTATTAGAATTCGATTTTTATTCTATATGAAATTCGAATTTCAGAAGATGATATATACAGTATATATATATATATATATATATATATATATATAAAATATTTTTTTCTGTTCTGTGCTATTGTTTTTCTATGCTATTCTTTTCTACTATTTTCGTTTCTATTCCAATTTTTTCTATTCAAATTCGATTTCATTCTATATGAATTTCAAATTTCAGAAAATGGTTATATACAGTTTATGTTTAAATTTGGTCAAATTTTTTCGAATGCGGTAGAATTATTTTAAATTTGATAGTTTTTTCTCAAATTTTGTAGAATTTTTTTTCGAATGCAGTCGAATTTTTTCAAATTCGAATAGGAAATGAAATGAATCCCGAAACTAATGTAACAAATTTAACTAAATGAATTTAGTTAAAGGGGTTGTAAAGGTAATTTTTTTTATTTTCAACATAGGTTCCTTTAAGCTAGTGCATTGTTGGTTCACTTACCTTTTCCTTTGATTTCCCTTCTAAATGTTTTTTTGCTTTGTCTGAATATCTCACTTCCTGTTTCTCCTCAGTAAGCTTCTCACCATCATCCGAGCTGGTGGTTAGTCAGCCAGAACAGCTTACTGAACAGCTTACTGAGGAGGAACAGGAAGTGAGAAATTCAGACAAAGAAAACAAAGAAAAAAAAACATTTAGAAGGGAAATCGAAGGAAAAGATAAGTGAACCAACAATGCACTAGCTTAAAGGAACCTATGTAGAAAATAAAAAATTTACCTTTACAACCCCTTTAAATAACGAATCGAAACAAAACGAAACAAATTTTTTCATCCTGCACATGTCTATTAACCACTTCAGCCCCGGAATAATTTACCCCCTTCCTAACCAGAGCACTTTTTGCGATTCGACACTGCATTGCTTTAACTGACAATTGCGAGGTTGTGCGACGTGGCTCCCAAACAAAATTTACATCCTTTTTTTCACCACAAATAGAGCTTTCTTTTGGTGTTTTTTTATTTTTTGCGCTATAAACAAAAAAAACTATTTTGAAAAAAACTATTTTTTTTTTACATTTTGCTATAATAAATATCCCCCAAAAATATATAAAAAAAAGGAAAAAAAACGCAATAAGCGTTTATTGATTGGTTTGCGCAAAAGTTATAGCGTTTACAACATGGGGATACTTTTATGGCATTTTTATTAACAATTTTTTTTTACTAGTAATGGGGTGATCAGTGATTTTTATTGTGACTGCGACATTATGGGGGACACATCAGACATTTTTGACACATTTTTGGGACCATTGTCATTTATACAGCAATGAGTGCTATACAAAAACACTGATTCCTGTGTAAATGACACTGGCCATGAAGGGGTTAACCACTTGGGGGCAGTGTAGGGTTTAAGTATGTCCTGGGGAGTGATTCTAACTGTGGGGAGGGGGGGTGGCTGTGTGTGACACGACACTGATCACCGCTCCCGATCACAAGGAGCAGAGATCAGTGACACTAGGCAGAATGGGGAAATGCTTGTTTACATTAGCATCTCCACGTTCTTCCTCTCTGTGAGGCGATTGCGGGTATCCCCTTGGCGATCGAGTCCGTGGGACCCGCAACCTGACTCACGGAGCTTGCTGCGTGCAATGTAGAGGTACGTGATTCTGCCTGTACGAGCCCTTCTGCCGACGTATAACGGCGTAAGGCAGTCGGCAAGTGGTTAAAGACTCACACTACAAAACACTCAAGTAGAATGGATTCCTGAATGACAGAAATAAATCTTGCACCCATTTGCTTTTCTCTTCATAGTGAAAGAGTGTTTGGTCCGGGAGAGCAACTAGAGAGAATTGTGCTTCTGCAGAAATAGGCTCAGTTGAAAACGCTTAACAAAAACTGAAAATTTATATCAAATACTTACCGTAATTTTCCTTTCCCGATAGTCTCCATGGCAGCATACATGTGGGTTAGCCCCGCCTCCATAATTACCCAATAGGACCCTACTCCCATAAATCTTTGTTCCTGGCTGCTATCCGTGTTCCATAACTAGCCTACTCCAAACATTTGGGAGGGAACTCCTGCTGCCATGGAGCCTATCAGGAAAGGAAAATTACGTTAAGTATTTAATATAAATTTTCCGTTTTCCTGACAGGCTCCATGGCAGCATACATGTGGGAAATAACTCGCCAAACATACCCGGGTGGGCAAAATGTTGAGCAAAGAAAACTAAAATTTATTTAACATTGTCAACCAACAAAACTTGTAAACCAAAATTAACAGAAGACAGAGCAGCTGGCTCCACACAATAATGGGAAACAAATGTATTAATTGAAGACCAAGACACCGCTCTACAAATAATTTCAGGTGCGACATGCCGAGAAGCTGCCCACGAGCTTGAGATACTTCAGGTCGAATGAGCCGTCACTGCCTCAGGAGGAACGAAGCCCTTTGCTCTGTATGCCCTCTGGATGGTCTGTAAAATCCAAGAAGAGATTGATCTGACTGAAGCTCGCATTCCTTTGTTTTTGCCATGAAGAAGGACAAAAAGAAAATGTATTTGTCTGAACGGAGCCGTCACCTCCAAATATTGTTTTAGAGTGTGGCCTATGTCCAGAGGATGAACATCCTGATTATCTGATGTTTTGAAAGTAGGGAGCACAATCTCTTGATTCTCATGGAAGACTGAGGTTACGTTGGGGTTTGACCCTAACATGGGAATCAATACTGCTCTGTATGGAAAAAATGTCAGAAAAGGCTCCTCCGAACCTAGATTTCTAATCTCTGAAACTCTCTTCGCTGAAGTTATAGCCACCAAGAAAATAGTCTTGAGAGTGAGGTCTCTCATGGACAAAGGTTCAACAGGATCTTTTCCAAGATTTGAAAGAAAGTCCAGCACTAAAGGAAGGTCCCATTTGGGGAACCTTGGTCTTCTCTGAGGTCTAAGCCTGATGGCTCCTTTAAAGAATTGTCATACTAGCGCATGATTTGCCCACGAAACTCCCGTGAAGGCTGAGATGGCTGATACTTGTACTCTTCATGAGCTGATTGCCAAGGATAAATCAAGATCTGATTGAAGAAAGCTCAATATATCTTGAACTGCCGGAGAATTACAAGAATTTTCTCTTGAGGACATGTGGACAGAAAATCTGGACCATATACGTTCGTATACCCTATTAGTACTCTACCGTGTAGCACTAAGAAGGGTTGGAATAGCTTCTTCCGGACAACCAAGGGCTTCTAGCCTTTCCCTCTCAAGAACCACACCCTGAGGTGTAGACACGATGGGCACGGATGTAACATCGTGCCTTGGGATAGTAGATCTGGCCTGAGAGGCAGGGGAACTGGATCTTGATAGCTGAGGAGCAGCAACAGAGGGAACCAAGGCCTGTTGGGCCAGAATGGAATCACTGCAATGATCTCTACCTTCTCTGTTCTGAGCCTCTGAAGGAATTGCAGAATCACCGGAACTGGAGGGAAGGCATACGCTTTCTGAAACCTCCAACGATCTGTGAGAGCGTCTATCCCGTATGCCTGAGGATCCCTGAACCTCGAGTAATATTTGGGCATCTTTTGATTGCACGGTGAAGCGAACAGATCGACCTCTGGAGACACTTCCAAGGTCAGAAGCCACTCAAATATTTCTCTGTGGAGGGACCACTAGTTGTTGTCCATCACGACACGCGATAGGAAGTCCGGGTGAGGAGTATGCGCTGTGTCTGGCTGGATGAAACCACTTGGTGCTGCAGAAACCCCTTCTGAAAGGGTCGAGTGTGCCACTGGGCCCACTTCACCATGGGAATAGTGGCTGTCCTTCTGCCAATCACTTTCAGGCATTGGAGAGCAGAAAGGTGAGACAACACAAGGGCTGCATGGATCCTGTCTCGTATTACTCCGACCTTCTCTTCTGGAAGGGAGATAGTGCCTTCCACCGTGTTGAACTGAGCCCCTAAAAAGACGAGGGATTGTGTTGGATCTAGATGGCTCTTCTCTAGATTCAGAAGCCACCCAAAATCTTGCAGGGTGGAGATAACTAAATTGTGGAAGTATGCATCCTTCAAATCGATTGATATCAACCAGTCCCCCAGATGCACTGACTGCTTAATCATAAGCAGAGATTCCATTTTGAATTTCTCCTTGCGAATAAAGGAATTGAGATGGGTCAAATCTATCTCCGGCCTCCATGTGCTGTTTTTCTTCTGTATCATAAACAGAGGGGAATACATGCATTCGCCACGTTCGTCTTCTGGAACGGGTACGGCTTCGCCTTGATCCAGTAAACAGTTCACGTAGGTCAATGGGACTTGTTTTTTCTCTTCTGAGCCTGGAAGAGTTGTGGGAACAAATCTTAATCTTGGGGTGTTGACAATAACCCATTTGTGACCGGAGGATACTGTTTTGACAGTCCAATAATCCCGAATTGAGGCCACCCAAAGATGCCTGAAGTGGAGAAGACGAGCCCCCACCTGACATGTTTGAGCGGGCCCAATTTCAAAAGGATTTAGCGGAATCCTGGTTACCAGACGAACCACCTTTTGAGGTCTTTTTGAAGGAAAACTGTCTAGACTTCCATGATCTTGAGAACTCCCGGCCAGGCATATAGCTGCGTGCTTCCCTGGCGCGATCAGCGTTCTGCCTCCTTGGAAATGGACGTTTTTGGTTCTGAACGTCTGTACTGAGGGAGAAACACAGATTTCCCACCTGTGGCCCGGGATATGGCAGTATCGAGCTTATTGCCAAACAGAGATGTCCCCTCAAAGGGTATTCGGCACCAAGCCTGTTTAGATGCTGGATCTGCCAGCCATGGACGGAGCCATAACGCACAGCATGCTGAAACAGCTGCCAATATATCCCGAGACATCAAGCGAATGACATCAATAGATGCCTCCCCCAGAAAGGCAGACGCCATTCTGATTTCTTGGATAGGAGAATCTTTAGCTGTTTCAATGGAAATACCTCTCAGGAATTCTTCAACATTGTCAGCCAAGTATTTTATGGCCTTAGATACTGCTGCCATTACAAGCACTGGCTTGCATGCCATTCCAGATGTCAGGTAAATCCTTTTCAAGTCTGCATCGATCCGCCTTTCCAAAGGATCTTTAAAAGATACAGTATCTTCCAAAGGAAGAGTTACATATCTCACCAAACGCATGAGCGCTGCATCCACCAGCGGAGCTGACTCTAGGTGTTTTACATCCTCTTCCTTAAAAGGATACAGCTTCAGAATTTTTGACTGCATGGAACTCTTTTTATCCATCTTGCTCCATTCATCAGAGATGATGTCACCCAAATCATAAAGAAAAGGAAAGTATTGTCGCTCCTTATTGAGCTGTTTAAAAAATGTCCTCTGTTTTGGTGGGGAAGTGATAGGGTCTTCCCACTTCAGAGCCTCTCTCACTGCCTTGACCAAGGAGGGGACCAATCCATAATCAAATCCTATTCCTGGATCTTCCACATCTGATTCACTATCTGAGATGGGAGCAGAGTGGCGACTTGATTGGAAGGATTCCCACGTCTCTTGCAATAAATTTTCTCCCACTGGAGGACCTAATAGATCTAATGGGGACTCACATGACTGTTGAGCTTCCCTCTCCTGCAGAGACTCCTTCACAACCCATCTTACCATTGACTCTAAACGCTGATCTGTACTATCCCTCTCATCTGCAGTTTTAGAAAAGCAATGATCACATAGAGATTTGTCTAATGGAACAGGCATCCTGCACCCCCAGCATTATTTTTCTGGCCTCTTACTAGAGTGAGCAGCAGAGGGGCGAGAATAATTTTTATCAAGGAGGATTTATGGCGGTGTGAATTTGGTGATCCACTGCGTGTAAAAGAACTATGCTGTGGATCAGACCTGGAAGGGCAGATCAGAAAAGACAGAAAAAGAAAGGACATACAGTCACTCACTACCTATGCTCAACTCTCTCCAGAATATACAACACAAATCATTAGCAACCTACCTAACATGAGCGGGCTGGGCACTAGGGGGCAATAAGGCATCCATATCACCAATAAGACCAATAGAGACACTGCAGCCAAAAGAAAATTAAATAAAAATTATTTTCAGCCAAAAAAATATAAAGGCAAAATACATCCCTAACATAAGGGACTGCCCTTACCTCAAACCGCTGTGCTGTCAGCCCCAGAAAGTCGCTGTATCCTCTGCGAACATTCCCAGGGCTATGACAGCTCTCAGATGATTTTAAAAGTGGTGCCCGTGACGTCATTACCGACCTCAGACGCGAGCGCGAACACCAAGCCTCGCTCTCACATCGGGTTCGCACACGCGCAGAATGCCCGCGCAACCCGGAAACAGGAGAGAGTGCTTTGCTGGAACATGGAAGTGTCAGCAAACAGCACAGGAACTATGCTATACACAGGACATAGAAAAAAGATTAAAAAATCAACACAAAAACACTGCTGCCATAGATGGACATAAAACTCACCACTCCACCAACGTTCACCTGGCCGTATGAACTGGACACACACACACCAGACCTCCCAGCAGATAATGGCCGCCCATAGCAACAGGTAAACAAGCCATGCACACTTGGGTAAGCAGAAACCTTTCTTCAGCGTTACTCTGCATTTACACTCCATACCCTGCTTAACAGTCAGGGCCTATCGGAGGAACATAACTCATTCGGCCCGATCGATCGTCGTGAATAGGGATGAGCTTCGTGTTCGAGTCGAACGTACGTTCGACTCGAACATTGGCTGTTCGTGCGTTCGGCGAATTCCGAACGTTTTGGCCGTTCGCGTCAAAATTCGAGTGACGCGCGCGCGGACCACAATGCACTGCGTTGGCGCAGTGCATTGCTGCCCGACGATTGGCCAAGCATGCACTGTGACCCCGCATGCTTGGCCAATCGCAGCGCCGGCAGTGAGGAGAGCCATGATTGGCCACAGGCATCCTGTGGCCAATCATAGCTCAGGCTGTGTAGTGCACGCCCCACACTATATAAGGCCGCCTTTAAGGCGGCCTCCTGTAGTGTGTTACTTTGCATCTGAAGCAGTGGGTGTTCTGTGTACCTTCAACACAGTACACACCAATCGTTTTTGGCTGATTTCCTATCTTGCTGCTGTGTAGTGGTTGTTGTCTGTGCCCTGACTGCAGTATACACCACTATATTCACCTCACCTATATAGCTAGTGATCTAGCTTTAACCACTTAACAACTGCCCATTGCCGATTAACGGCTTCAGGGCGGTTGTTTAACTCAGAGAGGCCGTTAATTAACGGCCTCCCAGAATTCTGCTCTCGCGTGCCCCGAGGTGTGCGCATCCGTGACCTCATAGCTCATAGCGGCCGTTTACCACGTGATTGCTCCGTCAAATGACGGAGTGATCACTTGGAAACAAACCGACGTCATGTTATGACGCCTGTTCCTCCCTCCCCTTTCTGTACCGATCGGTACAGCGGAGGGGAAAGAGATCGGTGTCAGCAGCGATGTGGGCTGCATCTGCAGTGCCCACATCGCTGCTCACCGAATTTAACCCCTCAATTCCCTGCCAATACTCTGCAATACCAGTGCATACTCTGCAGTACCCTGCCATTACTCTGCAGTACCCCGCCATTACTCTGCAGTACCCCGCCATTACTCTGCAGTGCAGTACCCCACCATTACTCTGCAGTGCAGTACCCTGCCATTACTCTGCAGTACCCCGCCATTACTCTGCAGTGCAGTACCCCGCCATTACTCTGCAGTGCAGTACCCCGCCATTACTCTGCAGTGCAGTACCCTGCCATTACTCTGCAGTGCAGTACCCTGCCATTACTCTGCAGTACCCTGCCATTACTCTGCAGTACCCCGCCATTACTCTGCAGTACCCCCCATTACTCTGCAGTACCCCCCAATACTCTGCAGTACCCGCCATTACTCTGCAGTACCCCCAATACTCTGCAGTACCCTGCTATTACTCTGTAGTACCCCGCCAATACCCCGCCAATACTCTGTAATACCCTGCCATAAATTGCCATACCCAGCCATACTCAGAGATACCCAGCCATACTCGGTGATACCCTGAAATACCCAGCCATAGACGCCCCCCACCCCTCACCGCCCTCCGGTGCTTCTACCAACTCGCCAGTACAATCAAAGCCAGAATCTTTTTTTTATTTTTTATTTCAGGCTTCCCAGCCTAGAGGTGAGATGTGGGGTCATATTGACCCCCCAGATTTCACTGTAAAGAGGACCTGTCACCCCATATTCCTATTACAAGGGATGTTTACATTTCTTGTAATAGGAATAAAAGTGATCAAAAATATATTTTTGGGAAAAAAAATGTCAAACCAAATTAAATAAAGTAAAATGAACAATAAAAAAATAAAATAAAAATTAAAGCGCCCATGTCCCCATGTGCTCGCATGTGCCACACATGTGAGGTATCGCCGAGAATGTTAGAGCGAGAGCAATAATTCTAGTCCTAGACCTCCTCTGCAACTCAAAACATGTAACCAGTAAAAAAATATTTAAAGCGTCGCCTATGGGGATTTTTTAAGTAGCGACGTTTGGCGCCATTCCACGGGCATGTGCAATTTTGAAGAGTGACATGTTTGATATCTATTTACTCAGCATAACTTCATCTTTCACTTTATGCAAACATTGGGCTAACAAGTGGTTAATAATAGAGCTTGCAGTCAGTAGTGTTAGGAGATAGTGCGTGCTGTCTGCGTGCTCTGTACCCAGTACATACCGCTATAATATAGGGCAGGCCCCTACTTTCAAACATCCAACTTACAAACATCTCCTACTTGCAAACGCAAGGAGACAGCAGCAAGTGAGATGAAAAAAGATGGACGACAAAACAAATTATACAGGGGTGATAACCCTTCCCTATGTTTTCCAAAAAGCTTAAAGATATTTTTTTTGACTGGAGCTACACTTTAAAAATGTACCGGTTGAAAATGACAAACAGATTCAACTTAACACAACAAACCTACACAGTCCCTGTCTTGTTTGCACCGCCTGTATACTGCTGTTCTGAGTATATAGGGCCTGGGGGCCACACGCATTTCCTTTTTTTAATATGGGTACGGGGTTCCCCTTAATATGTGTACAAGACCCAAATAGGCTGGTAATGGGCAGGGAGGGCTACCCATGCCATTTTTCTGAATGATTTTCAACCATATTGCAGGAACCAGATATAACATTAAAACCGCAAGCAGTTTTAAATGGTGTTATTTCCGTTTAATGTCATTTTGTGCAGGGACTGTTCTAAACACGGGAAACACGTGGCACTTCACAGGCATACTATAGACACCCCCCAGGCACCATATTTAAAGGAATATTTCACTTTTTTTTTTTCACTTTAATCGTCATTAAAATCAGTGCTCCCGCCAAAACGGTAGTTTTTAAAACTTTTTTTTGCAGTGACCCATGTCCCCTGAGGCAGGAGGCAGGTCGCCAAACCCTTTTTAGGACACTATCTTGCATATTAGCCGTTAAAATTAGCACTTTCCAATTCGAACGTTCGAGTCCCATAGACTTCAATGGGGTTCTAACGTTCGTACCGAACGCGGGGGTCGTTCGCAAGTTCTGGTGCGAACCGAACCGGGGGGTGTTCGGCTCATCCCTAGTCGTGAAGTTATCTTGAGGTAGGAAAACCACCTGGTCCTACAGAGGAGGACAAAAAAGGAACACGGATAGCAGCCAGGAGCAAAGATTTATGGGAGTAGGGTCCTATTGGGTAATGATGGAGGAGGGGCTAACCCACACGTATGCTGCCATGGAGCCTGTCAGGAGAATGTTTATGTTTTTATTTTAGGGTTTTTATTTTAGCCATGTGACTGTAATTTTCCAATCTCATTGGACCCAGCTGAAAATTGTCACTGTTTTGAAAATAAGGATCCTTATCCTGGTGTGTTAGATTTGTGAACTGAGCCTATTATGTGATCTTCATGTTCTGGATCAAAATACATCAGACTTTCTTTTTTTCATAAGCCATGAAGACCCCGGTAGCTATGATAGTATAGAGAGGGTACTGAAGCGACAAACAATATAAGTGATTCATAAAAATTAAACATTAGAGATGTGCAGGATCAAAAAATGTGTTCAATTTCATTTGGGATTAATTTGTTGAGTCAATCATTTCATTTTGTTATATTCGTTATGTTAAAATTATTCATTTTTGGAATTTGTTTTGTATATTCAGTTTTGTTTTATATATCCATTGTGCCGAATCTATTTGTATTTCCAAAAGTTATTTTGAAAGATTGAAACAATAATGGTGCGTACACACGACCAAACTTTCTGGCAGAAAAGGTCAGACGGAATTATTCCGTCGGATATTCCGATCGTGTGTGGGCTTCATCTGACTTTTTTCTTCAAAAATTCAGACGGACCTAGAAAGTGAACATGTTTTAAATCTCTCCGACAGAATGAATTTCTATCGGGAAAACCGCTTGTCTGTATGCTGGTCCGGTGGACCAAATACGACGCTAGGGTAGTTATTGGCTACTGGCTTTTGAACTTCCTTTTCTGGTCCCATCGAACGTCATCACGTTCAAAATGAATGGACTTTGGTCCGTTCGTGTGTGGGCAAGTCCGTTCGGTCTGAAGTCCATCGTAACTCCATTAAAAGTCTGCCGGAACTCCATCGGGAAGACTGTCGAACCTTTTCTGCCGGAAAGTCCGGTCGTGTGTATGCGGCATAAGGCTCGGTTCACACTGCTGGGACCCCAAAGTCATGCAACTTCCAATACAACGTTGCATTGTGACTTGCTTGCAACTTCAATGAGATTTTCATGTTTTGTGACTTTGACTTTGGCCGATTTTAACAATACAGAGGGTGGCATATTATCAAACTTACAAAGCTCTCTGAAGTCACAAGGAATGAAACAAATGAATACAAATTAAATAGTTTTTGATATTGTTTATTTCAGATTCGTTTAAATGTGTTACTATTATGATTCATAGATTTGGATGAATAACAAAAATTTGGTTTGAATTTCGATATATAAAGAAAACAAATAACACATGTCTATCGAACATTAACACTTCAGTTTTGTATTGCAGATTGATAGCCAGGAATATTTCGGATGGAGGTGAGGGTGGATCTTAGCGTAACCGAGAAAGTTGCTGTGTATCGTTTATACTCACAACTTGGGACTTTAACAAGTAATTTGTTTTTCTTGGCAGCCAACTTTATAAATATCAACTGACAGTGTCATGCGGGCTCATGCAGCGATCTGGTACTCTATATGCGCAATTCAAAGCCGGAGCCCATTGTTCCTCGTGTGATGTCGGTGGGAGATTGCATCTCCTTTCAGTGACACAAAAGCCAGTGCGATTGCTCTTCATCTTCCTTTGACAAGAGTGTCAGCTGCAGGTATACCTCTCTTCTCTGAATGCAAAGCCAGCTCGCTCTCTTCTCTCTCTCTCTCTCTCTCGCTCTCTCTCTCTCTCTCTCTCTCTGAGCTGTGTGTCTTCCAGCAACTGCCGTGTCACAAGATATATTCAGATAAAAGGGAGAATCTGGTTAACATCATGCTACCTCTCTTGATCTTTCTCCAGAATCAGAAGTGAGAGGTGGCTTTTCAAAGTGCCTGGAGAACACAGGGAGAGAAACGAGTCAGAGGGCAAGACCGTGCCAGCTTACTCCTGGCTGGACATCAGGCACCTTCGCCGCGGAGCATCATAGTGGAAGGACGCTGATGAGGAGCCATGTGGGCTCAGCTACTTATAGATGGACATAGCATAGCAGTCTGCAGAATGCAAAATAATGCAGCTAAGAAAAAAAGATTCCTCTGATAGAGTGCAATACTGGGGGTACAGTGTTGGTCAGAACTACAGAGGAAAAGGATTTTGGGGTGATTATTCCAGATGATTAAAAAAGGAGAAAACATTGTGGTCTGAAGGTGGAGCTAGAAATAGGAATTCTGGGGTACTTCCCTAGGGCTCACCAGCAAGAGATAGGAGGCCCTGATTCCTCTATATAGATATTTAGTAAACACCAGAAGAATCACCAGCATGCAGAAGGTGGTCCTGATTCCTCTATATAGATCTTTAGTTATCACTAGAGAGGTCACCAGCAAGAGGAAGGGAGTTCTGGTTCCTCTATAGATCTTTAGTTGTCACTAGAGGGGTCACCAGCAGGGGGAAGGGAGTCCTGCTTCCTCTATAGATCTTTAGTTATCACTAGAGAGGTCACCAGCAGGGAGAAGGGAGTCCTGCTTCCTCTATAGATCTTTAGTTATCGCTAGAGGGGTCACCAGCAGGGGGAAGGGAGTCATGGTTCCTCTATAGATCTTTAGTTATCACTAGAGAGGTCACCAGCAGGGAGAAGGAGGTCCTGATTCCTTAATGTGGATCCTTAGTAATGACTAGAAGGATCACTAGTAGTATAAAAGAGGGCCTGATTCCTCCATATAGCTCTTCAGTTTGTTAAAGTGGTTGTAAACCCTTTAGATTTTTCACCTTAATTCATCCTATACATTAACCACTTAAGGACCGCCGCATGCCAACGTACGTCATCAGAATGGCATGTACAGGCACAAGCACGTACATGTACGTGCTTGCCTTCCAGCGGGTGGGGGGTCCCGCTGGATGCGGTGGTCCATTTCGCTTCAGGAGCGATCCGGGATGAGGGGATGGCCGTTGGTTTCTGGCCATCCCCTCTCGATCGCTCCTGGCGTATGAGAAGCTTCCCCCGCTGTGTATAGTAAACACAGGCAGGGAGGAAATGATGTCTTTCTCCTCGGGGCGGTCTTTTTGACCGGACTGCGAGGAGAAGAGAGAAAGTAAGTGTGCACCAACACTACACTGACATGTAGGCACACATAGGCACACAAACCCCCCCCCCCCCGATCACCCCCCCGATCGCCCCTGCCCCCCCTCCCAGTCACAGTGTCACTAATTGCAGTGATCATTTATTTTCTGATCACTGCATTTAGTGTCAGTTGTAAAAGTAGAAACTGTCAGGGCAGTTAGTGTTAGGTCCAGGGTAGCCCCCTACCACCCCCCAATAAAGGTTTAACCTCCTGATTGCCCCTAGAGTTAACCCTTTCACCCCCTTTTGCCAGTGTCACTAAGCAATCTTTTTTCTGATCGCTGCATTAGTGTCACTGGTGCCGCTAAGTAGCTAGTTATTTTTTTAGGTTCACCACCAGGTTTTTATAGCGCTAGGTACCCCCATATACTACCCAATAATGGTTTAAACTCCCTGATTGCCCCTAGTTAACCCTTTCACCAGCGAACACCGTATAAGTGCCACTGGTGACGCTGGTTAGCCAGTTAGTTATTTAGGTTCCCCGTCAGGTTTTTATATAGCGCCAGGGACCCCCATATACTACCTAATAAAGATTTTAACCCCCTGATTGCCCCTAGTTAACCCTTTCACCAGTGATCACCGTAAAAGTGTTACGGGGGACTCTGGTTAGTTAGTTAGCTTTTTATAGCATCAGGGCACCCACCATTTATTACCCAATAAAGGTTTAACCCCCTGATCACCCGGCGGGTAATATCAATTAGGTTTTAGGGTCAGGGTCTGCATCGCCCCAGGCATCGCTAGGTTAGTGCCACTACCGCTAACACCCATGCGCAAAGCATACACCTCCCGTAGTGGTATAGAATCTGAACAGATCAATATCTGATCTGATCAGATCTATACTAGCGTCCCCAGCAGTTTAGGGTTCCAAAAAAACGCATTGTTAGCGGGATCAGCCCAGATACCTACTGGCACCTGCGTTTTGCCCCTCCGCCCAGCCTACACAAGTGCAGTATCGATCGATCACTGCCACTTACAAAACACTAAACACATAACTGCAGCGTTCGCAGAGTCAGGCCTGATCCCTGCGATCGCTAACAGTTTTTTTTGTAGTGTTTTATATTTAAATCCTGAAGGCGGTGCTTGGTTTTCGGGGTCCCGTACGTGGCTAGACTCTCAAAAAGTCCCCCACATGTGGTATCTCCGTACTCGGGAGAAGCAGCAGAATTTATTTTGGGGTGTAATTTCACTTATGCCCATAGCATGTGTGACCAATATATCATTTAGTGATAACTTTGTGCAAAAAAAATTTTTTTTTAATATTCCTGCAACTTGTGGCAAAATATAAAATATTTCATGGACTCAACATGCCTCTCAGTAAATAGCTTGAGGTGTCTACTTTCCAAAATGGGGTAATTTGGGGGGGGGGGGGGTTGTGCTATTTTGTCATTTTATGGCCTTTGAAACTGTGATAGGTAGTGAGGAGTAAAATTAAAAATTTGCACCCTTAGAAATCCTGAAGGCAGTGATTGGTTTTCGGGGTGCCGTACGCGGCTAGACTCCCAAAAAGTCCCACATATGTGGTATCCCCGTACTCAGGAGAAGCAGCAGAATATATTTTGGGGTGCAATTCCACATATAACTATGGCATGTGTGAGCAATATATCATTTAGTGACAACTTTTTGTAAACTTTTTTTTTTTTGTGTCATTATTGAATCACTTGGGACAAAAAAAAAATATTCAGTTGGCTCAACATGCCCCTCAGCAATTTCATTGGGGTGTCTACTTTCCAAAATGGGGTCATTTGGGGGGGTTTTGTGTTATTTTGACATTTTATGGCCTTCGAAACTGTGATAGGTAGTGAGGAGTAAAATTAAAAATGTGCACCCTTAGAAATCCTGAAGGCAGTGATTGGTTTTCGGCGTGCCGTACACGGCTAGATTCCCAAAAAGTCCCACATATGTGGTATCCCCGTACTCAGGAGAAGCAGCAGAATATATTTTGTGGTGCAATTCCACATATAACTATGGCATGTGTGAGCAATATATAATTTAGTGACAAATTTTGTAAACTTTTTTTTTTTGTGTCATTATTCAATCACTTGGGACAAAAAAAAAAATATTCAATGGGCTCAGCAATTTCCTTGGGGTGTCTACTTTCCAAAATGGGGTCATTTGCGGGGGGGGGGGGGGGGGGTTGTACTGCCCTGCCATTTTAGCACCTCAAGAAATGAGATAGGCAGTCATAAATTAAAAGCTGTGTAAATTCCAGAAAATGTACTCTAGTTTGTAGACGCTATAACTTTTGCGCAAACCAATAAATATACGCTTATTGACATTTTTTTTACTAAAGACATGTGGCTGAATAAATTTTGCCCTAAATGTATGACTAAAATAGATTTTATTCGATTTTTCTTATAACAAAAAGTAGAAAATATATATTTTTCTCAAAATTTTCAGTCTTTTTCCATTTATATCGCAAAAAGTAAAAATCGCAGAGGCAATCAAATACCATCCAACATTGCATGACCGCGCAATTACCAGTTAAAGCAGCGCAGTGCGAAATTGTAAAAAGACCTCTGGTCCTTAGGCTGACAATTGGTCCGGGGCTGAAGTGGTTAAGGTGAGAAACCTCCTGTGATGCAGCAGTACCCCAGAACCCCCCTTTCCAGAGACAGCAATGAACATACCAGCTCCAGCCAATGTCTTGGGTCCTGATTGGATAGATTGATAGCAGTGCAGCCAATGGCTCCCACTGCTGTCAATTAAATCCAAAGACGGGGGAGTCGGGGGGTTGGGGCTGAGTCCTGCTGTCTGTGTCAATGGACACAGTAGCAGGACATGGGAGCGTGCCTGCATGAGTGCCCCAAGGGAGAGCGACACTGAGGGACCCAAGAAAAGGAGGATCAGGACCACTCTGTGCAAAACCAACTGCACAGAGGAGGTAAGTATGACATGTTTGTTATTTATTTTTATTTTTTAAACAAACCTTTACATATCCTTTAAGCCTAGTACACACAAGCCGAATGCTGGGCAGCATCAGACGGTTCAATATAAACCGGCTGACATTCGACCCATGTGTACTGGAGTTAGTCCAACAAAAGTCAGTTATTTGGCTGGCTTCTGCCGAAGGGGCATGAGCTAAAAAGGTCTGCCTTTTTAGCCCGACTGGCTCCTGATCAGCACTCCCAGCCACTCTCAGTGCTCTGGTGGGGGGATGAACACAATGTAAAGCATGGGAGATCGCTGTACTAACGTTGAATAGTTAGTACATCGGCTCCTTCTGAGCTGTCAGTTTTTTTTTCCGTTCAGCCCTGCTGGGTTGAAACAAAATAAACTACTGGTGTGTACTAGGCTTAAGGGTAGGGTGTGATGGTCATCATGTTTTCCATGTTTCTCCGTGTGATTACTTTGTCTAAGTGATGCTACACATACCCCATATCGTGATCATAAACCCAAGTTCTTTAGTGATATGCCAAGACCTCACATGCACCCCTTAAATAACTTCAGACCAGGTTCAGAGCAGTTAAATTAACTTTTACGTACGTTCTTTTCCTAACTAAACCTAACTGTGGCTGCCCCAGGTTACCTGCACAGGTGAAGTCTTTTTGAGAAAAGTCTAGGCTTGGCAATGCTCTAACAGAGAAGTTCACATTCCAGGGTTCTTCAAGAGAATCGGTATTCCAGAGCTGACCATAGGTCCCAACAAATATTTAGTTGCGTGTTATCCCCATTAATTTCTATAATTGTTCCTCGGATCCCCTTTAGAATCTGAAACCTTTCCCTTTTATAGAATACAGGACGGAGGCAAGACCCCAATGAAAGCCAGCAGCAGTACAGAGCACACCTTTAGACCAAGCCTAGAGGGCTTTGCTATCTAAAGTATGGGAGCATTTCTCTGTGCATTTGGGCAGAATAAAGTACAGTGCAGTGTGATGAGAGAACAAGCTGGTGGAGTTAATGTGTACTTTGCACAACTTTCTTAAAATTACTTTATAGCCATACTTCGAGGCAGGTATGCCACCAGTTGAAAAAGAGCACACTGCCCTTCTGTGAGTGCGTGGAGACATAGTATGGCCTAGGCCCTATGGCCTGAGGGTGGCAGTAATCCACATTGAAGTAAGTAAATGATGTCCATAGGAGGCAACATCCCAGTATCTCTCATCAAACAGGAAGAAGAATCTGAAACTTTGTTTGTAATATACTTTAGTCACAGAAGTACACCGTATGGCTGATAGTATGTGGAAACCCCTTAAAATGATCTCCAACAGCTTAGGGGAAGACCTTTTTCTGTTCCAACATGACTGGGCACCTGTACACAAAGCTAGCTCTATAAAGACATGGTTTGACCAGTTTAGTGAGGCAAATAAAGTGGCCTACACAGAGCTCTGACCTCAACCCTACTGTCTGAACACCTTTGAGATAAGTTGAAAAATCAGTTGCGAGCTAGGTTTTCTCAGCCAACATCAATACCTTACCTCACAAGTGGCCACACATTCTTACAGACACATTCCAAAATATTGTGGAAAGCCTTCCTAGAAGAGTGGAAGCTGGTATAGCCTATGAATGGTCAAGGTTTTGGAATAAAATATCTAACAATCTCATATGCACAGTTTCAGGCAGGGGTAAAAAAATTCTCTAAATTAAGAATGCTTTCAGAAATGTTAATAGTTTATTTTTATCAACAACAAAACAGAAAGTAAATGGACAGAAGAAAAATTCAATATTTGGTGTGACCACCCTTTGCTTTCAAAACAGCATAAATTCTTCTAGGTACACTTGTGTAGCACTGACCCCCGAAGGAGCTGCTGGTTTTATTTGGGCTTACCGTTACCTTACCTGCTTGCTTCTCCGCCTTGGGGTTCCCATGATAGATTGCCCAAAGAATGTGGAAACTGACACTGAATCCTCTTTTGGGTTATTTATTTCGAATAAAACAAAGTCTCTCAATAGAGGGTTGAGGGTTAGGAGTAAGTTCAGGCACGTAGATTGCAAGATGGAAGTCTTGAGAGAAAATCCAGAGAATAAAAACTGTTTCACAACTGGATTTAACAACCCCCAGATAGACCTCTCTCACTAGGCCTAGCAGCCGGTGGGGTGCTCGATAAAGTCTCTGCCACAGACGTATGAGATACACTTGTGCGTTACTGAGGGATGTGGATAAATTTAAAGAACTGACATACGGTACCAGTTTCTCTCAACCGATCCGGTGATACCATATGAGTTGATCCAGGTTGTGTCCTTCAACTAAGCCTCCAGGCTCCTTCAGAGAAACCAGCCTTGTGGGCGGTCTTCTTCTGAAAGAGTCCTTCCCTGGGATTCTTCAGTTGCTGGGCCTCTCTCTTCAGATGAGAGGGCACCGGACCATCCTTGGATCAGTAGGGCCCAAAATTTGCTCGGGCCTGTCCCTGCAGTTGCGTCGCCTCGGGCCAGCCGGCCCCGAGACTCAGGATGCATAGCTCCACACCCCTGGCCAGGAGAGCCATGGGCCTCGGTCAGGAGGAATACCAGAACTAAACAGACAGAAGATAATAACCCCGCCAACATGGCGTCGGTACCTTAAATACCACCCCCAGAATGGACAGCAGGAAAACACTCCCACCGGGCTGGTCCCGAGAGATAAGTGGCATTCAATGTACCCAGCTAGACTGCGTTTCTGCTCTTGCCGGCGGTGACAGTGACACCTGCAGTCAAGGAGAACCCAGTGCAACCCAGGTGGACTGGTACTGAAACCAGAAATTTAGAGAAATAGTCCCGAAGCCCAACTGTGGCTTCAGGCAACTTAACTTTTCAAAAACAATAGCGCCTGCTTGCCAGGTTGTTACAAACATCTTGGAGAACTAACCACAGATCTTCTGTAGATGTAGTTGCCTCAAATCCTTCTGTCTCTTCATATAATCCCAGACAGACTCAATATTGTTGAGATCAGGGCTCTGTGGGGGCCAAATCATTATTTCCAGGACTCCTTGTTTTTCTTTAAGCTGAAGATAGTTCTTAATGAGATTGTTTGTGGTCGTTGTCCTGCTGCAGAATACATTTGGGGCCAATCAAATGCCTCCCTGATGGTATGGCATGATGGATAAGTATCTGTCTGTATTTCTCAGCATTGAGGACACCATTAATCCTGACCAATCTCCAACTCTATTTGCAGAAATGCAGCCCCAAACTTGCAAGGAACCTCTACAATGCTCCACTGTTGTCTGCAGATATTCATTATTGTACCGCTCTCCAGCCCTTCAGAGAACAAACTGCCTCCTGCTACAGCCACATATTTCATATTTGAACTCATCAGTCCAGAGCACCTGCTGACATTTTTTTGCACCCCGGGTTCTTATGTTTTCATTCATAGTCGAGTCTCCTAACCTTTTGTTTCCATGTCGGGGTATAGCTTTTTGGCCACAATTGTTCTATGAAGACCACTTCTAGCAAGAGTTCTCGGGACAGTAATTGGGTCTACTGCCCTCAACTGTGCTTGTTTCCTTGTGCTCCTTCAAAAGAGCTTGAACAGCACATCTTAAAACCTTAACCTTAAAACCATCTTGTTTTGAAATCTTTGCCTGGGAGAGCCCTTGCTGATGCAGTATAACTACCTTGTGTCTAGTTACTGTGCTCAGTCTTGCCATGGTGTATGACCTGTGAAACTGTCTTCTGCAACCCTTACATTAGTAACAGAGTTTGGCTGTCCCTCACCCAGTTTTAAGCCGATTACACAGCTGTTTCTGTTTCAGTTAATGATTGTGTTTCCACCTACAAATGGAATTGATGATCATTAGCTCCTGCTTAGTATAATTAGTTAATCATACACCTGACTATAATCCAACAAATTCCCTGACTTTGTGCAAGTGTTCAAAGTGTGTAAGTGTAAGAATTAATGTGGGTTTGAGGCCAAACGGTAGTCACACTAAATATTGATTTGTTTTATTTTTTTTCTTGTGTTTACTCACTTTGCATTTTGTAAATTAATAAAAAGAAACAATTAAAATAAATATTTTTGAAAGAATTCTTACTTTACAGCATTTCTTCTCACCTACCTAAAACTTTTGCACAGTACTGCAGGTGTGATGGTCATTTTAGGACCCTGGCACATTTTAGGAAACATCATCAGGTCACCAAAAAGGTTTCCTTCTGTAAACCTCAAAAATGAAAAAAAAAAAAATGAACAGCGCATATTGATCTATAGCCCCAATCCAAAGCACTAATTGTGATTTTTTTTTGTCTCCTTTCTCTTCCCTCTGCTGTCTGCATAAGTGACTATGGGATTACTGTCGGTGTCTATGGGAATGTTTGACCATTCTTCCAGAAGCGTATTTGTGAGGTCAAGCACTGATGTTGGAGAGAAGACCTGACTCACAATCTCCACTCGAATTAATCTCAAACATGTTCTATTAGGTCAGGGGTGCCCAACTTTTCGAAGAGCGAGGGCCACTTAAGCGACTTGGTAACTGGTCGCAGGCCACAATGAGGGGAGCAGAAAGATGACAGTTCCATGTCTACTGTGCATATGCAGAGCCGACACGGATACACCCCACTCTACTCTATGGGTCCTTGGATCCCATCTGCCCAGATAGAAGGGGACGGATCGGATTGGAGGTAAGTGGGGTGTAAATGGCCACAAGTCCATTTACATCTGCGGCTTGATAGAGGTGAATGAAGGGTCAAACCGATAGTATCAATGGGGGCCTAAGGCTGTTTTCACGCTGATGCGCTGTGGTTTACCCACACAGAGGGTGCAGACAAGTTCACCTGTGGCTTTCCTGCAGGTTAGCTGTACTTTGCCATAGACTTCTATTATATCCTGCGGATGGTTTGCATTTTCTGAAAGTGCACTAAACTTGCAGGTAATAACAAAAGTCTATGGCTCAGTGTAGATGCAGGTGTTCTGCGCTACATCTGTGGATCAGTTTGAAAGCAGCCCAGTTACCACCACAGAAAAGATATGCCCATATATACACTGTGATTTAAGTAATAAACTTACCTTTAATAACAGTTTCCATTCAGATATCGCTGGCTGTTGTCCCAGGCAGATCGCATTTGGTGTCACTATGCCTGTGATAGGAGTTGGTGCTATACAGGAAGAATTGGCTTATGCAGCTCTGCAGCCGCTTGCTTCCTCTACCAGTGGCTTTTTTTTTAACAGAAGCTCTACCAGTGGATTTATTCACAACACTGATGCTCTGGGATGGCGGGTTGGCAACCCACAATCTGGGCTTGCCAACCCGCTATCCCAGAGCAGGAGGTCGAGGGCCACATCAGAGGGCTCTATGGACCACTGGTTGGCACCCCTGTATTAGGTTAAGTTCAGGACTCTGTGCAGGCCAGTCAAGTTTCTCCACCCCAAACTCGCTCATCCATGTCTTTAAGGACCTTGTTTGTGCAATGGTGAGCAGTCATGTTGGAACAGGAAGGGGCCATCCCCAAACTTGCATGCATGTTTGAGCATGAAATTGTCCAAAATGTCTTGATATGCTGTCGCCTTAAGAGTTCCCTTCACTGAAACTAAGTAGTCAAACCCAACCCCTGAAAAACAACCCCACACCATAATCCGCTCTCCACCAAATGATTTAGACCAGTGCACAAAGCAAGGTCTATAAAGACATGGACGAGAGAGTTTGGGGTGGAGGAACTTGACTGGCCTGCACAGAGTCCTGACTTCAACCTGATAGAATAATTTTGGGATGAATTAGAATGGAGACTGCGAGCCAGGCCCTCTTGTCCACATCAGTGCCTGACCTCACATAGACCCCTAAACCTTGCGGACAGCCTTCCCAGAAGAGTTGAAACTATTATAGCTGCAAAGGGTGGGCCAACTCAAAATTGAACCCTACAGACTAAGAATGGGATGCCATTAAAGTTCATGTGTGTGTACAGGCAGGCATCCCAATACTTTTGGTAATATACTGTATACAGTTACGACAGTATTCTAAAAATAATCACAGGTGAGTATATCTATGTAATTATAAAAATACTAAAAGAATAAAAGAGTAAAAGATTATCATTTTTTTAATATTCTACTTTTAGTATTTTGCAATTATATACTGTAGATACTTTATTTACTATTTATTTATTTTTATAGATATACTTTACGTTAATTTATAATTTACTGCAATTATTTTTATGACATTGTTGTAGACTAGATACCAGTTTTACTATATTTATTGTCTTATACTGAATTTTTATAGCTCTAAAGAATGGGGACTAGGGTTTGACTCGAAACATCGGGTGTCCGCCCGTTAGCCAAACAGCGAATATTATGGATGGTTTGCTGCAAATTAGAGCCCCGCGGAACGTTCCATAATGCACTGCGAGATCACAGTGCATTGATGTCTGATGATTGGCCAAATCATGCACCCAACCTGCATGCTCTGGCCAATCACAACGTGCTCTGCCAGAACCATAATTGGCAAAAGGCCTTTAGCCAATCATGGCTCGAGGGGACTAAGTCCACAACCCACACTATATATGGCTGCTTAGATAGTGGCCGTTTATACTGTGACTGTGGATGGAGATTGAGCTAGATTAGGCAGGCAGGTTAGTTAGTGGCAGTGTATTTAAAATATATACAGTGGTGTGAAAAAGTGTTTGCCCCCTTCCTCATTTCCTGTTCCTTTGCATGTTTGTCACACTTAAGTGTTTCGGAACATCAAACCAATTTAAACAATAGTCAAGGACAACACAAGTAAACACAAAATGCAATTTGTAAATGAAGGTGTTTATTATTAAAGGTGAAAAAAAATCAAAACCATCATGGCCCTGTGTGAAAAAGTGATTGCCCCCCTTGTTAAAACATACTATAACTGCGGTTGTCCACACCTGAGTTCAATTTCTCTAGCCACACCCAGGCCTGATTATTGCCACACCTGTTCACAATCAAGGCATCACTTAAATAGGAGCTGCTTGACACAGTAAGGTCCACCAGAAGATCCTTAAGGCCGGGTTCACACCGCTGCGATGCGGGAACGCCGCAAATCCGCGGCGTTTTCCCGTATCGCACGACTCCCGCCGGCAGTTCACACTGCCCTATGCGAACGGCTGGGAGTGTCAATGATATGTTAATGACACCCCCAGATCCGATCGCATATCGCAGTGCGATCTGCCGACTCGCACAAGAATCGGATCGCATGGTGTGAACGCCCATGCGATCCGATTCTGTTGCGGACGAAAAAAAGGGTCCCGTGCGAGTTTGCTGCGGGACCGCTGCGAGTTCAGCCATACTATCTGTATGGCTGAACTCGCAGCGCTACGGAGATCGGATGTGATTTGCGGTGCGAATCACATCCGGATCTCCCCCTGCAGCAGTGTGAACCCAGCCTAAAAGCTACACATCATACCGAGACCCAAAGAAATTCAGGAACAATTGAGAAAGAAAGTAATTTAGATCTATCAGTCTGGAAAGGGTTATAAAGCCATTTCCAAAGCTTTGGGAATCCAGCGAACCACAGTGAGAGCCATTATCCACAAATGGCGAAGACATGGAACAGTGGTGAACCTTCCCAGGAGTGGCCGGCCGCCCAAAATTACCCCAAGAGCGCAGCGACGACTCATCCAAGAGGTCACAAAAGACCCCACAACAACGTCCAAGGAACTGCAGGCCTCACTTGCCTCAGTTAAGGTCAGCGTTCATGCCTCCACCATCAGGAAAAGACTGGGCAAAAATGGCCTGCATGGCAGAGTTCCAAGGAGAAAACCACTGCTGAGCAAAAAGAACATCAAAGCTCGTCTCAATTTCTCCACAACACATCTTGATGATCCCCAAGACTTTTGGGACAACATTCTGTGGACCGATGAGACAAAAGTGGAACTCTTTGGAAGGTGTGTGTCCAAGTATATCTGGCGTAGAAGGAACACTGCATTTCATAAAAAGAACATTATACCAACCGTAAAATATGGTGGTGGTAGTGTGATGGTCTGGGGCTGTTTTGCTGCTTCAGGACCTGGAAGACTTGCCGTGATAAAAGGAACTATGAATTCTGCTGTCTACCAAGAGATCCTAAAGGAGAATGTCCGACCATCTGTTCGTGTACTCAAGCTGAAATGAACTTGGGTTCTGCAGCAGGACAATGATCCTAAACACACCAGCAAGTCCACCACCGAATGGCTGAAGAAAAAAAAAATGAAGACTTTGGAGTGGCCTAGCCAAAGTCCTGACCTGAATCCTATTGAGATGTTGTGGTATGACCTTAAAAAGGCCGTTCATGCTCGAAAACCCTCTAATGTAACTGAATTAGGACAATTCTGCAAAGATGAGTGGGCCAAAATTCCTCCAGGACGCTGTAAAAGCCTCATTGCACGTTATCGCAAACGCTTGGTTGCAGTTGTTGCTGCTAAGGGTGGCCCAACCAGTTATTAGGTTTAGGGGGCAATCACTTTTTCACACAGGGCCATGATGGTTTGGATTTTTTTTCACCTTTAATAATAAACACCTTCATTTACAAATTGCATTTTGTGTTTACTTGTGTTGTCCTTCACTATTGTTTAAATTGGTTTGATGTTCCGAAACACTTAAGTGTGACAAACATGCAAAGGAACAGGAAATGAGGAAGGGGGCAAAAACTTTTTCACACCACTGTATACTCTGCTTTTAGTGTAGATTCTATATCCAGTCAGTGCAGGCAGTGTAGTATATATGACACAGTGTATTAAAGTGGTTAATTACTTACCCTGCGCCAAAACGTAAAAGAAAATGGTGTGGGGGTCCTCCCCCAAAATCCATACCAGGCCCTTCAGGTCTAGTATGGATTTTAATGGAAACCTCGCTCCAATTTTTTTTTTTTTATTACGTGGGGGTCCCCCCCAAATTCCATACCAGGCCCTTCAGGTTCAAACACATTTTTTGTCTGTTCGAACCGAACCAGGGGGTGTTCAGCTCATCCCTAAAAGGGACCTTTGTAATTACTGAAATGCATTGACTTCTCCCGGTGACTTAAAATAAAACCCTATTCTGGACCTTAAAAGTGGAGCAGTGATTCTTTTCTTTGCTTTTATAAGTGTAAAGCCCCATACACACTATCAGTTTTTCTGCTGAGTTTTTCCTTCAGGTTTACCAAAACCATGTAGTTCAAGGGCCTGCCTGATTGCATACATATTGAAACTCCTAAGGTTTGACCTCATATTATATGGTTTTGGTAAATCTGAAGGAAAAACTCAGCAGAAAAACTGATAGTGTGTATGGGGCATACAACACACTGCTCCTGGTCTGATGACAACACCTCTTCTGCTCCTATTAGCCAACAGCGCTGCTCCCCTAGCACAGTGGCCTTTTTGCTAGACAGCAGCTTGGTGCAGCCTGTGCCACCTCTTCTGCCCTGATTGTGTGCTGTGTCTGAACATCATAAGCCTAGGGATCTTGACTTGTCTGGTCTGGTGCTACTCTCTATTACTTTGACTCCTGGGTTTGACCCTTGCTAGCCTGTTTTGGATTCCATACTGTCTGCTGCCTGCCCTGACCTCTACCCATTTTTGGATTATGCAATTGTCGGCCGCCTGCCTTGGCCTCTACCTGACCCTGGACTATGCTATTGTCTGCCACCTGCTCTGACCTCCGCAGGTTCCTTACTTACGCTATTGTCTGTCACATGCCCTGACCTCTGCAAGTCCCTGGATTACCCTTTTGTCTGCCACCTGCCCTAATATTTGCTTGTCCCTGGATTACGTTATTGTCTGCTACCTGCTCTAACCTCTGCCAGCCTCTGGACATTGGTGATGCATCTGCTGGAACATCTGGAATCATGCCTGGCAACCCCAAGGACCATGAGTACTCCTTTGTATATCCTTGCCCAATCTTTAGTGCCACTTGGCTAGCAACCAAAGCAATGTGTAATAAGTCCCAAGGGCAATCATGTACTGGTAGGCCTGCTTGCCTTAAGGGTAAGGGGGCTGCTAAAGGTGAAGCTACACTTGCCAACTATGGTTTGTAACAACTGGTGCTGGGGCTGGCATTAAATCTACCTCGTTGGCAGAAATAACAGCCTGGCATAAATTTTTGCTTCTACTCACTGAAACCAAACCTAAAAAAATATATATCTTTCCCTTCATCTCTGTTCTGGTCATTTCCTGAAATCTTCAACTGCATCTTTGTGAACTTTGTGTAAAGCAATTGTTAAAAATGTAAGCTTGGTGCGAATGGATTCCCAAAACTATAAATGATTTTTGCATTAAGTGAGATGCGCAATTCTGGGCAGCTGGCAGGAGAAGAGCCGTGAAATATCTTAGACCTCAACCACAGCGCTTTGGTTTACTGTCTCTTATTAATGTATTATATGCAGCAGCATCTGTTCCTGGATGGACTCCAAGTCATGTAATTCTATCAGATGTGATTCGGTGGCTAAGTGATAATCTGGTCCTCTTTTGCGGATGGACACTTGGCAGAATTTGTCTCCGCATGCTGCCGGTGACACAGCCTCAGCGTGCGAATACGTCAAGCCATTGTGGAATCTGTGCTTTCTCCTAGACACAGGCATTTCATCGAAAGTGTCTATTGAACGTATTATCAGAACATCTGCGTCGTATCGTGGGAAGGAGAGAAGCTCTGGAGATGCAGGCAGCAGATGGAAGGCCAAAGTCGATGTCCTTCTCAGTAGCCTTCATACGCTGTTCACTTAATATTTAAAAAGTTTCGCTGTTAGCTAAAGGATAAAGGAACATTAAGGCCAAACTGACAGCAGTTTCATTATGCAATGCTGTAAATTTGTCTTGCTAGGAATGCTTTACAAGCTTTTTTTTGTGTGTGTGTACGTGTGTATGTTTATATATGTGCTTGTGTGTGAGGGGACATTGGCAGGAGTGCCCTTTACATTGTAGAATTTCTAGTGAGCTGGTAGGGAAGGGCTCCAATGGAAAGTATCACCTCTTACCTGAGTAGCCATAGCTGGGTTCTTGGCCATATTTGAAGATGGGTACCATGCGCCTTCAAGAGAACAGACTAGTAACTAAGAAAATAAACATTACCTATGTCTTTACACGCTCAAGCTGCCCAGTGTAGCGATGTAGCGATGTTTCCAAGGTTGGTAAATGTGCATCGGTTCTGTACATATACCTACCAGGACCTATGAAGATACAAATATAAGGGGCAGTTATTGCTGGCCTGGATTTTATCTGGCCTTCTGATTCTGCAGTGTGGAGGAGGCATGCAGCACTCAGAAACAGAAGAGGCATGTAGAAGTGACACGTAAATATTTTAAGGTTGGGTTTTTATGGCGATGGATCCCAGACAATGATTTAATGGGTTGATGTAATCTCCCAAGTTCAAGATATGTGAGTTCAATGCCTTTTAGCAAGATTACTCTTAGCCCTTGTACACACGGTCGGAGATTCCGTCGGACCGTTTTGTCGGATATTCTGACTGTGTGTGGTCTGCATCGGACTGTTTCTGTCGGAATATCCGACGGA
This sequence comes from Lithobates pipiens, assembly GCF_037356315.1. Taxonomy (NCBI): domain Eukaryota; kingdom Metazoa; phylum Chordata; class Amphibia; order Anura; family Ranidae; genus Lithobates; species Lithobates pipiens. The sequence continues at coordinate 151,087,752 of NW_027507787.1, read as the reverse complement.
CCAACTTTTCCAACTTGCCGGTAAAATTTTCCGACAAAATGCTCCTATCGGACACTCCGATCACGTGTAGCCTAGTCCGACGGACAAAGTGCCACGCATGCTCAGATCAAATTCCTAGGCCAAAGCTATTGGCTACTAGCCTGAACGTAGTCCCGTCATAACTAAATAACGTCATCACATTATGTACAATCGGATTTTCCGACAACTTAGACCGACCGTGTGTATGCGACATCACTTCCGGACCTCTTCCGGAATTAATCAGTCGGAATTACTCCAACGGATTTGGTTGTCGGAATCTCCGACCGTGTGTACAAGGGCTTAAATCTGCACATTAAAGTGATACTAAAGTCTATTTTTTTTTTGTTTAAAATGAACAAGCATGTTATACTTACCTGGTCTGTCCAGTGGTTTTGCACAAAGCAGCCCCGATCCTCCTCTTCTTGGGTCCTCCCACTGGCAGTCTTGCTGAGTTCCTCCACAGCATGAAGCTTACTATGGGGGCACCTGAGCCGAGATGCTGCTCTGTTTGTCCATTCAGACATAGAGCCACTGCCCCGCCCCCCTCTGACTCCTCATTGGCTCACTGATTTTTGGTAGATAACAGCGGAAGCCAATGGTGCCTGCTGATGTGTCTCAGCCAAACAGAGTCCCAGACAGCAAAGTCTCTCATGCAACATCGCCGGATCGAGATGGGGCTCAGGTAAATATTAGGGGGTCTGATGGGGGCTGATGCACCCAGAAGGTTTTTTTTTTTTATCTTAATGCATAGAACGCTTTAGGATAAACACCTTCTGCCTTTAGAACCACTTTAAGTATGGCATACTTACTTTGGTCTAGATCAGCACAATGTAAGAATGCATATTTCATGCCTGCTGGACCACTGGGGAAGCCACATATCAATGTAGCAAACGGTGATAATCACAATTATCCCACTCCTGTTGGGGTTCTGTACAAGTGGCTTCCCCTCTGCACTCTGACCATATAGAGTCACATGCTTACCACTGCTGGAATTCATAAAATTTTTCACATTTTTGTTCAATGATTGGAGACCATGACATTACTTCCCCTCCTCTCCACACAATACAATCAGAGAATGCATATTACTCACTGGTTTTATGAATGGAGGAGGTGTCGAGTGAGGGCGTTCTCTGTACAAAGGGGAAGCCTCTTGCACAGAACCCCAGCAGGACTCTGAAGATTGAAGCTATCACTGTAGTAGTGTTGAATAGTACAGTGATTTTCAGCTTCCCCAGGGATCCATCAGTTATGAGATATACATATTTACATTATACAAACATTGACCAATGTAGTAATACAAAAAAGATCATACCTATAGCACAGCTTAAAAACAAAAGAGAGACAATAAATGATCCATTGGACAGCAACATGTTGAGTAAATCTGTTTCTCATTGTGCACAAAACTGTTTTGTGTACACTTGCAGTTGGGGCAAATTTGAGTTTATTTTTACTGTCCCCAAATGCACCCTCTTAAGCCTGAAATGCAGGCGAGGGGGGTATACATATGTCGCACTGCAGAAAAAATTAATTCTGCTTTTGCATTTTGGGGGCAGAACTAGATGGACTTGTGTCTTTTTTCAACCTGACTAACTATGTAACTATGTAACTGCCTGCCAAACATGACCCATTCAACTGAATTGGGGCTCCCTGCAACCATGGGAGGGGATTTTAAGAGGTTGAAACAGCCAGTAAGGAGGAGATATAATGAGAGAGATCCAACACAGGTTGCTCTTCGGAGGGCAACATAAGTGTAAGCAAGGCTTACATTTCAAGGTTTTGGAAAAGACTTCCCCTGCATCAGGAGCTTCCATTATTAAAATAAGAATCCAGACCAAATTCTGCCAAATTACTGGAGGAAAGCTTGCTTCCTAAGTCATTCCAAATTAAGTTCACATCTCCAGTTGTCTTTTTTTCTGGGCCTGGATGCTTATTTTCATTTTGCAACTTCTGAAGCACTTTTAATTTTTTACATTCATTTAGACTGAAACTTGTACATCCACAAAACCTAACTCAAAAACATAAGCAAAGCAACTTGTATTATGCAGAGCAGTGTAGTAAAGAATACAAAGACCTGAGCACTGAGGTGGTAAAACAGCCACTCAACAAAAGTATGGCCCAGGGGGTAACCTGTGCAGGTTATAACTCAGCAGTCTTCCTGCAATTTAAGGAGAAAATATATTCTTTCTGAGGCAGTGAGGTGCACATTTTGGACAACTTGTTCATAAGAAACAAAAAAGATGCTAGTTACATCAAACTGGAGCAAGCATCCCTAAACATGAGTGGGGACTTTAAGATCACATCAGTCATATACAAAACATTATGTTTTAACATCCCTATTTAACCTTGAGCCACGTGAGTTGAATTAATGCCTAGAGTTGATCCCAAATTTAGGATGATGGTAAATTCAGACCAAACTTCACTGATTCAGATGGCCAACCCCAAATCCAAATTGCAGTATTATTTTTGGTGGTTCAGATTTCCAAAAGTCTTCTGGGGCGAAAGGGGCCAAGAATGTCTCCAAAGGCTGTTTCTACCTTTATATCTGCTTCTGCTGTTGCCCAAGCACCCTTAGCTTGACTGCCAGTTTTTAGTTACTGATCAAGACCATGTATACAGATAACTTTAATACTGACCTTTCCACTCTGTTTACTTGCTGAAAGCCAGTGATTTGGAAAGTAATGAATATTTGAGAAAAGTAGAAATATAGAGCTGGACCTGTAAGGTTATCCTATTGGCATTGCTATTTTAAATAATTGATATTAATGTAAATAATATGGTTCCAGACCTGGAGATGTCCAAAGGTCCAACAATACTGGGAGATGGCGCTGGAATTAATTGGAAAAGTCACCTTGACTACTGTGCCTTCTGCTATGGAGGTCTGCATACTGGGACTCATTGAACCCATAGTGCCCTCTGCTGCTAAACGCACAATGATTAATCTATTACTTTTCTATGCTCATAAGAACATCACTATGCACTGGATAAAGCCAGAACCCCCTTCCATAGTGCAATGGAAATGCCTGGTGAATAACAGTCTTCCCCTATACAAGGATACCTACTCACATAGGGGCTGCCCAAAGAAATACGACAAGGTTTGGCACACTTGGTTAGCTGAACCCGAAACAGCCTAAATAGACAAGGGGAGTTAAGTTGTTTGACAGGATTTTGCTCCCCCCCCCCCCCCCCCCCCGATGGTTTCAAGGGACTCCGATTTCTTGTAGATTCCTACAGGGGATCAAGCCTAATGTGCCTGTTGGGCTGGGGCTACCAGCGATATACCCTTACAGATGTAGAGTACTGAAATGCCTTGTTGCAATGCATAACTTTATGTCATTCGAAATCCCTTTTGTATACTGTAAGCACTGTTGTTATAAGTGTTGTATGTTATAAAACCTTCAATAAAAATATAAAAAAAAGAATATGGTTCCAGGGCAGGCAGCTTCTGCACCCCAAAGGATCTCTGTGGTCTTCTTGGCTTGTAGTGTAATGTAATAAAAGTAGAAATGGAAGAAAATATTTAACACGTTCAGCTGGGGTCAAGCAACAACTTTATTCCAATAAAAGTCAGGGGGACAATACAAAGAGTAGCCAATGAGGCTTGGGGGTTAACAAATCCCCCCATTCATCAGGGTTTTATTGAAAAAATTAGAAAATATTAGAAGTGAACTAGACTCTGTTTCTTCCACTGTGATTACTAGCACAAACCTTGTATGTGAGTATAAAAAAGGTGGTGTTGTGCATCTAGCCACAATAACTCAAGAGAGAATAAAGTGCTAAGTGTAAATTAATACAAATGTGACTGTTCCTATATGGAGGTCACAGTTGCATATATATATATAAAACAGCCAAAAAAATAAGGTGCAAATTCAAATACAATAAGTGTATAAAGTTCTCACGTGCTATTAGATATCATACACAGGGACAAATTCCAAACATTGAATTTCAAAAATTAAAAGCAACTTATATGTATAAAAAAATATAAATATAAATCAGAGTCCATAGTGCAAAGGTGCAATTTTAGTGCAAATTCTCGTGAGAGCATACAGTGAGGATTTCTTAAATAGATCACATCTGGTGATGGTGTGAAAACAATTGTGATATCTTCAATGTCAGTGACACCCGTGAAGTATGATCGGTAATTACCTTACTACTGTAAGGTAAACAGCATATAGGAATTATATAGGAATGTTCTTCTTATATAATGGTAACTGGTGTCAGCAGGGTTTGCTCTTATTCCTTTCCGGGGATGGGTGCCTGAGCTTCGTTCGAATACTCTGTATCAATAGTTAGAGAGAGAGAGACATACTAGGTGTAGTATTTTGGAATCAATGTGTTGAATTTATTAGCAAAAAACTTACTCACATTAGATTAAAAACAGCAATGCAGTGTATAAACGAGCATCGCGCTTGTGCCAGATGTCACTTCCGGTGTCTGTATGCCTTTCTCCTACGCATTACGTCACTGTCACATGACTTCAACGGGGATGGGCTATAGACGCGGAAGTGGGTTTAAATAGACAGACGCTCGTATTCAATCAACGATCCGCCATTTCTTTGTAGACCATGACGGAAGTATTAAGCTGCCATTTTTCAATCGTTTAATCTAAATTTAATTACCAGTCCGCAATTTATTTGTAGACCATGGCGGAAGTGGTATAGAAAGCCATTTTCCAATTGTTTATGTCTACTGAAAAAACGAGAATAATTCAGCAAAGAAAAAAACGAAAAAATTAAAGGGGAACAGCAAACAAAAAATCTCATGGTTTTTTGATATAGAGCCATATATCGATAATTTTGTATCTCTTAATAGGTGACTTACAATATTTTGTAAACAGATGAAACGAACACAAATAAATATGGAATATATATATATATATATATTACTGTTGTGTATTACTGTTATCAGGTGTCAGCAAGAAAAATACATCTGCATAGATCTACCTGCCAGACAAGACTATTTGGCTATAGTCAAAGATCGATATTATTTTAGAAAAAATAAAAATATATATATATATTCATCCTCATTTATAGGACATTCTAATACAGCAGCTTCGCATTAAAAAGAGCACCCAATGAAGGAAAATGGCAGAGAAAAGGCCAATAAAATATTAAAATATTAAAATATTAAAATCTCAAAATTCTATTATAAAATTTCATATCTAAGCAAAATATACATACATTTTTTTTTTAATAATTTAAAATAATTTCTGGTCAGGAGAGAAGGTTTATTGAAAAAGGGTATGATGGTAGACAAATCAAAAGGAAGATACAAGAAGTGGAGAATATGGACCGATGAGAATTAATTCAAGATAAGAAAAAGAAGGAAGATGGATACAATAACCTGGCAATTAAATTGGAGAACAATGCCCAATCCAAAAGTGTAGAAAAAATTCTTAAGAAACACTGGCACATCTTGCTGAACGATACAGATTTGAAGACCTATCATCCAAATGGGTCCCTACCCTAAGAGATATAATAGTCAAAAACATCCCAGACCCTCCAACTAACGGTTATACATTTTTCACGGGTAAAGGCTTTTACCCGTGTAAAAGATGTTTTGCATGCACTAAAACCAAAAATCCAGTACAAAAAGTCTTTAATTTTACTTCTACTAGTACTGGAAATAAACAAAATCAGTGACTTTGTTTGCTGTAACACTGAGGGTGCAGTTTATATACTTGAATGTAGTCGTGGCCTACAATATGTAAGCCACACAAAAAGACCTTTAAAAGTGAGAATCAAAGAACATGTGCAAAACATTTTAAAAGGGTATGACAAACATAGCGTGTCCAAATATTTCACCACACACCATAAAAAAGATCCTAAACATTTAAAATTTTGGGGGATTGTACCATATAAAAGACACTGGAGGGGAAGTCACAAAGTGAGAACCCTTAGTCAGATCGAATCGAAATGGATTTTTATTCTGGACACATTCTCCCCAAAGGGACTCAATATAGAGTTTGATCTCAACTGTTTCATCAGTGATTTTTAATCCCAAGATGAATTCTGATATTTTACTATGATTATTTTATTATTGTCTATGTATAGACGTCATTTCCGGAGCCTGCAACTGAAAACCTTCTCTCTTGACCAGAAATTATTTCAAATTATTTTAAAAAAATGTTATGTATATTTTGCTTAGATATGAAATTTTATAATAGAATTTTTGAGGTTTTAATATTTTATATTTTATTGGCCTTTTCTCTGCAATTCTCCCTTGTTGAGTGCTCTTTTTAATGCGAAGCTGCTGTATTAGAATGTCCTATAAATGGGGATGAATATATATATATATTTTTATTTTTTCTAAAATAATATCGATCTTTGACAATGGCCGATTAGTCTTGTCTGTCAGGTAGATCTATGCAGATGTATTTTTCCTGCTGACACCTGATAACAGTAATACACTATATATATATATATATATATATATATATATATATATATATATATATATATTTCCAATATTTATTTGTGTTAGTTTCATCTGTTTACAAAATATTGTAAGTCACCTATTAAGAGATACAAAATTATCGATATATGGCTCTATATCTAAAAACCATGAGGTTTTTTGTTTGCTGTTCCCCTTTCATTTTTTCTTTTTTTTCTTTGCTGAATTATAAAAAATGGCTGTCTATACCACTTCCGCCATGGTCTACAAATGAATTGTGAACGGGTAATTAAATTTAGATTTAAACGATTGAAAAATGGCCGCTTAATACTTCCGTCATGGTCTACAAAGAAATGGCGGATCGTTAATTGAATACGAACATCCGTCTATTTAAACCCACTTCCGCCATCTATAGCCCATCCCCGTTGAAGTCACGTGACAGTGACGTAACGTGTAGGAGAAAGGCATGCGGACACCGGAAGTGCCGTCTGGCATGAGCACGATGCTTGTTTATACACTGCATTGCTGTTATTAATCTAATGTGAGTACGTTTTTTGTTAATAAATTCAACACATTGATTCCAAAATACTACACCTAGTATGGCTCTCTCTCTCTCTAACTATTGATACCGAGTATTCGAATGAAGCTCAGGCACCCATCCCCGGAAAGGAATAAGAGCAAACCCTGCTAACACCAGTTACCATTATATAAGAAGAACATTCCTATATAATTCCTATATGCTGTTTATCTTACAGCAGTAAGGTAATTACCTATCATACTTCACGGGTGTCGCTGACATTGAATATATCACAATTGTTTTCACACCATCACCAGATGTGATCTATTTAAGAAATCCTCACTGTATGCTCTCACGATAATTTGCACTAAAATTGCACCTTTGCACTATGGACTCTGATTTATATTTATATTTTTTATACACATAAATTGCTTTTAATTTTTGCAATTCAATGTTTGGAATTTGTCCCTGTGTATGATATCTAATAGCGTGTGAGCACTTTATACACGTATTGTATTTGAATTTGCACCTTATTTTTTGGCTGTTTTATATATATATGCAACTGTGACCTCCATATAGGAACAGTCACATTTGTATTAAATTACACATAGCACTTTATTCTCACTTGAGTTATTGTAGCTAGGTGCGCAACACCACCTTTTTTATACTGATTTCTGTTTTGAGAATTGTTTACTCATACGGTGTCCGCAGTACCTTGCATTTACATTGAATATCTCATAGTAGCGCAGGGGTACTATCTATACATAAACCTTGTATGTGGTTGTTTTTCATCAAGCCCTGAAAAAGTGGCCATTTTTGGACCACAAAACATGTTGGATTACCCACTGACTTTATTGATATAAACTTGTATCTGGGCCTCTTAGCAATGGTGTGACGCTTCAATTTTCACTTCAGAAAGTCTTGAAATCAGTGATTTTGTTGATGCATTCAGTGTTGCGCAGTGCTCTAGTACTTACAGGTGACAAGTGTTTGTCCATGTGCCACCCAACCAGGTTGATGCATATTTGCTGTCTCCATCATTTTATTTTGACCTTGGAGCTCAAGGGCCTTTAAGTCTAAAAATTATGCACATGCCTCTTGTTGCACACATATTCAGTTCTGCATTCTTCGTCTGCACCAAAACCGCAAGACCCAACCACAATTTTGCCCAGGGGCCCCGTCTAATCCACTGGGGATAAATTCCACTGGGGTCTTCTCTGGACAGGTACTCTTTATTTTACACCTCTCTGAACTTGCTCTGGGGTATTTGTCATTAATAGGGCAGTAGATCAGTCTGTAAAAGTTCCCGTTAGCTAGGGCAGAGCAAATTTCACAGATCATTTTGTTGCCACCTACCGAGCCAATCAAGTCCTGCAAACTTTTATAAACTGGAGTCACAAGGGCAAGCATAATTTTATAACCGGCTTTCCCCTCCTTCCAAGTTTGTCTATAGATAATTTAAAATTTAGCTTGGAAAATTGGCTTTCAGATCAGGTAATGTTTCATGTCTTTTATAAACATCACCACCTAATGAGGCCTCTCAAAAAAAAGAGCGTTTAGACAGTCTAAAAAAACACTGTCTGTTACTTTCCCTAAGTGTCAGTGGCATCTCCAGGGTACCTTGCCCACCTCTTTCCATCCGCAGCACGTCCAATAGCATCTGGCGTCTATGGCCAGCATGAGTGACTACCTGTTCTTTACTCCTCTTTGATGTTCCCAGCTTGTAAGCTTTTTACTTTTGTGTGCTAAAAGTGTAAAATGAAGCATAAAATATGATAACTATAAGAGAATAATACACACAGCCAGTAAAAAATAGATTTGTTTTGTATATTACATACCCTGAGAAGTTAGCTTGCCCTTAAGGATGAAAAAAAAAAATCCTTCACGGCGTTCAAAACCGCAGCCAGAATACAATGAGACTTTTTTTTTTCTTAATTCCCTTTAGAGCATAAAAAAGGAATAGTTTGCCTGGATCTTTGCATCATGCCACTAATTGGATGCTTACAGTCTCGGATTGTGGCTTTGCTTTTAATTAACTGTTTCCGGATATAATCTCCCAAATGTTCTCTCTTCGTCCTCATTTAATCCGTCATCCTAATGGCAAGTTGATTATGCAGATCAATACTGTTTACAAACATGAAAGTCTTCGGCGAGTGTTTGAACTCTGAGCCTCAGTGACACCCGTTATCGATAGCTCGTGTACGCTCCGCAGGTGTTGTGTCAATATTTTGTGTTCGATGTGCGCTCAGCACAGCAGCCACAGGCAAAACTTTGGGGAAAACTTTACAGAAATTGTCTTTTTTTTTCATACACATGACAAGCTTGAGCAGTTAATAAGCAAGCGAAGACGTGAAAATATAAAACAGAACTAGCTCCATTTTGTGTTTATTTTTATGTATTTATTTGAAGTACTTATAACACCAACAATTTATACAACACTTTACATATATATTGTACTGTACATTCATTTCAATCCCTGTCCTCAAGGAGCTTATATACTAAGGTCCCTATCTCACATTCAGATATACCAGTGGCCTCCAAACTTTGGCTCTTTGTTTGCCCCAATCTTGCACTATTCCATCCACAACTGACACCAATGATGGGGCACCATTCCTCTTCATACCATGTTAAATTAAACAAAAAAATATGTAAGAATAAATGTCTAATAATCCACCACCATGTCTTCTCATTCTTCAAAAAATTGTAGTTCCAAAAATTAGATAATAGTGTCTTCAATGGTGCACTTGCTTCCACCAGTATCCTACTCACCAGATGGAATTGACACTCATGACAGGTAGTCAAAACCAGCAAAGCAGACAGATCTCCAAAAACAGCAGCTCAGGAAATGGCATGACGGCCAAGTGAAAATGGTATATGGATCAAGAAGAAAGAACAGGGCTCCTCATAGTGCGGTAATGTTAAAATAATTTATTGTATAGAAACTACAAGTTGCACTTACAAAACAGAAGAACTCACGCTCATAGGAAATGGCAGGGACGCCGTTTCACCTGCATTCCAACGAATGGTGGAAGTGACGTGGCATGTATCATGGAACCTGACGTGCTTCGTCAGCAACGCCTGATGTCATCAGGGATCATGTGGCAGAGCCCATCACTTCCTCCTATATATATATATATATATATATATATATATATATATATATATATATATATTTATGGTGTAGAGCCCTCTGACCGATACGGATAAGGATGAAAGACAAGGATAACATAAACTCGCTTACTTGAAATGGACCTGAAAGTGTGCCCTGGTCTAACGTACGGTATACCAAAATAAGGGGGCATACCTTAAAATGAAATAAATATGAAATGGGTGAAATGAGTACTCATATGAGGAGTGTGCTAGAGTAAAGGCCTGATAAAGGGGCGGGTGGGCGGGTATCGCGCACCGGAACCGACGAGGAAGGATGGGCGAACGGCTGCTTATATACCACCGGGCTCCACCCATAATTTCAGGCCACCATACTGGCCTTTCTATTTATGGTGTAGAGCCCTCTGACCGATACGGATAAGGATGAAAGACAAGGATAACATAAACTCGCTTACTTGAAATGGACCTGAAAGTGTGCCCTGGTCTAACGTACGGTATACCAAAATAAGGGGGCAAAACACTCAGGTAGGGGAAGCATTTTTATTGAACCCAGACTGTTACTGTGTAAGTTTGACAAAGGCCTGGGCCATCGCAATCTGCGGATTGGGTACGTAACGTGCAAAACAGGAGGACTTCCATCTACCCAACTTTTTGATAACATGGACCGGGACCCCTTGGCGGGAGGCCGTTGAAGCTGCCCCGATGCGGAATGAATGTCCTGAGTAGTGCGCAGGATTGAGGTGAAGGATGCCCAGGAGTATCCTGACATGCTCCATGAACTGGGCTGCGTTGAGAGGTTTTGAGTGAAAGGGTAGAAGTGGGCCAGTCCCTGGTTGATCGGCCAAAAGGGTCAACAAGCGGGAGAGGACAGTAACCGGACACCAGCGGTTGTAGGTCTTATAGAAATGTATGTCCGTACCTGGGCCAAGCTGCTGTGTCTTGGAAACCGCTAAGTGCAAGATGAAATGGTCCTCGAACCTGACTAGATGGTGCTTGCACAGCATACGTGCCGAGGGGCTACTGCAGGTAAACTCGCCTGGCCGCAGGAAGCCGTAGAAGGCCAGATGTATGGCTGCTTGCAGGACGACACTGACATGGAGACCGAAAGGTGAAGAGGCCAGAATATCTGACATGTCCCTGAATACTTCGCCTGTGATAGGCAGCCGTTTGATGCTGGAAACTGGCCGACGTTTCTGAATGCCGCGCATGAGAGCCCGGACGGCGTGAAAGGTAAATAAGGAGGGCTTGGTAGGGTCCTGGAGGGACGTGAAGTGTTGTACCCCGGCCAAGTACAACCGGATTGTGTTGAAGGACAATGCCAAGTCCGAATGGCAGTAGGAAAGGAAGGCAAGGACTTGTTTGACCCGGGAGGACTCTGTATTGTGAGATGATGCGAAGCGACTAAAGGCCCTCCAGGCCGACTGATAGGCCTTGCGGGTATTGTCTGAGAGGGAGTGATCGATGAGTTGAGTTGCTGCTGACAAGTGTGGGGCTAATCCAAGATCAGTTGAGACCAGTCCGGGATAGCTGCTGACGTTGGTTCGGCTCCGGGCACCTGATCAAAAAATGAAACGAAGTTAAAGCGGGAGAGGGCATCCGCCGCCTGATTAAATTTGCCGGGAACAAAGGAACAATGAAGGTTGAACTGAAACAATAATGAGAGCTGGGTCAGTCGCCGCAGGAAGGACATAATCTGTAGAGACCTGGACCTGCCTTTATTAACAATCTCCGCAGTGGCCAGGTTATCTGTAGAAAAGACCACCGTCTGGCCCGACCAGCTGCGGCCCCAGGTGTGTGCAGCGGCTACAATGGGATATAGCTCAAACAGGGAGGACGTCTCAGTGAAGCCAGGAATAGCCAGTATCTGTGGAGGCCAGGGGGCTGCGAGCCAGAGGTTGCCAAAGATCGCCGCAAAGCCCGTGGAGGCCGCCGCGTCGGTCACCACCCGAGGTGAAAGGGCGGACACGGAGGGGACGAACAGGGACACTCCGTTCCAAGAAGATAGGAATTCCTCCCACATGGCTAGGTCTGCCATAGCCGCGGAATCCAGGCTGAGTACTTGCTCCGGGTCCTGAGAGTGGGATAACAAGGCTAACAGGCGTGACACGAACGAGCGCCCCTGGGGGATGATGCGCATAGCGAAATTAAGCATACCAAGAAGGGACTGAAGTTGTCTCTTGGTACAAGTTCTGGCATGAGTGAAGTCCCTCAGGACCGTCCTGATGCGGGTCAGTTTATCCGGGGGAAGGCTGGCCTGCATAGTGTTAGTGTCTAGGCTGACCCCGAGGAAGGTGATAGCCTGCGACGGACCCTCCACCTTGTGCTCGGCGATGGAGACATTAAGATTATTGAAGACTACCCTCAACTTACCCAGATCTCGTGGAGGAGAGCCGGGTGGCTCTATCAGCAGGAAGTCATCCAGATAATGAATGACTTCCTGACACTGGGCTACGTGTAACAAGATCCAAGCAAGAGCCTGCGCGAAGGTGTCGAAGAGCCAAGGACTACTCTTGGACCCGAACGTGAGTTTAGTGGCAAAGTAGTACCGCTGCCTCCACTTGATTCCATGCCAGCACCAGAGGGACGGGTGGATGGGAAGAAGTTTAAAAGCATTTGAGATGTCGGCTTTGGACAGCCAGGTACCTGTGCCTGTTTTAAGAATGGCCTGGATGGCCATGTCTACCGATGCATATTTAAGGGAGAACTCCTCAGAGGGAATAAGAGAATTGAGGCTGGGAACCGTAGAGGAATGAGGCGCTGACAAATCATAAACCAATCTGAGTTTATTAGAGAACTTGCCCTTGACAAGCCCAATAGGGCTGACTCGCCAGGTGCTGAAAGGGGGCTGTTCAAAAGGGCCGATGACAAAGTCCTGATCTAGCTCAGATTGCAGCAGTTGGTCGATGGCTTGTTCATCCGTGGCTGCTGACCGTAGGTTCTGGCATTCGTGCGTGAAGTGAGGGAGAGAGATAAGTCCAGTGTGAAAACCTTCTGTGAAGCCCTGGACGAGGAAGGCGGACAGTGAGGGGGTAGGGTGACTGGAAAGGTAGACACTAAGCCATGCGACATTGAGCCGGCTCAGTCAAGACCTTTTGAGCTGCTTGATCTCACACATGAGCCGGGGGTGAGCTCTATGACACTGGGTGCACACATGGAGCAGCCTACACTGACTGAAGTTACATGACCCACTGTTGTAGTTGTTGCAGATCGGAGCACCGCCCATGGTCTTAACTGGGCGCCCTAGCTTATCGGTCTGTGGCGGGCGAGCTGGTGCTTGCAGGCCCTGAGCGGTACCCGAGGTAGATGGACCGTCGAAGGGCGGGGCTGCCACTGAGGTAGCGCACCAGGCCGCAGTATGTGTTGCTGACTGGCAGATTGCACACAGAGGGGACCGTAGCCCCGCGAAGTGGCGGCAGAACAGTTCGGTGTCCATGGTGCTCCAGTCCGTAGGGGTCTGGAACTGGGAGAGCCTGGCAGCTGCTCTAGCGGAGAAGGAGCGGTGGTAGTCATAAAATGAAAACCCGCCGTACTTGTACCCCAGGTCAACTACCACATGGAGGTACCGATCCAGCTCCTCCCTTCTGCCAGGGGAGGCTGAGCAAATGATGTCCCTCATCATGCCGAAGGCCAGGGAAAACTCGGTGATAGAGAGTTTCCTGTCTAGTCTGGGATCCTTGGCTTTGAGGACCACTGATACGTCCCCCCAAGTATACGCCTTATTCTCTGCCAGCTCGTGAATCGAGATCAGAAGAGAAGCCAAATTGACGTCTTTGCCCTCTAAGATGTCCTTCCTGATGTTTGCTGACACCAAATGAGACGGGTACACTATTGGTGCACCTCCGGAGATACCTGCGGGAAGACTAACAACTGGCTGGGATGCTGGCACTGGCGGAGAAACAGAGGGGTGGGTCTCGAGGAGGGCCACTCGGCCCTGCAGATCTGACATCGAGGTTGTGAGGGACGACACCAGGGTGTGGAGCTGCGAGATAGAGGAGGCGATGGAGCCCAATGAGGCCTGCTGAGCCGAAACCTCCACCACCGCGGGGGGAGGAAACAGGAGCCGGAAAAGCTCTGCCTTTCTGGCTGTTGCTGGAAAGGGGACGCCCCTGCGTCTCAGCTCGGCTGTCAGCCTGGGAATGGTCCATGCTCTGAAGGCCCTTTGGCTGCCATTTTCTGAAACGGATGGAGACAATGGAGCCGTGAGGTCCTCGCTGTCAGCCTGGGACATGGTGACAGAACGTGGGTCTGATGAGGCTACAAGCCCTCTGATCCGGGTTTTCTCCTAACACGGACCTACAAGGGGTGACATGGATTATAACTGGTTGGAGACTCCTACAGAAATACCTGTTTTAAAGAAGGATGCTTTGCTGAAGGGCGTTTTCCCACTAGATGATTATGCTTACCTAAGGAGGCACCGTCCGACCAGGTGCAGGCTGGACCTACTGAACTCGACTGACCTGAGGAGATGAAGGTGAAGTTTTTTGTTTGAGACTCCCACCTGATGAAGGCTAGCTAACAGTGGAGGTGAGACTTCAGACATGAGATGAAAAATGACACAAATGAAAGAAACAGATGAAATTTCTCTTCTCTTCCCCCCTACCCCCTTTTATTATATACATTTTCTTTTTTCCTTTTATCGCGAAATGAGGCTGACGAGCAAGGGCCCCCCGATAAGAATCCAACATTGAAGAATCAACTGGACTAGAAGCGGGAAGCGATACGTGACCGTGAAATGAGTAAATCTGCCATGACAGAGATCCGAATCGCCATGCCACAAACTTGCGACCGAGCACGAAACGGAACCTGGAGCATGTACTGAAATGAGGCCATTCCTGGGGCACGCCGGGACGAATTGGTCCGTGAATGAGATTTATTCGTACCGGAACGTGATAGGTGAAATGAAATGAAACCCATGACAAAGACTGGAGTCAGAAGACGAGCCCATGCACCTAACAGATGAATCCTGTCTTTGGAGCATGTACTGAAATGAGGCGTAGCAGCTGGGCACGCCGGGACGAATCGGTGCATCCAATAAATGCAACAAGATTCGAATCGGAGCGTAATAAGTGACAGAAATGATATCCCATGACAGAGACAGGAATCAACGACTGGACTGATGGTAGCAACAAAGAATCCGTCTCTGGCGCATGTACTGAAATGAGGCGTAGCAGCTGGGCACACCAGAATGAATCGGTGCATAACTAATATGCGACAGGATTCGAATTGGAGTGTAATAAGTGACAGAAATGATGTCCCATGACAGAGACAGGATTCAACGACTGATCTGTAGGTTTACCAAAGAATCCGTCTCTGGAGCATGTACCGAAATGAGGCGTAGCAGCTGGGCGCACCAGGACGAATCGGTGCATAGAGGAATGCGACAAGACTCGATTTGGAGCGTAATAAGTGACAGAAATGGTATGCCATGACAAAGACCAGAATCAGGGACCGTGCGTGATCCTGCGAGTGATTCAGTCTCTGGAGCATGTACAGAAATGAGGCCGAACCCTGGGGCACTTCAAAGCGAATCGGTGCACCGGAGGTGCGACAGGATTCGCGCCGGAGCGCGACTAGTGACAGAAATGATTTTGAAACAGTAGAAATGACTGGGACTGAAATGAATGAAACGAGATGAAATGAAACACCTAACACAATTGCATGAACGAAGAGACATATTCGAACTGGAGCAGACCAAGCGAAACGTGCGGACTGTTTGCCTTGTCGTAACAAGCAGTCGCTGTGAGTCGAACGATTCGACCGCTACAAATAGAAATGCTCGGGCAGACGAACGGTTTCGAATGCCGTACCTGTGAATGAATCGCCTGACGTGGCGTAATCGAACGTGTCGAACGATGATAACGACTACATCGCAAAGTAGAACATAGTGACATGCGTACGAGGCCACCGAAAACATTCGATATGAAAGAACCGAGCGGCTCGTGAGTACAAGCATGATGACGGTACATCGAAAACATAATGAAAAGAGGGTGCCGAAGCCCTACCTGCGACAGCCGGCCCGAGGCGTAGCGACAAATTTGATGGGTACGACGACACTCCGACGGTGAACCTACGGATGCTGATGGACGAGAGACGGTTTGTCAAAAAATTGGAGACGAATAACGCGGGAGCAGACGAACGGCTCACTGCGTCTGGTCTGGATAGTCGGCCCTTGATATCTGACGTATCAGGTATCGCGCACCGGAACCGACGAGGAAGGATGGGTGAACGGCTGCTTATATACCACCGGGCTCCACCCATAATTTCAGGCAACCATACTGGCCTTTCTATATATACTGCCAAAAACAAGGATAAACAATCCGCTGCAATCCTTACAACCGGCACATAATGCAGACTTGGAGTCAATTTAAAATAAAAATAGACTCCATAAACTAACAGATGTGCATAATATAAATTAATTAAATGTTAGAAAAAAATATATACTATATAAATGGAAATTAAAATACGGTGTTTGTGGAAATTTCCTGCATTTGTGAGGCCTTAAGCTTTACTACCTGCTGTCTGTTATATATATTTGTCACATTGCACTGTTCATATTATTTATATTATTTTTTAGCACATAATTTAATTTCCAGGGTGTGCAGGTTGAAGGGGTTTTGTAGACCACTTCCATTTTTTGGCAACTTTCCTCTCACTGAGAGGGGTGGGGCCCCATTCCTCCAACAGACACCAATGCTATTTTTCTCACTAGTATCAACAAAGGGGCACTATTATTCCTACTGATACCACAAAGGTGCACTTTTTTTCCACTGATGCCAACATTGGGGCACTATTACTTCCATTAAAAACCAATGATAAGGTGCTATTCTTCTGACTAAAACCAAATGACGAGGCACTAGTTACTTCCACTGATGCTGGGACATTTTTTAATCCCAATGAACACAGTCCGACCCCCTCAAAAGTCTGGAGGACCGTAAACTGGCCCTCTGTTAAGAACGTTTGGAGACCTCTGATACAGTAGATGAAGATACCACACTATGCCCACCAATGACCTATTTTACATGCTTCAACTTTTCATAGGTGAGCAATGTACTATGGGTGCTACTGATGCTATAGTACCATTTCAGTATGTTGAAAAAACAGAGCCATTTGGCCATGTTGTTTGGCAGTCAAAGTGTATGTATAGACAGTTCATTAACTTTCTGTTCTGAATATACAACAAAAGGAATTGAGAGGTGATATACCTAAAGTAAAGGGAATTTTGTCCTTTGACAGTTGTTACAAGAAAATTTGCCCCCATTGGATGATTTGCCTTACCTTTTGATCTGGTGAGAATTGTACCATTTTGGATTATGCATCACTTTCTGTCTTGGTGACAATGGCCACAAGTACAAATAAAAAGGGAGAATCTCCCCAAGGGGGTTACAGACAGCAGTAACAAAGGGTTTTGCATACTCTTTGCATTTTTAATCATCATTGATGTGGGATTATGTCTATTTTTTGAGCCTGCTTTGGGATTGGGGTTTAGAGCTTTGGTTAAGGTTAGGATTTAGGAGAAACTGTAAAGGTTTGATTTTTTTTTCAGTTTATAACTTAAAATTAATAATATTAAAAGAAATAAACATTTTATACACTCATGACACTAGCTTCAAAGAGCAATATATGTCTTCTAAAAAGACACACAGCAGCAACTGTGTGCTTTTGGGGCATCTCTCTAATTAAAATTTTCAAATGGACCCATCTAAACAGAGCAATTAAAGAGTGGGGGGTGAGGGGATGAGACACTGATCTGACTTACTGAGATGGGTGTGTACATTTTAGCTTGGGCTATTGAGCTCTTTAAACAACTTTTTTTTGTTTTTTTTATTTAGCAAGGCAAGACTGGCCCATTAAAACTCAGCTCACAGTTCCACCTGCTGACTAGTTTCCCTGTATGCTTTTTATATTTATCTAATAAAAGAAGATTTGTGAGCGAGCTTCTAATTCTGGATGCCTCTTTTTATTTTATTCTATTCACTTCTTGAAAGAAGACTAATGCCCCGTACACACGGTCGAACATTCCGACCACAAAATCTGTCGGATTTTTCTGACGGATTTTGGCCGAAACTTGTGTTGCGTACACACGGTCGCACAAAGTTGTCGGAAAATCGAATCGTTCGGAATGAGGTGACGTACAAAGCGTACGACGGGACTACGTAGAGGCCAGTAGCCAATATCTTTCGTCTCCAAATTATTTCTGAGCATGCGTGGCACTTTGTGCATCGGAATTCTCTACATGCAATTGGAAAAAGTCTGATCGGATTTTGTTTTAGATCCATCTCTCAAACTTTTTCCGTCGGAAATTCCGACAGAAAAAGTCCGATAGAGCCTACATACGATCGGATTTTCCAACAACATAATCCAATCTGACTTTTTCCGTTGGAATTTCTGACCATGTGTATGGGGCATAAAACACTTTCTGTGAACTGTCAGAGGAAGGAGAAAGCAAAAGTAGGAGTGAGCTATATCATTTTCTTTGTCTTTGTACTGTACGTACCCCTGTATTCATTCCCCAGTTGATATCAGGGGGTCCCCTTATAAAGAAAATGCCCCATAATAAGTCTGTGGGTAACCTCACCACCCAGGCTCTGCAGCCATTGTCGCTGCTATCACCTCTCCCCTGGCCCCGCCTGCTGGGGAGATCACATCACCCGACCAGAGTGCCCTTATATTAGGTAAGTATAAGCATATTTCCTTTGCTGGCTAGTTAGTATATGTAGGGATTGCAATGGGGATTGAGAGAAAGTTTAAGCTTAGTTAGGTTTTCACTGGACGATATGGAAAAATTCCCCCAGGGTTTTTTTTAGCAGCTGGGTAAGTAATTGGAATAAGTAATACAATATAAAAAAAAGTGAATCTTTATTAAACTTGACATATAGTAATAATGTGGCAGTCTGGTACGAGAATATGAACCATTCCAAATACATAAAATGCAAACACAGTATTATACATGGCATTACATATCAGAATGTCAATAGTATAAAAAATACTGACGTGTTTCGACCCGCACAATTAAGGTCTTCTTCAGAGGATTAGTTTGCTGCAAAGAGATTACATTTAGCATGTAAAAAAAAACCTCCAAACCAGAATTCCCTTAAAAGCTGTCAGATGATCCTGCGTGCTCCTCGGCCAGACAGTACCCCGAGGGAAGATGACACTCCAAGAGGTACAGCTTGCAAGAAGTCACACATTCAGGGCATGCCAGGTCGGGTGGTCAGCATCTGCAGCAAATTCCCAGAATGTAAATGAGTGGTATATTAAAAAAAGTATACAAATTGAATGGAATTTTAAAGTTTGCTAACGAATGGTCCGATGGTCCTCCACAATAGCTTATATATAAGTATTATTTCTGTCCTATAATTGTACTATACAAGGTAAGTATTTAATCAAGAATGGATTCAGGATGGCCAGAAAAGGCCAACTATTTTACATATTTGAATGGAAATAATGACAAATAGTGTAGATGGGAAGGTGCAAGAAAAAGATGAATGGGTGAAGTGAGGGAATTGAAAAAATTGACAAGCAAGAAAGAGAAAAAAAAATGAAAAGGGAAGCACCAGGAGAAAAGAGAAAGAAGGAAATGAGATGGTGCTAGCTGTTACCCCCTTCATGACCAAGGTTTGTTTTTCTATTCGGCACTGCTCTACTTCAACTGGCAAGTGTGCGGTCATGCAATGCAATGCTATATACCCAAACAAAGTTCATATAATTTTTTCAGACAAACAGAGCTTTCTTTTGGTGATATTTGATCACCGCAGTTTTTTTGTCTATTTTTTTACACAATAAATTAAAAATGACCAAACATTTTCTGCTTTAACCACTTACGGATCACCCACCTCATTATACGGCGGTACTTTGAAGTGGAATATAATTGTTATGGCAGCAGCTTGCTGCTCTAACCCCGGTATCCACTTTTCAGCGGCTGGTCCACTTTCAGATAAGAGGTGTCTCTGCAGCGGATTCACTGCAAGATCACTTTTATCGGTGGCAGGAGAGGGGCCCCTCCCGCCGCTCTCTGGTGCCCTCCGCCACTTGCGGAGGTGATCGCGTCCTCTTCTGTGTTAGGTATGCAACTGAGTGAGGGGAAGATGGCCCACACTCGGCTCCATACAATTGCAGGGCGGAAGTGACGTCAAAACTCTTATGCCCCATACACACGGTCGGACATTCCGACCACAAAATCCGTCTGATTTTTTCTGACGAATTTTGGCCGAAATTTGTCTTGCATACACCCGGTCGCACAAAGTTGTCGGAAAATCCGATTGTTCGGAACGAGGCGACGTACAAAACGTATGATGGCACTACATAGAGACCAGTAGCCAATAGCTTTCGTCTCCAAATTTTTTCTGAGCATGCGTAGCACTTTGTGCGTCGGAATTCTCTACACACAATCAGAAAAAGTCAGATCGGATTTTGTTGTCGGAAAATTTTAGATCCAGCTCTCAAACTTTTTCCATCGGAAATTCTGACAGAAAAAGTCCGATAGAGCCCACACACAATCGGATTTTCCCACCGTGTGTCTGGAGCATTAAACAATGTCATAGCTCTTTGTCGTTTTGTTTTAATTGCAAGTTTTTTTTCTATTACAAGGGATGTTTACAATAAAAGTGACACATTTCTTTTTAAAAAAAGAACAGTGAAAAAATTAAAAGTGAAATAAATAAGAAAATTTTATTTTATTTTTTTAATGCACCTAGTCCCGCCGAGCTCGCGCGCAGAGGCAAACGCATACATGAGCAGCTCAAGCATATGAAAACGATGTTCAAACCACACATGTGAGGTATCACCGTGATCGTTAGAGCAAGAGCAATAATTCTAGCCATGGATCTCCTCTGTAACTCAAAGGAGATTTTTAAGGGTAAAAGTTTGTCGCCATTCCACGAGTAGACGCAGTTTTGAAGCGTGACATGTTGGGTATCAATTTACCCGGCGTAACGTCATCTTTCATAATATAAAAAATAATTGGGCTAACTCTACTATTGTCTTATTTTTTAATTGAAAAGAGTGTATTTTTTCCAAAAAAAGTGCGCTTGTAAAACCGCTGCACAAATACGGTGTGACAGAAAGTATTGTAACAACTGCTATTTTATTTTCTAGGGTGTTAGAATATATATATATATATATATATATATAATGTTTGAGGGTTCTAAGTAATTTTCTAGGAAAATAAAATATTTTAACTTGTAAACAACAAGTCTGAAAAATAGGCCTGGCAGACTATAATTTTAATGGTTGGTTTATTTTAACAGCGAGAGAGATAATAACAACAAAAATATCCAGAAAAACACACTTCAAAAAAGTTATAAATTGATTTGCAAAACATGACTTAGAAAACCCTTGTTGGCAATCACAGAGGTCAGACGTTTCTTGTAGTTGACCACCAGGTTTGCACACATTTCAGGAGGGATTTTGTTCCCATCCTCTTTGCGGATCCTCTCCAAGTCCTTAAGGTTTCAAGGCTGACATTTGGCAACTCAAACCTTCAGCTCCCTCCACATATTTTCTATGGGATTAAGGTCTGGAGACTGGCTAGGCCACTCCAGGACCGTAATGTGCTTCTTCTTGAGCCACTCCTTTAGTGGGATAGTGGGATTGTGATAGTGTGGTGGACAATCTGACACTAAATGATGCCAGGAGGGAACTGATTAGCTGCCACGGACATCACCAGTGACACTAATACACTGATCAGTGCTAATACAATACACTGTCACGGTACTAATGACACTGCATTGGAAAGGGTTAACATTTAGAGGCAATCAAAAGATTAACTGTGTGCCTACAAAGTTTACTGTGTGTGCTGTGTTGTGTTTTTGCAAGGAGAAAAAAATGGCACATTGCCACTCTCAGAAGAGAGCTCTGTGTTGTTTACCTACAGAGGGCTCTCTTCTGTCATTTGCTCAGCTGATCAGCAAATAGCAGCACAGCTGGGGCGTTGGGCATATGTACACGCCCCCTACTTGGAAGAAGCGGATCGGGTACATGTACGAGATCTGGAGCAGAGGGGCCACTTTGTCGCAGTATATCTGAGGTAGGTGGTTAACAGAAAAAAATAAATAAAAGATGTAGAATTAAAATTAAAAAAAAAAACCTCGAAAGA
Source organism: Lithobates pipiens (assembly GCF_037356315.1). NCBI lineage: Eukaryota > Metazoa > Chordata > Amphibia > Anura > Ranidae > Lithobates > Lithobates pipiens. The sequence goes on along the minus strand of NW_027507787.1, from coordinate 151,065,625 downwards.
CCACTTGGTCTTCTTCTGCTGTCACTCGTCTATATTTCTTTAAAAGGCCATGGATATTTTTGTGCTTGACGTTAGAACATATAGGATTGGGAGCAGGAATTAGACCGGTGGTTAGATTGCTTGTACTCAACATCATCAGCAAGGGTGAAAGTTAACAAAGTCCTCTCGGAGGCTATTCAGATCTGTGATGGAATGAAGCAGGGCTTCCCCTTGTCACCACGAATATTCATATTGACACTTGAGCCACTTCTAAGAGCTATCAGAGTGCACCCAGATATTAAGGGTATTAGAATTAAGGCCTGTGAACATAAATTGGCTGCGTACGCAGACAATTTAAAAATTTTCACCACGTCATCAACTGTCTCTCTTTTTTATCTCTTCTTTCAGAACTCAATAGATATGGTTAACTGTGCAAATATAAAATTAACTATAGCAAATCGGAAACCATGGGTATTGAGCTACCAACCCAGACCAGACAACAATTCAATTTTAGGTGGACGGATTCTCATATATGCTATCTGGGAATGAATATCCCCCACAATCTTGATAGGGTGTTTGAATTAAATTTCTCACCCCTCCTCTGAAAATATAAAGTAGACTTCCATTGATGGGATAAAGAAACGTTCACATGGTTTGGTCAATTTAATGCCCTCAAAATGAATATCATGCCGCGTCCTACATACTTATTCCAGACATTTCCCTCTAAACTCCCACGTAGTTTTCTGTCTGATTTACGGATGAGATTTACATAGTTTGTTTGGTCAGGCAAACCCACCAGACTCCGCAGATCTATTATGCCGCTCCCTAAAGTTATGGGGGGTATGGGTTTCCCAGACCTGGTGAAATACCATGAAGCTTCGCATTTAATTAGACTAATGGAGTGGTGTGAGACGACAAAGCCCAAATTATGAACAGGCGACAGTAGATTCAGTTTTGGCGGGACTGCCATGGACATCTCTGCAGTCTTTGAGAATGAGGAAGTGTCTAGAGGAGATAGTATGTATCGTAGGGTGACACTACGAACACACCAATATTAATGTGGCAACATCCCGATATGGGTTACATAAGGAAAAAAGACTAATATTAGGTTGACTTTATACGGCACATGAGTATTCAATCTAAAAAGTATTAGAAATATTTTTTTATTTAATCATCAAAAATGTCATACACATCAAACAATCACATAGGTACAGCAATTATTTACATAAAACATAGTGTTGCTCGACCCATATTGACTGACCACTGATATTCTCCAGTAAAGTATATAATACAATAGTTAACAATACAAAGCCATTGCTTTGGTCTCCAGTAGTAGAAAAATATTCAGAGTCCCAGAGAGTGGTGTCAGGTATGTGGGTCCGTATTTTTAGTTAGCAAGATAGCTCGACATGTTCCGTGCTAGTTTAGCGCTTCTTCAGGAGAAATTTGCGCGTAGGATTTGAAAAGCTCTAAGTATAAACATTTTTCAGCTTGCTGGTAAGGAAGCAAAAGATGCTGTGGAAATGTTCAGTACCAAACGTATCACTGAATATTGAAAAAGATAGTATATACTGGACACTTAGATCAAATGGCCAGACCAAAGTATCACCCGCTAAATTGCAATCTCCTGAAGGAGAGTAAACACCTTCACCATAACTGAATCCTGCTGCATCAATGCAACTTACGCCGTAGGTATAGCTCTGTCATTGATGCAGCAGGATTTAGTTATGGTGGAGGTGTTGTTCACTCTCCTTCTCCTGATTTTGGGTACCTATGCATTTTACTGGGCTTGAGGGACTAAAAATTCACGGCAATTCGGAAACTAAACAGGTTTCTACTTATCCACTTTGTGGTAAATCCCCAGCTCATGTCCAGCAGAGATATTGAGGCACAAACTGAACTTGATTTCTTTTGTCGAGCAATTGTCCACTTACCTTCGGTCACTGCCAGTGGACCATCGTAGGTTACGCCAACTTACACCGCTAGAACAGATATGATCCGACGGGAATCAACTCCCTCCCTCGTTTTCTCATTTTTATGCCCTCTAATCAGGGTGACCTTTCAGACTTGCCTTTCCTACAAAAATGAGAAAGTGACAATCGAGTCATGTTTTCCCAGCCCCAAAAGAACAAAATTGTTATGTTCGCCCATAAAGCTTCCTTGACAAGCAGGTAACAGGAGGGAGGTTACAAGCTTTTAACATGGTGGTACACAATGCCGTCTAAATTACACAAGATATACGGCATTGTGTACCACCATGTTAAAAGCTTGTAACCTCCCTCCTGTTACCTGCTTGTCAAGGAAGCTTTATGGGCGAACATAACAATTTTGTTCTTTTGGGGCTGGGAAAACATGACTCGATTGTCACTTTCTCATTTTTGTAGGAAAGGCAAGTCTGAAAGGTCACCCTGATTAGAGGGCATAAAAATGAGAAAACGAGGGAGGGAGTTGATTCCCGTCGGATCATATCTGTTCTAGCGGTGTAAGTTGGCGTAACCTACGATGGTCCGCTGGCAGTGACCGAAGGTAAGTGGACAATTGCTCGACAAAAGAAATCAAGTTCAGTTTGTGCCTCAATATCTCTGCTGGACATGAGCTGGGGATTTACCACAAAGTGGATAAGTAGAAACCTGTTTAGTTTCCGAATTGCCGTGAATTGCCCAGGGCTCGGACACCTGTGGCACTGTGGGGAGGCAGTGGAAACTCTTCTACAAACTCTTCTACACATTTTTACACAAAGTTTCCGAATTGCCGTGAATTGCCCAGGGCTCGGACACCTGTGGCACTGTGGGGAGGCAGTGGAAACTCTTCTACACATTTTTTGGGAATGCTCAAAACTAACCAGTTTCTGGAAAGATGTTGAAACTACAATTGAGACCCTGACGGGAGTTTCCCTTGGCAGGAACCTGGCAGCATATTTACTCAATGTTACTCCCTTAACTAACAAAAAATGTATAAAATTCATTACTCAGACATCTACTTGTACGGCTGCCAAAGCCTGTATTTCAGCCTTATGGAAGAGTACATGCCCTCCCACAACGGCTCACTGGCGGACTAGACTGGCGGAAATGTAGGTAATGGAAATCCACCATGGCTTTGAAGGAGCAGGAGGATAAGTATTGGAAGATTTGGAGTCCTTATTTCTTGTACAGGTATCAGACACCGCTTGCGTCTCAGTTTCCATAGTTTTTTCGATATGCTGGAAGGGTGTACTGGATCAAGAAGGGTGCTATCTGCTGGTGAAAACTCATTCCACCCACTCCCCCAATCCCTCTCCTTCCCCTATTAAAAAAAAAGTCCCCATTCTTTTCTAACACTCACTTTCTATCTTATCTTTGGAGTCTATATTCCGTATTCTATACTGCAGTGTGTTTTCTGGGACCGAATATTCGGTTCCATCTATACAAATATGTGTAAAAGTATTTTTGGGGAATTGGTTACTTGTTATGTAAAACCATCCTAATTTGTTTGTAAAATCGGGAACACCTGGAATGATTATTTTTTTTGACTCGGTCAGATGAGCTATACAGGTTTTTAGATTGACTGTGTTGGGATCATGGATGTTACTTTGTACTATTGTATTACTCTTTATTGTTGTATCAAATTCCTTGATTTCTAAACAAATAAAAATACATTTAAAAAAAAAAAAAGCATGTGGCCTGTTAAGGCTCATTGAGGGGAATCTACATGCTTACTGCCCCTTTTTTCCTTGCCACCCTTGCTGCATGCCTAGATTCTGGTTTGAATCTTAAGGAGAACCCACATCACCTATGAAAGACTACATCATACTGTTCCTTTACACCGTGTGAAACTTTAGGGCATCATCCAAGCATGTAATTTACAGGATTTGTATAATGTTGACCCTTATAACCTAGATATACGGCAAGGCTGTCCTGCTGCACCAGATCATGTAGTTAGTACGTGAGCAGGAACTTGGGGACAGCGACCCGACCAAGCTGTGATTAAACACAGCACATGTTGATCAGTGGGTGCCAGCCAATAGATCCTGGAACCCGCTGATATCTGAAAACCACACAGGACAGGGTTCTGCCGGGGAAGTGCTGGATTTCTTTTTCCCCACAAAGCAGGGAATGAACTCCATTACTTCTCTTAGTGAAAGCATCACGCATAGTGTACACAAAAACTGGCTAGGCACACATTTAACCCCTTGATTGCCCTAGATATTTAACCTCTTCCCAGCCAGCGTCATTAGTACAGTGACAGTGCATATTTTTAGCACTGATGATCACTGTATTAGTGTCACTGGTTCCCACAAAGTGTCAAAAGTGTCAGTTAGTGTCTGATTTGTCCTCCACAATCCCGTTATAAGTCCCTAATCGCTACCATTACTAGTATACATTTTTTTTTAATAATTAAATTCCAGTATACATAGCATTGTTGGTAGATGCTATAACATTTGCGCAAACCAATCAATATACGCTTATCTGCACTTTTTATCAAAAATAAGTAGCAGAATACATATTGGCCTAAATTCATGAAGCAATTCGATTTTTTAAAACTTTGATGTTTTATGTTTTATAGCAGAAAGTAAAAAAATATTGTTTTTTTTTCAAAATGGTCTCTCTTTTTTTGTTTATAGGACAATACAAAAAACGCAATGGTGATCAAATACCACCAAAAGAAAGCTCTACTTGTGGGAAAAAAGTACATGCATTTCATTTATGTACAATGTTGCATGACTGCACAATTGTCAGTTAAAGTAACGCAGTGCCGTATTGCAAAAAATGGCCTGGTCATGAAGGGGGGGGGGGGTAAATCTCCAGGAAGTCAAGTGGTTAAGGTGCATGAAAAGGCCCTACATCACCGAATCATTTTTTTTTTCTTGGTACATGCCCTTCATGGCTCTGCCAAGCTCCTGATGACCTTTTTAAAAAAAATAGTATGGTGTCAGCTCTAGTCTACATCTAAGTAAGGATATAGTATTTTTACTGTTCTTTTTAACCACGTTAGCTCCGGATGATTTACCCCCTTCACGACGAGGACATTTTTTGCAATAAGGCACTGCGTTACCTTAACTGACAATTGCAAGTTTTTTGCAATGCTGTACCCAAGTAAAATTTCATTTTTTCCACACAAATAGAGCTTTCTTCGTGGTATTTGATCACCTCTGCGGTTTTTATTTTTTTGCGTTATAAACAAAAAACACTGACAATTTTCAAAAAAACAACAACAATATTTCTTAGTTTCTGCTATAAAACATATCCAATAAAAAAAATGTAATAATTCAAATGTCTTCATCAGTTTAGGCCGATATGTATTCTTCTACATATTTTTGATAAAAAAATTGCAATAAGCGTACATTGATTAATTTGCGCAAAAGTTATAGTGTTCACAAAATAGGGGATAGATTTATTGCTTTTTTATTATTGTTTATTTTTCTACTAGTAATGGCGGCGATCTGCAATTTTTATCAGGACTGTGATATTGCGGCAGACAAATTGGACACCTTAGACACATTTTTGGGACCATTGACAATTATACAGCGATCAGTGCTATTAAAATGCACTGATTACTGTAAAAATGTCACTGGCAGGGAAGGGGTTAACACTAGGGGGCGATCAAGGGGTTAAATGTGTTCCCTCTCTGTGTTTCAACTGAAGGGAGGATGGGGCTTGCTAGGGGAAGAGAGAGATCTGTGTTCATACTTTGTATGAACACACGATCAGTCTCTCCTCCCCTCAGAGAACCGGGATCTCTTTGTTTACACAGAGGATCATGCTCTGCTTCAGTATGTCAAAATACATGTTGGCATTTATGGTTCCCTCAATGAACTGAAATAACTGCCCCAGTTATTTTGAGGGGACAGCAAATTTACACTGTTATACAAGCTGTACACTCACTACTTTGCATAACTTGTAGCAAAGTGTCATTTCTTCAGTGTTGTCACATGAAAAGATAGAATGAAATACAGGGTGAGGGTGTACTCACTTTTGTGAGATACTGTGTATATATATATATATATTTATATATATATATATATATATATATATTCTTTTTTTTCAGCAGATACACACAATAAAATGGCGGTCATTGCAAAATTTTATGTCAGACGGTATTTGCGCAGCGGCCTTTCAAATGCATTTTTGGGGGGAAAAATTGCACTCAACTGAATAAAAAAAAAACCAGTAAAGTTAGCCCAATTTTATTTTTATTTTTTTTGAGAAAGATGATGTTATGCAAAGTAAGTAGATACCTAACATGTTACGCTTTAAAATTGCATGCACTCGTGGAATGGCAACAAATTATGGTATATAAAACTCTCCATTACAGGAGGTCTTTTGCTAGAATTATTGCTCTCGCTCTAATGATTGCAGCGATACCTCGTATGTGTGATTTGAACACGGTTTACATTTGTGGGCGCAACTTGTGTATGCATTTTCTTTGGCGCGCGAACATGCGGGGACAAAGGGGCTTAAAAAAATATGTTTTTCTTATTCATTTATTTATTTATTTATTTTAGTTTTACACTGTAAAAAAAAAAAATTTGATCACTGTTATTGCTGTCTCAAGGAATGTAAACATCCCTTGTGACGTTAATAGACAGTGACAGGTACTATTTATGGAAAGATCTGGGATCTAAAAGACTCCAAATCCCTTATCTGCACTTCAAAGTATTCAAAATGACAAAATGTTTTTGAATACTTAGAATATTTTTTTAATCTGTGCCATTGGTTAGCGAGTAAACCGGAAGTGGCGTTATGACGTTGCTTCTGGGCTGCTACATTGGAGACTCAATCGAAGCCAATTTTGACTTTGTTCAGGTCTCCAGCCAGCTGGCAGACATGCCAGCTGGTCGCTCTGGTCTCCCGGTGGAACGGGAGACCCGGGTGGAGCGGCGGAAGGTGGCGGGAAAGTGGGAATGTCTTCTCCCGCTGCTTGTAATAACGGCCAAGCAGCTACTTAGCCGCATCGGTTGTTATCACATGAAAGCCAACCCTCCGCTTTAAAAAATGGTACTGGGGTGGTACCATGACGTCACTACAGCCACCTTCCTTGTTTCATGTATGATATGCTGTATGCCTCACATCCTAGCACTGGGGTTGCAGTGCTATATTTGTAAGTAACATTTTTATCATTATTAGTTAAAATGGAGAGCACTATATATGTCTCATTGATTTTACATGAACCATGACTGCATAAGAGATTTATCATATTGCTGCTACATAATTGAAGCTGGATTTCGATCGCTGGATTGGCCATTAAACAGACTTGCATCTTATGATTGCCCCAGTGGGGACTGCTTGAATGACCTTTCTGTTAATTCAGATGTCCACGGATTAAGGTGAGCGGCCTGTACCTACGGTGGTGGAAGCACAGAAAAGGATGTACACTAATTACGATTGTCTTGAGCACCCTGATCATCATTGAAGTGTTTACTCTCGACTGCTGGTGTCTTCATTTATATCATGCTTTGCTTTCCATTGTCTCATATCTGGGAATTTTTTTGCGTTTTATAGCAGTTAGCTATCATCTTTATGCATTTTTAGTCACATTTTTAGCACTGCACTATTTTGTATTTTAGGTACCGGCATGATGCCTCTAGCTGCACGCATCACCCCAGTACAACCACTTCTCCAAAATGACATGCATGTACAGTTGTGTAAAAAAAGTATTCACCACTTGCTGATTTTTTATTTTTTTGCTAATTTTTCCACGCTTAAATGATTCAGATCATCAAACAAATTTTAATATTAAACAAAGATAACCTGAGTAAATCCAAGATGCAGTTTTTAAATTATTATTAAATTTATTAAGGGAAAAAAGCTGTTGAAACCTGCCTGTCCCTATGTGAAAAAGTAATTGCCCCCTCCCATGCTGAATCATAAATGAACTGTGATTAACCACAATTTTTTGGAAAACTGAGTTAAATTTCACTTTTTCACTTGCCACACCCAGGCCTGATTACTGCCAGACCTGTTGAATCAAGAAATCACATAAATAGAAGCTGTCTGACAAAGTGAAGCACGCTAAGCCCTTGTACACACGGTCGGAGATTCCGACAACCAAATCCGTCGGATTTTGTCAGACGGATTTTGTCCGAAACTGTTGTATGCACACGGTCGGACGAAGTTGTCGGGAAATCTGATCGTTCAGAATGTGATGACGTAATTTCGTTACGACGGGACTACGTTCAGGCTAGTAGCCAATAGCTTTGATGTAGGAATTTGATCTGAGCATGTGTGGCACTTTGTCCGATCGTAATTCTCTACACATGATCGGAGTATGTCCGATCGGAGCATTTTGTCTGAAAATATTTCCAGCAAGTTGGAAAATTTGGTCAGACGGATATTCCGACGGAAACAGTCCGATTCAGACCACACACAGTCGGAATATCCGACAAAACGCTCCGATCGGACACATTCCGTCGGAATCTCCAATCATGTGTACAAGGGCTAACAGATCACAAAAAGCCACACATCATGCCACAATCTAAAAAAATGTAAGAACAGATTAGAAACAAAGTAATGTACATGTATCAGTCTAGGAAGGGTTTCAAAGCCATTGCTAAGGCTTTGGAACTCCAGTGATCCAGGGGGAGAGCCATTATCCACAAATGGAGGTAACTTGGAACAGTGGTGAACCTTCCTAGGAGTGGCTGGCCTACAAAAATGACCACGACTCATCCAGGGGGTCATAAAAGAACCCAGAACACCATCTAAAGAACCACAGGCCTCACTTGCATCAGGTAAAATCAGTGTTCATGATTCAACAATAAGAAAGAGACTGAGCTAAAATGGCATCCATGGGAGAGTTCCAGGCAAAAGCCACTGCTAACCAAAAAGAACACAAAGGGGGTTATTTACTAAAGGAAAATCCACTTTGTACTGCAAGTGCACTTGAAAGTGCAGTCGCTGTAGATCCGAGGGGGACATGTAAGGAAAATAAAAAAACTGCATTTTAGCTTGCACATGATTGGATGATAAAATCAGCAGAGCGTCCACTCATTTCAGATCTATCCCTTAAATTTAGAGCGACTGCACTTCCAAGTGCACTTGCAGTGCAAAGTGGATTTGCCTTTCGTAAATAACCCCCAAAGGCTCATCTCACATTTACCAAAAAACATATTAATTATCCCCAAAACTTTTAGGCAAATATTCTGTGGACTGATGAGACAAAAATTTTACTTTTTCGAAGGTGTGTGTCCCGTTACATCTGGCATAAAATTAATAGAGTATTTCATAACAAGAACATTATACCAACAGTCAGACATGGTGATGGTAGCGTGATGGTCTTGGGCTGCTTTGCAGCTTCAGGATCTGGACAACTTTCCATAATTGATGGAACCATGACTTCTGTGCTTTACCAGAAAGTCCTAAAGCCATCAGTTCATGAATTCAAGCTCAAGTGCACTTGGGCTATGCAAACTGGACAATGATCCGAAACACAACAGCAAGTTCATCTGCAAATGGTTCAAAGCAAAATTTAGGTTTTGGAGTGGCCTAGTTAAAGCATGGACTTAAATCCAATTGAGATGCTGTACTAGGACCTTATACAGGCCGTTCATGCTGGAAAACCCTCCAATGTGGCTGAATTAAAACAATTCTGCAAAGAAGAGTGGGCAAAAATTGCTCCACAGCAATGTGAAAGATGCAATGGGTGTTATTTAAGAAAGGCAAATCCACTTTGCACTACAAGTGCAAAGTCCACTTGAAATTGCACTGCAAGTGCACATGGAAGTGCAGTCGCTTTAAATTTACGGGGTAGATCTGAAAAGAGGGGAAGCTCTGCTGATTTTCTCATCCAATCATGTGCAAGCTAAAATGCTGTTTTTTATTTTCCTTGCATGTCCTCCTCGGATCCACAGTGACTGCACTTCAAGTGCACTTTCAACAAAACATGGCTAAATGCAAGTCACCAGGTTTACACACGTTTACAGGCTGTTACAGGCATTTGGCATTTCAAATGCCTGTGAACATCCGTCCTGAACACATTGTTTTGCATTCCAAAAGATGCTTCTAAACTCAACTGCCTAAAAATGACTATAAACGACCCTGTGTACATGTACTGATAAGATAATAGAGGAGAGTTCAGGGGCAGCTGAAAAAAAACACCCAACTGCTCCTAAACGTCCGTTTACCAGCAGCATTTACTTTTTCACATAAAGCCAGGCAGGTTTGAACAGCTTTTTTGCCTTAATAAATTAAACCATCATTTAAAAAACTGCATTTTGTGTTTACTCGGGTTATCTTTGTGTGATAATAAAACTTGTTTGATCTGAGTCATTTAAGTGTGACAAATATGCAAAAAAATAAAAAAATCTGAAAGGGGGCAAATACTTTTTCACACAACTGTATGTGATTTTGCATGAAGTGGTTCAAATTTCTTACCTTTAAGATGCTTCTCAGGAATTGACTGCAAGGTTTTTAAACAATGTTAGAGTGAGCCTGTCCCAAGTCTGCCCTTGTTTTCATACAATGCAAGAAGCTCTGCCTCTATGTCTTAAGACAGACCGTGTTCAGATCTAGTTACAAATGATAATGACGTAACTGCACAGTACAGACAGGGTTAATTATGGCAAACACAGTTATCTAGCCTCCTCAAAAAACAAAAAGAAGTACCTAGGATATTTCTTTGCTGGAGGGTCCACAATAGAACATCTAAGAAAGGTAAGCTGCCATTTTAAAATATCTTATTTTTAAGTTATGCTATGTCAATTGGGACATGTAACAAATATAAAGTAAGTGTTATCTCAATTTGGTTTCAAAAGTGGACATATACATTAAAGCTAGACATGTGCCGGGAGTGCCCATGCTCGGCCTGCCTGAGCAGATGTGCCTCTGAGCTGCTCCACACACCCCCCAGCAATTGCAGCGATAATTAGCGGCCCGCACCTCACTCATTGCCCTTGATCCTGCGGTGAGGACCAGGAACAAGCTGGATGCCACATCGACTGGGTGGAAAGCCCCAGAGCGGCTCCCGCTATCCGTCCCGTACTGCTCACAGGGATTCCAAGATAGCGACTGGCTACAATGCACAAGGGACACCGGCTTCAGGAGGAGAGAAGCCGCTCCCACAGAGGAAGACCCCTAAAGATGGCAGAAATCTTATGCAGTCAGCCCAATAGCCAAGAGCTTGACCAGGACAGCACCACAGGTTCCCCTGCTATCCCATCAACTCAACCACAATACTCGGGAGACCCCATACTTTAACCCGCTTTGCTGATCTGCTACAAAGGGAGCTGGTGAAAGCTACTGACAAATTAGCTTTAGACATAAAACAAGATTTCCAGGAGCTGGGGAACCGGCTGGAGAGCATTGAATCAAAGGTAGACGACACAGTCCACAGAGTTTCCCAAAACTTGAATATGATAACTGACTTGCATGACCGTTTGAAGAAGCCTACTCAAAAATCGACGATCTCGAAAACCGCGCTAGGCGCTATAACTTTCGTATAAGAGATATTCCTGGAAAACGTGAAGGACATCACTTCCATCACTTATTCCCTAATGCAAGCTGCAGTGCCGGACATTGATGAGATTCATATTGAAATTGATTGCATCCATAGGGCTCTGGTCATTCCAAAACCTGGCGCCCCCCCAGGGATGTTATCATAAAACCGCACTTTTTCTGGATCAAAGAAGCAGTGATGCGTCATGCCCGAGAAAATCCAGATCTGGAAAAAGATGGTCTCAAGATTCAAATATTTATATATCCCAGGCCACAATTCAAAAGAGGCAATCGCTTAAACCTTTGTTGCTACCGCTGATTTAACGTGACATTCGCTATAGATGGAACTATCACTTCAAACTCCAATTTCTAACAGCAAGTCCTATTCTTTTTCTACATTTGCTGAGGGTGAAACAATCCTACTGAAGATGGGCTTCATTTCCCATAGCCCATCATCACGGAACCAGCATGGAACTGGTGAAAACCCCCTCCCCCGCTCTCCCCTCTTTGGTCATCAAAGCCGACGAAGAAATCAGCCACTTCCTCTCATGCATCTTGAAAAACTAGCTCCATACTATTGGACGGACCTTTTGTTCAATGCGGCGGCTTCTCAGTGGTCCCATAGCGGGACATTAGCCACTGCTCCAGCCTTTTTGTTAACTTTGATGTAACATACATCTGCTGCTTAACGGTTTGAGCTGACCTTGAACTTTTTGGTTAATTGCGGCTAACAGACATGTTTTCTTTTTTAGGTTAGACACTTTTTTTTTAACGTCCATCCCATTATATGTTATGTTATGGTTATTCTACTATGTGGCTCTATTAGTTCCCCAGGGTGGGGTTATGGTACCAAAAATGTACTTAAATGTGCCTTTATTGCTAGGGGGTGGCTATGAGCTCTCCTCACTCGAAGGACTCTTCTCATCACCTGTTTTTGGTGAAGACTCCTCCGCTCTCTGAGCTTCGGCTCTGAGACATTTGAATTGTTCACTAATTGTTATACATGACTTTCCACATGTCTATGCCATGTCACTTGGTGCCGGGGGTTTCCTGGCCCGACTACCCTATTATTTTTTTGTTCTTTTTTCTTTTTTTCTCTCCCTATTTTTGCTTTAACTTCTCCTACCACTGTTGTTTCCTGAGGGTTGCCTGGAGATTCTCCTGGTGTTTCTGGATTTGAAGTTTCGCAGATTGGTGGGTGAGTCTGTTTATCATTGATTATGACTGTTTGCTATGTCTAGTGTAAGGTCTATCTCCCAAAATATCCATCTGCTCTCTCATAATATTCAGAGTTTCATGTCACCCGCTAAACGGGTTAAGGCTTTCACATACTACCAATCCTTGGGGGCAGACATGTTGCTCTCCAGCGGACGCACTTTACCTACCTATTTACCCCTCGATATCTCCATAGTGATTATCCTCTCTGCTATTATGCGAATGCGTCAGTGAGAAAGAGGGGAGTAGCCCTCTGCTTCTCTAAACACTTATTATTCACTGAAACCAAAGTTCTTAAGGAAGAAAATGGGCATTACCTTCTAGTTAAAGGCCATCTGGGGGAAACATTGGTTACCTTCCTAATTTATTACGCTTCCAACACTAAGCAAACCGTGTTCTTTCACTCCCTCTTGCGGTCCATGGCTCCCGAATTTGAAGGCAAAATCATTCTAGCGGGTGACTCTAACCTAGCCCTGGATCTTTTTAAAGACAAATCACATGCCGCAGGGCTCCAACACCCTCCTAAACAGAGTCACAAATTCGCACAACTGCTTTATCACTATGATTTAGTGGATGCTTGAAGGGAAGCAAACCCCACCGCTAGAGATTACTCTCATTATCTAAGGGCACATGGACACTACTCACATATAGACCACATATTTCTCCTCTCTGGGCTGCTACCTAAATTGAAGTCTGCTAAGATATTATCAACCCCTTGGTCGGACCTCACCAGTAGGACAACAAATCCTCATTGGCGATTAAATGAATCCTCAGTGACGAATCTCACTGTCTTGAGATTTCCAATTATCCACAAACCTACTTCGACATTAACATCCCAGGAAACACATCCCCTGCTATTAACTGGGCCACACACAAATCTTCTGTCCGGGAAGCCTTTATTCAATTGTCCTCCAGACTCAAAAAGGCCCACACTGAATTGATCTCTGCCAAAACCAGGAAATTTGAAGCATTAACCAAACAACATAAACACTCTCCGTCCACTAATCTATTTATTAAAATAGAACTATCCCGTTTGGAACTTAACATCTGCCTTACCACTAGGGCCGAGAAACAACTAAGATGGACAAACCACAAGTTTTTCACTTGGCGAGACCGCCCGCGTTCTTTATTAGCACACAAGCTTACCCCCAGGCACTCTCACCGGGCAGTCCCTAAAATTTGATTATCAGGAGGCCATCTCTCTCATGACTCCCAAAAAATTATTCGGGAGTTCCACGATTTTTACGCGGATCTATATAAAAGTCCTTGGAACGGCCCCTCCACCCATTAGGGAATTCTTGGGGACACTCCCCCTCCTGTCCAGCGCAGATGAACATAAAGATCTAATGGACCAACCTTTTACGAGCGAGGGGATCCATTGGTTCCACATATGGCCCTTTATTTTAATTCCCTGCGGGATGGAAGTGCGGTCCCTTTGGATGAAAATAAGGCATACATCAGTGTTATCCCTAAACCCAACAGAGACACTACGGACATTCATAACTACCTCCCAATTTCGTGAATAAACTGCGATTTAAAGATCCTTCCGAAAATTTTGGCCTCTCGCCTTAATACCTTTTTAGAGCATTACATTCATAAAGACCAATCTGGATTTATCACAGGACGTCAGACCCTAGATCAAATTCGTAGATCCATAACCCTGATCTCAGCAGCGTGTTCCAACTGGGATACTCCACTAACCCGGGAACTCCTGCTCTTATCACTGGACCTTAACCTCCCTGGCGGTACGATTATTTCGGATTTTAGGTGCTAAAAGCGGTACCATTATTTTGCATGAAAATTTGGCGTTTTATATTGTAGTCCTGTAATTCTTAGGAATAACTCTCTTAAATCTGTCCAAACCAGAGTCTAGCAGACATCCCGGGTATGATAAAGTTTGAAAAATGAAATCATAAATTATAATATAATAAATAATTATAAATAATTATACCAAATAATAATATAACAATAATAAAAATTATTCAATAATGTAATCAAATCAAAAACACTTTGCTCAGTTGCTCATAATAATATTATAATAATATAACAATAATAAAAATTATTCAATAATGTAATCAAATCAAAAACACTTTGCTCAGTTGCTCAGTGCAGTGAAATTTGCTCAGTTGCAGAATTGTCACTGTCATTACTTTTCAGTATTTGATGACGGATCTCCCCACAAATCGCTATCGCTCAATTCTGCGAGTGATTCTAATTTATTATCGCTGTTTTCTAGCTGGTCTAAAATCATTTTTGATGTACAGTGACAGTTTTGGTTGCTATGGGCAATCTCCAGTTTCCAGGCATAAAGAACAGTTTTTATTATATAAAAGTGCATGCAGGACACTGGGCAGACCACTAGGGACAACGGGGATGTGAAATATTTACATACAGCAATGTAATCTGTAAGATTACATTATACTGTATGTTTACTGTTTGTTTCACTTTTTGAATTTGGCGCCGATCTCCGTGCCCGTGCGTCGCAACGCCCGCAGGGCACGGAGATCGGCGATGTAATGCATCGAGCGAGACACGGCTCGCTCGTACAGCGGGGATACAACGCTGGATCCGAGGGAGAAGGTAAGTAAACCTCCTCCTGGATCCAGCGATGCAGTCCCGAGTCTGGCTCGGGGATACCGCTTTTGGTATGAAAAATCCACCCCGAGTCAGACTCGGGAATACCGTCAGGGGGGTTAATAAGGCCTTTGATAGCCTAAATTGGAACTACCTTTTCCTCACCCTTGAGACCCTAAGGTTTGGCCCTATATTCCTTTCCCTGCTGAAAAGGCTATATAACTCCACAGTAGCCCAAGTTTCCTTTAGAGGTCATAAAACACCACTATTCCCTGCCCAGTGGGGTACGAGACAGGGATGCCCATTCTCCCCTTTATTATTTGCATTGGCAATAGAACCCCTGTCTATGGCGATTCATTCTTACGATATTCACGGTATTCGCTATGGTCAACAGGAACATAAATGTGTATTATTTGCCGATGATTTTCTCATGTACATCACTAATCCCCAAATATCTTTACCTAATTTGCTGTCCCTATTGGATCATTTCTCTTGACTCCCCGGCCTGTCTCTGAATTCTCAAAAAACAGTAGCATTTAATATATCACTACCTTCTGCTGAAGTGCAGACTCTTCAAAATACATATAGTTTCAAGTGGGCTCCACATTCGCTCCTATACCTAGGGGTCCAGCTGACCTCCTCTATAGACATTATATAAAAGGCAAACTTCCCCCCATTATTTAAAAGACTTAAAGAGGATCTTCGTTGTTGGGCAAATTATTCCCTTTCATGGTTTGGCAGAGTCAACTCAATAAAAATGACATTCTTACCTAGACTCCTGTATTACTTTCGGACTTTACAAGTGGCGGTCCCGAGAGGGGACATACAACGTTTACAAGCTTAAGTCCTGCATTCCGTATGGGGTAACAAGAGACCTCAGATACAAAAGCAAACACTTTACACACCTAAACCCATGGGGGGACTTGATCTTACCAATTTACAGGCATATTACCAATCAGCCCAGATAGCTCAGTTAGCCTACACCACAACTAAAGGCTCAGTCCCCCTTTGGGTCGATATAGAAGTACTTGCCTGCCACCCGTTTGCTATAGGATCTTTAATGTGGCTTCCTAGCCGTCTAATCGCAGGCCTCTATCATCCCCCCATATACCACTAGCTCCCATTTTCTGCAACCCAGAGTTTCCACCTGGTCTTACTAAGCAACTGTTCCAGTGGTTGCTCAATAAAGGGCTATTGAGAATCAGAGACTTTCTTAATGGGGATCAACTATATACTATACAACATTTTAAAGACAAGTTTCTAATGCCTCCCACTGAGATATTTTGATACAACCAAATCGCATAGTTTGCCAAATCCAAACTTAATCAAGTGGTGGGCCCCCTTACGCATACAACATCTGAATTGACATGTCAGGCCAGAGGCTTACAGAGAAGTTGGATATCAGCGATATATACTTCTGTTACTGAGCCAGACACAAAGCTTGCTTATATGGACCAGTGGGAAAGGGATTAGAACCTTACCTTTGATCTGACTGATTGGCAAGATATTGCCTATCAGCTTTCCAAAATTTCCATTAGCACCACTCTTATAGAGACCAACTACAAAACACTCCTATGCTGGCACTTGCTACCCACTAGGGTAGCTAAAATTCATCCTTCTACTTCACCAAACTGCTTCCGACGATGCAGACAGTTGGGGACGATGCACCATATCTGGTGGCAATGCCCACTCGTAACTAGATTTTGGATTCGGATTTTCAATTTAATCAACTCAGTGACAGGGGTAAACATTCGCAGATCTCCAGAAGCCGGTCTCTTTCACTAATTACCTGAGGAAACACCCAAAAAATCTGTAAAATTGATTAACTATATATTGTTGGCGGTGAGAATCACAATCGCAAAACACTGGAAACAGACGATAGTTATTCCTATAATTCTTAATTCCTAATATAATTGCTCTTGACCAGGTTAAAAATAAACTCAATTGGATTATGATCAATTATACACCCACTCATATTCTTAACAACAAAACCAAGAAATGTAATAAGATATGGGACCCTTGGATTGATACATTTCAAATCCGTAGTGAACTTCAGGACGATCCTCTCTCTCCCCCTCTTTTCCATTGTTTCTCCCTCTATTCTCTTCTCCTTTTTATTTTTATTTTTTATTTCTAGAAACTTTATACACAATACAGATGCGACCATGAGTCCTGAGATTGTCCTGAAGACCGCAACTAGGACCTCCCGGGACTCTGAATCTCTACCATTCCTTCAGACTGAGATACTCTGGATCATAGCGGGGAAATATTGTTAAACCCGTCAGTTTTTGGATGCATACCAGAGTTTTTACATTCTGTTATTATAACAGCTGATGGATAAGTATTATGGTCATACCGTTTATTTCTCTATATTGTTATGTGATGTTCTGAAAACTTAACGCCAATATGTCTAAGTGTCTGGCTACCCTGAATTTGATTATTCTTTCAATAAAAATATTGAAATATAAAGCTAGACATGTGCGCCGTCAATAAATTCATTTTGTTCTGTTTTGTATTAGCCGTTAATTCGTATTTGGATTCGTACGGAATGCGAATTTTCATTAGGTTCGTTAACTTTTCGTAACAATTACAAACATTCACTATGCTAAATTTATCATTATGAGGGGCTCCCATGAATAATTGTAATTAACGAACATTCTTTTTTTTGTCTGAATCTCCCATCGACTACTAGTACCAGACTCCCACTCCCATATTAAAAAAGGTAATTTTCCCAACCCTCACTCAGCAGCAGAAGAAAACCTCTGATTGGTCAACAAAACACCAATCATGTTTCCGTTGTAACGGAATTTGGATCTGAAATTCATAAATAAAATTTTGTATTTCGTAAAAAATTCGGAAGCATAGCAATTCGTATTTTGCATCCCCCCGAATGTACGAATTTACGGAAATTTGAACGAATTTACGGAAATTCGTACGAATTGAACATGTCTAGTTAAAGCTGAGCTGAATAAGATTTTCTTTCTTATATTCTTTTCTCTCTCTCCAACAAGACCCCAATTCCCTCTGTTTCAGGGAAGTGCCTATTTATCTGGAATGGGAGCGGTAATGTGCTGAGGTCCAGCTTCCTTCTGTGAGTGGGTATACAACCCACTTCAAGCCACTGAATGGCAGCCCTACCCTCATACCAATAGATTCAATGTAAATGTAGTTCAGCTTGCAGCATAGGAAACATATCGTTTGTGATGTGCGCTGCATCTCCAAATCCTCCCCCTGGTATCTGGGAAAAGTAAATCTAAATCAGGGACACATCAAAAGGAATGAAATGAGTAATTACTCAAAAAAGGCAAATATTTCAAAACATTAAAGGCAATTTTATTGTGGATGGGGAAAAGGGGATAAAAGTCTAAACTGTAGAGGATCCTGGAGTTTAGCTTTAATGTGAATAATCTTATGAACGCCTTTCTGGTCCTGTTAACTGCCTGCAAAATTTCCAGACAGGATCTGTCTGAAAAAAATAGACCAGCTTCAGGTCTCGGATAACCCCTGCTAAAATGCATTCATTGGGGGTCATTGAGGAAAATATCCCTTACATTGATGGTCAAAAAGCCATCCTTCAGAGAAACAAAAAGATCACTGATGTGGTTTCTCCAAGTTGGGTTTGACCTGAAACTATACAGTCACCATTGGATGGGAGATCAGTCAGCCAAAGTTCACAGAACCTCTAGGAACCTTAGGTTCTGCATCAGACTTTTACCCGCCGCTGGCTGAATACAAGTCACAGGAGTGTAGAACAAAGTGCCCTCCTGTGACCTGAAGGAGAAGTAGGAATAAAAGAGCTTTGGTCCTACTTCACCTTTAATGCTACTGACAGACTGCATCCCTTATGTCATGCTTTATTTTACCCAGAGTTCCACTTTAAACTTGGAACCCAAACTTTAACCTAAAGCCATATGACAGCCCCCAGAAAAAAAGTCTCCAAACTTTCCAAAAACTCCAGGGACGTCACTGTGTTAAGATGCAAATCCCAGCTATCTACTTTCTCTTTTATATATTTATTTCTGCTAATTGGCATAAAATTAATGATTGCGTACCAGCTCGGAGCAGATGCTTCGCACAGGAAAAACAAACCCTTAGATTTGGCGATTCCCCCCCCCCCCCCCCCTTCTTTTTTTTTTTATACATTAATACAGACACACATCAAGAAGCCAGGAACATGTGGCAGGTCATAAATAAAGGAGAATCCATAACACCGTCTACGAAAAGAACACAAAGCTGCGCTTTTTCCTATTTCGGTGCCGCCTTTTGTTTTTAGCAGTCTCTCTCTCTCTCTCTCTATTAGAGCGGAATGCGTCTGAGGCAGCAGCTCATAATTAGAGGCTAGGCCTCTGGGACCTAATTAACCAATTCAATTAACTGATGTTTTTTTTTTATGAAAAAAAAAAGACCACCCTGACATTTGTCAGCTATTAGTAGAGATGTCAACCTGGAGTTTTTTTTTTTTTGGTGGTGGCACGTTAACGATGATTAGCTAATTTGCATCGTAGATTTTACCCGAGGTACAAGGGGTCTAGCAAGGACTTGAGCTATGGATCTGGAGTCTGCTGACCCTCAAAGGCAATGTTGACCTTTCATTGAACACATAATCAATACATTTTTTCTCCTCCACATCCCTCCCGTCTCCACAGCTGTCTTTCTGAGTTTCCCAACCTTCAGAGGGATGCTGGGCGGACGCGTCGAGGGAGCATTAGCTGCTCCGGGGGCAGAGAGCTGCGTTTTACACTCTGGTGTTAGGAGGAGTTGGGATATCGATGGATCTGCCGGTTGACTTTGCACAGCAGGATTTCTGCACTGGCTGCCTCTGTAAGCAAAGGCTTTGTTGTTTGTCATTGATTAAAGGGAAAGCTGAGTTTATTTTTCAGCACATATTCAAAGTTAAACCTTAAAGTAATTTTTTTTTTTATGTAACTTTCACATTTTTGCAAGCTTGCTCTTCCATAGTTCTATGATTGCGTTAAATGTTGAGGTTTGTAAGTTGCCCACTAGAGGGAGCTGTTCGTGACTAGAGGCAGTTATTTCAAATCTCTCTCCCAAAGTGGACATTTTAGTAATTTTACATGTAGCGCTACCCCTGTAGGTGTCAGGGCTGGGCCCAGCACTTCCTTCTCTGAGCTGACAGCTCAGATGTCGGCTAATTACCAGCTTCTATCTCTCCACAGTGACTCACCTGTTGATGCTCCTGCACGTCAGTCCTGCTTACTTAAGCTGTCCAGTCCAAGTGATCTCTGCCATCACCTTGATCACATCTCTAGAGACACTCTCCTGTGTTCCTGTTAAAGACTTGCTTGGCTGGCATTCTTTCTGGCTCCAGATCCTGCTTGCTGTTCTATTACGCTGTTCTCTGGCTCCTTGACATTTTGGCTTATCTGACTCTGCGTTATGGTTCCTGAACTCTGGCTGTTTTTACTATGTTTACTCTGTTTACCTTTTTTAATTATTATTAAACAAGTGATTTTACTGTACTTCTGTTTCAGTCTGATTCATGGTTTCTGACAGCAGGAGTTACTGGTGAATAGGCATACTCCATCCTGCACAGCCAGGCACACCAAATTTTTACAGTATGCAAGGGTCAAGAGTCCAGCAACTTTTTTTCTTTATTAGGGGTATTAAACTTGGATGGGGATAGGAATATTATGGGATGCCCTATTAACTTCAAGAACAGTTCTTCAGGGACAACTTTCCTATATACTGCAATATACACTCCTCATCTTCCTCCAGCACATCACTTGCTTGCAGAACACTCTGGCTCAGCTGGCACACTGTTAGATGATCTGACAAAATGGCTCAGCCAGATACAGCAAAGGTCTGGTCCAATACGGGCAGGGACCGCAGGCCCCTTGGTTGTGTAGTAAAGTCCCAGTGTCCAGCTGTCCTCCTCTGGCTACTTATCCCAGCACCACCTCTTCAAGCAATTTGAGACCACCTGGCTGCAGCCCCTTTCATTAGCCCTCCTGGCTAATCTTCCACAGTCCTCCCTGACTGTCTCACTCACCAGCCACCCGGCTGTCTTCTCCTGGAGATGTCCTGGACATGCTCGCTAGCTCCTGCTGTCCTCACACATGCCCCCGTGCCTCTGAACAGGACTCCTCCGTGTGTTGCAATAGGATCCCTCCTCCATCCAAAGCCCCAGGCTGAGGTCACCCCCAGACTGCCCCTGATGGCCTGACCCAGAGTATTTAAGAGGTCCCTCCCCTGCCAGCCCACTGGGCAGGAATTGGTTGGTGCCTTCTTCAATACTCCAGACAGTTCCTCTTGACCTCCCTCCCATTCTTCTGGAAGTTTCTGCAAAGTTTCAGCAAGCAGTGGGAGGTATCAGAGATGCTGCCTGATGAGTCATTCCAGCCTCCCTGGATCACTCCGCTAACCCAGATTCAAAACACACAGGCTTGGCTGCCAGCCAAGCCAAACAATTTGCCTACACTAACAAAAACCTATTTACAATGTAGCACACTAAGCTAGAGGATGCTATATTAACTTTTGCATAAAGAAATTCTTGAAAAGGGACATCATTTTTAAGAGAGGCTCCACCCTTTATCATTAAAAAGCCATCTTTGATCTTCAGGCTCTGCCTAGGCTGAGATG
This sequence comes from Lithobates pipiens, assembly GCF_037356315.1. NCBI lineage: Eukaryota > Metazoa > Chordata > Amphibia > Anura > Ranidae > Lithobates > Lithobates pipiens. Next base: position 151,043,849 of record NW_027507787.1, on the reverse strand, counting down.
ATGTCATCAGTGTGCTGCATACACTTCACTGCTTTTTTCAGCCCCACAAAATCAAAGGCTTAAGCAGACTTTTCATGTTAAACCTAAACTCCCCCCCGGCCTTCCCTTCAGTCTTGAACAGTTGTACAGGCCTCTCTCCTGTACAGAAACTATTTACTTTAAATTTACTGCACACTGTGAGCTTCTCACACTGTGTATTAGGAGCTCCACCTATCAAGACGTTTTGATATTTGCAGAATTTCTCTTAAGAGCCAGCCCACTGCTTGCAGCAGAGGAGGAGTACTTAGGCGAGGTGCTGTGATGTTTTCAGGAAGCTATGTACAGCCCCCTGCTGGCCCCCCCCACAAACCATGATCTGCTGTCATTGCAGTGAGAAGCAGAGAAACCCAGTGATGATGTCACTCTGTCTAAAATAAGATATGCAATGAAAACAGGTTTTTTGATGCAGCGTTATTCTTAAGACATGTGTGATTGGTTTTGTTACGAATTAAAATTCAGAAGAAATTTGTGGGATTCAGAGATTCAGATGTATCCGAATCACAATAGTAATGAATTTCAACGAATCAATAAATCAATATATAAATTATAACAAAAACAACAAATTCATTCATAATAAATTGTTTCATTCAGGTGACATGATGCATTAGTTTGAGACTTGTGTCATTGTTTGAAGCATCCGAGATAACGTAACAACATAACAAATTATTCAAATTGATTTAATTCTAGTAAGCGCAGTGTGAATATTCCAATAAGATTCTTTTTGTATTGAGGTTGAGTGACCATTCATTTAATTTGCATGTGTGAGGCCCAACCAATGAGGTCAATTGGGAATAATTCACAATATTTTTGTTATTTACAAAGGACTAATGACTAATCAACTGAAATAACTAATAAACAAATATAACCAATCTCCTGAAATAACAAAAGAATAAGAGATTTTCCGAAAATATGAATAGATTTGGAACAATGAATAGATACAGTACTCTCTTGAAATAACAAATTGCTCCAAAAATGAATCAATCTAACATATTGATTATGACAGAACAAAATGATTAAAACGAAACATAACAAATGTTTTCATCGTGCACATCTCTATTCCTTCCATCTTTCACTGTTCACCCAAGGAACATTTGAGGCTCTTTTGTAGTTGAGAGCAGCGGGGCCAGGGTCTGAGGCAGGTCCAACCTGGGACAACAAATAGGCCCGGGCATTTTAGCCTAAGCAGTCAATTTTTCCAGGGATCGGGGGGTAGGCGTTCCCGGGGGCAGTTGGTGATGGGATATTCACAGAGCCGATCCTCCCCACTGTAATGTAAAGGGGCACTGTGATATACAGTGCATCTGGAAAGTATTCACAGGGCTTCACTTTTTACACATTTTATGTTACAGCCTTATTCCAAAAAAGATTAAATTCATTATTTTCCTCAAAATTCTACAAACACTACCCCATAATGACAACATGAAAGAGGTTTGTTTGAAATCTTTGCAAATGTATTAAATGTATTAAAAATAGAAAAATAAAAACTCACATGTACATAGCTCCCAACTGTCCCTGATTTGGAGGGACTGTCCCTGATTTGGAGCAATGTCCCTCTGTCACTCTTTCCTCCTCATTTGTCCCTCATTTTGGTCTGATCTATATAATTGTATATAAAATGCATTTTTAATCTTTCAAAAAGTGTTTCCCAGTGCTAAATCTTTCATCCAAATATACAATTTCTGCATTTTTCAATTTTAAAAGCCAATATAAAGGAATAGTAGTGGTAAAAAAAAGCACTTGTGGATTTAATTAATCTTTTTTTTGTTATTTCCCCTTTAGGGGGTCATGGCAGGGGGCGAGTCCTATGCCTACATACGTTTTCTAGTAGATGTCCCTCATTCCCATTTCAAAATGTTGGGAGGTATGCATGTACATAAGTATTCACAGCCTTTGCCATGACACTCAAAATTGAGCTGATTCTGTTTCCACTGATCCTTTAAATGCTTCTACAACTTGAATGGAGTCCACCTGTGGTAAATTCAGTTGATTGGACATGATTTAGAAAGGCACTCTAAATAAGGTCCCACAGTTAAAGTGGTTGTATACTAATTTTTTTAACTTTTACCTACAGAAAAGCCTATAATAAGGCTTACCTGTAGGTAAAAAAAAATCTCCTAAACCTGTACGGTTTAGGAGATATTCCCCTCGGTATGCGCACAAGGGGATTCTCGGCTGAAAGTCCGGCGGCGGCCGGACCCGGCCGGGATGAAATCTCCCGCGCGCATATGCGGGAGTGACGATATCGCGGCTCCGGACACTCACAGCGCCGGAGCCGCGATACCCACAAGAAACGCAGAGGGAGCTGACATGGATCAGGCCAGATGTCGGGGCCTCGTTCTAATGTAAGTATTTCATAATGAGCTAGTATGCGGTGCATACTAGCTCATTATACCTTTTGCTTTGTAGGTGGTAAAAAAAATAATAATAATTAGCGGGTTTACTACCGCTTTAACAGTGCACGTCAGAGCACAAACAAAGCCATGAAGTCTAAGAAATTGTCTGTAGACCTCAGAGACAGGATTTTATGGAGGCACAGATCTGGTGAAAGGTATAGAAATATTTCTGCAGCATTGACAGTCCCAATAAGCATAGTGGCCTCCATCTTCTGTAAATGTAAGTAGCTTGGAACCACCGTAACTCTTCCTAGAGCCGGTGCCCGGCCAAACTAAGAGATCAGAGGAGAAGGGCCTTAGTCAGGGAGGTGACCAAGAACCCGATGGTCACTCTGACAGAGCTCCAGTGTTTCTCTGTGAAGAGAGGAAGACCTTCCAGAAGAACAACCATCTCTGCAGCACTCCACCAATCAGGCCTTTATGGTAGAGTGGCCAGACAGGTGTCACTTCTCAGTAAAAGCCACATGACAGCCTGCCTGGTGTTTGCCAAAAGGCACCTGAAGCACTCCCAGACCATGAGAAACAACATTCTCTGGCCTAATGAAACAAAGATTGAACTTTTTGGCCTGAATGTCAAGCGTCGTGTCTGGAGGAACCGCTCAGCACCTTGCCAATACCATCCCTACAGTGAAGCATGGTGGTGGCAGCATCATGTTGTGGGAATGTTTTTCAGTGGCAGGGACAGGGAGACTAGTCAGGATTGAGGGAAAGATGAATGGAGAAATGTACAGAGACATCCTTGATGAAAATCTGCTCCTGAGGACTCTGGACCTTAGACTGGGGTTAAGGTTCATCTTCCAACAGGACAATGACCTTAAGCACACAGCCAAGATAACAAAGGAGTGGCTATGGGACAACTCTGTGAATGTCCTTGAGTGGCCCAGCCAGAGCTCAGACTTGAGCTTTCGATCGACCATCTCTGGAGAGATCTAAAAATGGCTGCGCACTGACGCTCCCCATACAACCTGGTTGAGCTTGAGAGGTTCTGCAAAGAAATGGGAGAAACTGCCCAAAAATAGGTGTGCCAAGCTTGTAGCACCATAGTCAAAAAGGCTTGAGGGTGTAATTGGTGTCAAAGGTGCTTCAACACAGTATTGAGCAAAGGCTGTGAATACTTATGTACATGGGATTTTTTTTTAATATAAATTTGTGAAGATTTCAAACAAACTTTTTCTACGTTGTCATTATGGGGTATTGTTTGTAGAATATTTAGAAAAAAAATTAATTTAATCCATTTTTGAATAAGGCTATAACATAACAAAATGGGGATAATTTCCGGATGCAATGCAAAGGGGCAATGTAATGATTACAGTGCAGTCACCTTTATGTCCCCTTTGTATTACAATGCCCCTAGCAATCACAGGCCCCTATCACAGTGCCCCTTGCAATCATACCCACTTTAATCACAGTGTGCCCTTTTACTCTCTGCTCACTGTGCAGATCTCCTGCTCCTTCCATCCCCTGCTCCCTTACATAAAAGTCTGCACATCTCCCTTACATCAGAGTTCGCACAGCCACTTTTAGAGTCTGAAGAATTTCCACTTACACTGTAAGGGGGAAACTCTGTGAACTCTAATGTAAAGAGTAACCTGGATTTGAGGGGAGGCTCTAATGTAAAGGGAGACCCTGATGTAAGGGAGTCTCTTCTCACCAAAGCCCCTCCTTACATCAGAATTTACAGAGCACCCCTTAACCCCATTTGTGCCAGTGCCTCCTGGTCCTTTAAGGGGCTTCTGATGCTGGGAGGCGTGGTGGAGTATATGATCATGTGACGTGATTGAAAAGCTCCCAATTGCAAATAGCGTTTGGGAGCTTTCCGTTAGCAACTGGTAATTGAAGCATGAGCGCACAGGGCATGCACACTCAGGACAGCTGTGTTTGCAGTGTGGTACAAAAATATGCGGCCACTCGGTGCCAAGGCCCACCTGCCGATAGGCCACATATTTAAATACTGTAGGTGTGAAGGGTTTAAAGGGTTGCCTGGGAGGCAAAAGAGAGGGTGAGCTTTTTCACCCCAGGATGGAGGCATAAGCATAGACTGTCCTCTTCTGGCTTCAAACTTCCCACCCCCGATGGTGCAGTGCATTACTGGCTCATGATTGGCCAAGCATGCACTGTGACCCCGCATGCTTGGCCAATCGCAGCGCCAGCAGCGAGGAGAGCCATGATTGGCCACAGGCAGGATGCCTGTGGCCAATCAAAGCTCAGGCTGTGTAGTGCACGCCCCACACTATATAAGGCCGCCATTGAGGCGGCCTCGTGTAGTGTGTTGGCATCTGAAGCAGTGGGTGTTCTGTGTACCTTCAACACAGTACACACCGATCGTTTTTGGCTGATTTCCTATCTTGCTCTTGTGTAGTGGTTATTGTCTGTGCCCTGACCGCAGTATACACCACTATATTCACCTCACCTATATAGCTAGTGATCTATCTTTAATAATAGAGCTTGCAGTCTGCGTGCTCTGTACCCAGTACATACCGCTATAATCCACCTACATAGCTCTTCTCTATTTGAGCCCACTTGCCATCTGCAGGAGTTATTGGAAGTTGTGTGTGCCTCCAGCACAGCACAGTATACATCTGTATATACCCCTTTATCTCTGCTGTTTTCTGGTTATTGTCTGCGTGCCCTGACCGCAGTATACACCGCAATATTCACCTCAGCCTAAGGCCCAATTTTTCTTCCCCTGTTTAACAGGGGCGTTTAAGTACAATTTTTGATGCAATGCTTTGCAGCAGGGCTAATTCCAGCAAAAAAACTAGAGTATATGGAAGAGGTTGCAGTGTGGTGGCACCAGCACCAGTGCCTAAGGCCAAATTTTTCTGCCCCTGTTTAACAGGGACATGTAATTACAATTCTTGATATAATATTTCACAGGAGGGCCCCTTCCTGTGCCCACCCAGAGTAACGGTGAGGACTTATAGTGTTGTGGCACCAGCACCACAACCACCAAAGGTCAATTTTTCTACCACTGTTCAACAATGGCATGTAATTACAATTCTTGATATAATCGTTCACATGCGTTTTTCATTTAGCGCTTTTCAGCTTGCGCTTTTCATTTTGTGCTTTTCAGTTCATTTCTGAACGGCCTATCGTCAACCAGACATGTTGTGGAATCAGAGGAGATAACGTGTTATTTATTATTGGCCTTGGAGCTATTGCTTTGACATTATTTTTTTGGTTGAATAATGATTTGATTTGGTATATTTTCTATATTTTTGGATGCATAGAATGCACTTTTTGGTTAAGTTCTATTGGCAGGTAGCATGTCTAATTTTTTATTTTTATGTTTTTAATGCACAATAGAAGAATAATGTGTAGAATAATACTTGGCTATGTGTTTTACTTCAAATCACAGCTTGGGAGTAGGCAGTTACATTTTTAAAAATACAATGTAAAATTGACAAGGGACACCAACATAGTTGTATCTTTGATCTTATAAACTACGGGATAATGGTGTTGTGGTAACTTGCCCAAATAATAAAAAAAAACAAAAATATAATAATATTATTTGCTATCACTAGAAAAAAAAAGCCTTTGAAAATGTGTTTGCCATAACTCCATCAGTACCACCAGCAAAGCAGCTTCACTATTATCCCATTAAAGAAGAAGAGAATGTGCGCTGCATTTGGAGATTTCATAATCTGCCACGTCACAAATGTTAATTCTCCATTACAAACGCTAATACAAGACCGACCACTTCTGCTTCCGAGCATGCGTGTTTGTACTTTGGACTTCTGTTCGATGGACTTGTGTACACAACACACATTTGTTGGCGGAAAATTTGAAAACATGCTAGGCAACATATTTTAAAGAAATACCTATATTATCTACTGATAAAGACTTGGCTCCCATAGTGTAAGGAGGCTGCAGAATTTCTAGTCACCTTGCTAAAACATTGGGTGACATTATTTCCCCCACTCTATACCAGTCCCAATTTTACAAAAGGAAATGGTTACAAACCACAGGTTCATACAACTGTGGGAACAATACTTGCTTTTTGTGCCAAACATTCCAAACAGCATAGAAATGTTATTTCTTGGGCCACTGGGAAAGAATGAATTGTGGCACTAGTAACGTTGCTTATGCTTTGAAAATCAAACTGTGTAACAAGCAATACATGGGATGCACATCGAGACCTCTTATGCCCCGTACATGCGACCGGAAATTCCGCCAACAAAAGTCAGATGAGAGCTTTTGGTCGAAAATTCCGACCATGTGTATGTTCCATTGGACTTTTGCTGGTGGAATTCCCGCCAGCAAAAAATTGAGAGCAGGTTCTCAATTTTTCGGTCGGAAAAAGTTTAGATCAGAAATTTCGATCATCTGTACCAATTCCGACGCGCAAAATTCCTACGCATGCTCGATAACCATTCGACGCATGCTCTGAAGCACTGAACTTAATTTCCTCGGCTCATCATAGTGTTGTATGTCACCGCGTTCTTGATGGTCGAAAGTTCCGAGAACTTGTGTGACCGTGTGAATACAAGCCAAGCTTGAGCAGAATTCTGTCAGAAAAAACATCCAAGTTTTTTCCGACGGAAAATCCGCTCGTGTGTACAGGGCATTAGAACCAGGATTAGTGAACATTTCCGTAGTGCCTCATGCAGTAATGATAAAATGTGTCTAATGTCTCCCTTCCTGGGTCTAGAAAAAGTTAAATTGCCTCCACTAGGAGGAAATATCCATTACCACAAGCTCCTTGAATGGGAGGTGTGGTTGATATTTAACCTATAAACTAGAATGCTTTTATGTATCAATCAGCGTTATGATGTGGACTTTTTTTCTCAAATAACTTTTTTGATAGACATGTACACAGACATGTGCGGTTCGTTTTGTTTCGAATTAAAATTTGGACGAATTTTTGTTTTTTGTAAATCTGGATTTAGAACAGAATTTAAACCATCTGAAAAAAAAACCAATTCAGATGAAATTTGAATTTGAATAGTTTTCAAATCATTTTCGAACACTTTTCTAATTCGAATCCTTTTCAAATTCGAATTAGAAAAGTTTTCGAATTTAAATCGTTTTGCAATTTCAAAAAGGGAATAAAATAGAATAGAAAATAAAGGAATAGAATAGAGAAAAAAAAAGAATATACTAGAAAAGAATATAACCTAAAATAAAATAATAGAATAAAATAAAGTAAAACAGAACAAAATAGAATAGAAAATAAAAGAACAGAAAAGACTAGAATATAATAGAAAAATAGAATAGAATGACATAGAAATAATATAACCATCTTCTGAAATTCGAATTTTGAATAGATTTTAATTTGAATACATAAGAAAATTACATAATACATAAGAAAAGTATAGAATAGAAAATAATAGAATAGAAAAAAAGAATAGAACAGAATAGAATAGAAAAGAATATCATTAAAAAAACAATAGAAGAGAATAGAAAGAATTTAACCATTTCCCAAAATTCAAATAGAATCAATTTGATTAGATTAAATAGAATAGAAAATAACAGACTAGAATAGAATAGAAAATAAAAGAATAGTATAGAAAAAAAACAACAGAAACAAATAGAATAAAATAGAAAGAATATAACCATCTTCTGAAAAATCTAACTTAAAAGAAAATAAATAGAAAATAATAGAATAGAATAAAAAAGCATAAAATATAAAATAAAATAATAGAATAGAAAATAATAGAATAGAATAAATAGAATAAACATATAAAAAAGAAGAGAATAATTAAAAAACAATAGAATAGAATAGATTAGAATAGAAAAAAATATAACCATTTCCCAAAATTCAAATAGAATCGATTCGAATTTGAATAGAATAGAAAAGAATAGATTTGATTAGGACGTTGGTTATATTCATTCTATTCTATAGATTTTTTCTATACTATTGTGTTACTTTCTATTCTATTCTACTCTATTTAAATTCAAATTGATTCCATTTGAATTTTGGAAAATGATTGTATTTTTTCTATTATATTCTATTGTTTTTTTTTAATTCTATTCTTTTCAAATTTCAGATTGTTATAATCTTTCTATTTTGTTATATTATTTTTTTTTTATTCTGTTCTATTTCTTTCTATTCTATTCCATTCTAGTCTGTTCTTTTATTTTCTATCCTATTTTGTTCATTATATTATATTTGTTTATTTTCTGTTATATTCTTTTTTATTCTATTCTATTTTTTTCTATTCTATTCCTTCATGGTCTATTCTATTTTCTCTTTGGAGATTGAAAAACAATTTGAATTCGAAAACTTTTCAAATTCAAAAACAATTTGAAAACTTTTCCAATTCAAAAACTATTCGAATCTTACGAGTAACCTCTTCACTTCCGACATGAGAATAGCATGTCACAAAAAATGGACGTTTGGTCATCTGAAAATCTTAGTGTGTATATGAGGCTTAAGTCTCTGTTTTTATATTATATTGTTCAATTGATTCATTCATTACTTAATGGAGAGGTGGGGACTTTTTTGTATGTGTGTGTGTTCTGTTTTTACTCTTATGTGTGCTGTGATCAAGATGTATCGCCGAAATGCGTTAGAACTTTTTTTATTCACTGATATACAACAATAAAGAATATAAGGATTTACAGGGTTGTCAGCTGTATATTTTGTTTGATTAGCCGAGTTTTGTCATAGTGATCCCTCTCTGGTCAGTCCCTACTCTACTGGGAGAAGAAGAAAGAGGTTTAACCTTAAACTGTGTAGAGGGTTTTTACTGTAAGAGCGGTAAGGATGTGGAATTCCCTTCCACAGGCGGTGGTCTCAGCAGGGAGCATTCGATAGTCTCAAAAAACTATTAGATAAGCACCTGGACGACCGCAACATACAGGGATATACAATGTAATACTGACATATAATCACACACATAGGTTGGACTTGATGGACTTGTGTCTTTTTCGACCTCACCTACTATGTAACTATATAAAATGGCAAACACTTACTTGCTTTTTGGTTATGTTGATGGAAATATATTGCAAAGATGGGGCACACAAACATAATTGGGCTGAGGTCTGGCCACGGACCTGCACAGTAGAGTAGATTGTCCAGAGAGGGATCGCTTTATTGCAGCTGGAAAGCCTGAACATATTGCAATATATGCAAACCAAAAGTCCTTCTTTTTATGCAAAAGTTTGATAGAAATACTGTATGTAGGGATGGTAAATTCAAAATTGTGGATGTTATTATGTGGTCACATCCTTTTAAAATTTCATATACTGTATGTATATCGGTGGTCTGGTCTCCAAACTGTGTCCACAGTGGGCCAGATGCAGCCTTTTGCTTGCCTTTAGCAGGCCCTTGGGCACTTTTCCTCACACTGATACGAACGATGGGGCTTAATTCTTCACAATGACACTAATGGTGGCACACTCTTCCTCCCACTGACACCAACAATGGGGCACCATTCATTCCATTGATACCAATAATGGGGCACTCTTCCTCCCACTGACATCAACATTAATACCAACAATGGGTCACAATTCATTCCATTGAAACCAGCAATGGGGCACTCTTCCTCCCACTGACACCAACAATGGAGCACTCTTCCTCCCACTGACGCCAACAATGGAGCACTCTTCCTCCCACTGATAACAACAATGATGCACTATTCATTCCATTGATACCAACAATGCAGCACTCTTATTCCCACTGATACCAACCATGGTGCACTATTCATTCCATTGAAACCAACAATTTGCACTCTTCCTCACACTGACACCAACAATGGAGCACTGTTCCTCCCACTGATACCAACAATAGTGCACCCTTCCTCCCACTGATACCAACAATGGGGCACTCTTCCTCCCACTGACACCAACAATGGAGCACTCTTCCTCCCACTGACACCAACAATGGAGCACTCTTCCTCCCACTGACACCAACAATGGAGCACTCTTCCTCCCACTGACACCAACAATGGAGCACTCTTCCTCCCACTGACACCAGCAAAGGGACAGAATTCATCCCACTGATACCAATGGTGGGACATTGTTTCACTCCCATTGATGCCAGGGCATTTTCTACACCCACTGGCAACAGTCCAGCCCCATTAAAGTTTGAAGGACAGTAAACTGGTCCTTTGTTTAGTAAGATTGGACACCTCTGATATACAGCATATGTAATCCCTTTGGATTTGTGTATAGACATCTTTTTATTTCTATTGCATAGTGCAGGTCAGTGACCACCAGAGTCTGTAGCTCTCTCTTAGCTGTGAACGTGTATTGCAATATATGCGAACCACGAACAAAGGTTTGCTATATGTAAGGATTAGTAGAGGTCTATGAAAACAGACCATCTACCCTTCAATGCTACTACATGGAACTGTCTGAAAATGGCCTCATTTATTAGGATTTTGGATTTCTCCTTTAAAAGTGAGTTCCCATCCACGCTTTTCTCTTCACCCACTCTCTCTACTTTGCTCATTTAATTCAGTTAAGAGGCAAAATGACATATTATTACATTAATTAGAACGACGAGGGTCACCCACGCTACGTGACTAGTTTTTATACAGGCTTCCTTAATCGCTGTCTAATTACTCTGTATTCCATCTGTTCCATCTAAAACAAACCTAACTTTTATTAATGGTGATATTACAATGTTGGCTAGGATCGCTTGTTGTTTGGATATCTAGTGTGCCTTGTGAGTTACGTAAAAGCTTCGGAAGTAATGTTAAGGTACCATAGACCTGATTTATGGAAAGCCACCAGTTTCTCAAAGTTTAATCGCAAGTTCGCAACCACAGTTTTAAAAGTAAAGAATATCCTTATTTATTATTTTTGTCCTTGGATTAAAGAAATGACAACAATATGTAAGGGGGGGGGGGGCGCACAACAGCAAGCTTGTTTAAAAGTAGCAACTGAAAATCCAACAATTCTGCTTTGCTGAGGCTTGGCATGCCAAAGGTCACTAGACCACATGTCACTCCACTAGATGCGGCCACAAGCAATATGCTGGGGGTCTCTCCTACTGGCTCAGTCCTAAAACCAAAGTCTTCAAGAAGAAATACCACTGGTGTTTCTGGTGTAGTGTCCCACACATAGATGCCAATCATTCTGCACTGGAAAAACCTACTCTCTACACAACTTCCTGTTTCTGTTGCCAGTGGCGTCGCTAGAGGGGGCAATGGGGGGCACTGCCCCCAGGTTATTCCTTTCCCCCTATGTGGCCCCCCTGCTAAAATAAAACTGTTGTGCAGCCGGGGTAGGAGAGGAGGAGAGAGCTGGGAGGTGCATTGTGCCCTCCCTCCTCTCCAGCTTCACACTCCTGCAGCTCTTCCTACCCAGTGGGTCCACATGCATAGGGGAGCCGTGCAGCCTCCCCTCCTGTCCCTGACTGTAGAAGCAGCAGAAAGGAACCAGCAGCCTCAAACTATGGGAACGGTTGTCGGCTAGCCACAGGACAAGAAAGAATTAACAGCAGGATTTGATCTGCCTCCTGCTGCCTACTGAGCCAATCTGCGCTGCTGTAACCCACCTCCGCCCCTCTTCTCCCCCCCCCCCCCAGCCTCTCCCATCTCCTTCTCTCTCCCCTCTCCCTCTCTTTCTCCACCCCCCCCCCCCCATTTCTCCCCCCTCATCTCTCTCCTTTTCCCCTCTTGCCATAACCAATACGAATACTATGTTAAATATTACAATAACATACACAATGCTGTGCTCCCTTCTTCACCACAGTAATTCAGTTTAAATGTAATTGCATCATTTAAGTGATGGTGGAATCCTCCCTCTGAATACCATATTCTGTATATGTGGTGTCCTGTAAACCAAATATACAACTTTATATCTTTTAAACAAATAACAATTTAAAAATATAAAATTGCCGTATATTAGTGATAATGTCACCCCCCTCAAAAGATTTTACATAACAAATTGCAATATATAAGTGATGGTAATACTCTAATAATCACTAATATACTACAATTTATATTTTGAAATTGTATTTGTTTAAAAGTTATAAAATTGTACACTGCGATTGGTCATTACTGTATTAGTGGTCGGTGGCAGTGTTTATTATTAACCCCTTGCATTACTAGCTATTGTAAATTTTGTTAAACCTTCTCAGTCCCCCAAGCGGTTTATTGTATATTTGTACAAAACTACAATAGTGGCAATTGTTATTGTCATAAACCCGGGGCTTTTTTTCTCGGACAATAGGTACAGGAACTCCCCCTTTCTGAGTCACCCCTTTTCTCCGCCCCTACCCACCTCCCAGTACTGTCCCTTTTAGACAATATAGAGCAAAGTATCATTTTGACATGCTAAGTAATTTGTATGGAATTTGGTAATGATATCAAGAAAAGCAGTAAAATAGACCCTCTGCCGCCTGGAACAATAGATCCCTCTAACAACAATGGACCAACCACAAGAAAATTTCCCTACCAGCAACAATAGACTCCCCGCAGCATCAACAAATCTCCACACAGCCAGCATTAATAGTCTGGCTGTCATCAACAATAGACACTTCCCCCAACAGTAGTTCTCTTTCAGCAACAACTGACTCCCCAGCAACATAAGACCCCCCCCCAGCAACAATAGGTCCCCCACCAGCAACAATATAACTCCCCAGCAACAATAAACTCCCCTTGCAAAAATAGATCCCCAGCAGTGAGCATCAATACCCTGCAGCACACCCCAGCACCCCTTGCTATTACATACAGTCAGTCCAAGAGGTGTCAGAACTGCGTTCCCCCGCGTTCCAGCTGAAAAAAAGCTGGCATAAACCCCTTGCAATACTGGCTAGTGGCCTCCTCATTTCCCCAAGGGGTTAACAATTTGTACAAAGCTGCATTAGTGGCCAGTCACAATGGGCAGTTATTACTGCATAAACTGGCGTCAATACTAGGGACTATTACTGCGTAAACTGCCACCAATACAAGGTGCTATTACTGCATAAACTGGCATGAATACTAGGGGTTATTACAACATAAACTGGCATGAATACTAGGGGCTATTACTGTGTAAACTGGCACGAATACCAGGGGTTATTACTGGGTAAACTGGCACCAATACTAGGGGCTATTACTGCATAAACTGGCACCACTACTACGGGTTATTACAGTGTAAACTGACACAAATACTAGGGGCTATTACTGCGTAAACAGGCACCAATACTAGGAGTTATTACTGCAGAAACTGGCACCAATACTAGGGGCTATTACTGCATAAACTGGCACCAATACTAGGGGTTATTACAGCGTAAACTGTCTCCAATACAAGGGGCTATTACTGTGTAAACTGGCACCAATACTAGGGGTTATTACTGCTTAAACTGACCCCAATACTAGGGGTTACTACTGCTTAAACTGGCACCAATACTAGGGGCTATTAATGTGTACACTGCCACCAATATTAGGGGTTATTACTGCATAAACTGGCATTAATACTAGGGGCAATTACTGCGTAAATTGTCACCAATACTAGTAGCTATTACTGCATAAACTGGCACCAATACTAGGGGCTATTACTGCATAAACTGGCACCAATACTAGGGGTTATTACAGCATAAACTGGCAACAATAATAGGGGTTATTACTGCATAAACTGGCACCAATATTAGGGGCTATTACTGTATAAACTGGCACCAATACTAGGGGTTATTGCGGCGTAAACTAGCAACAATAATAGGGGTTATTACTGCGTACACTAGCACCAATATTAGGGGCTATTACTGCATAAACTGGCAACAATACTAGGGGCTATTATTGCATAAACTGGCACCAATACTAGGGGCTATTACTGCGTACACTGGCACCAATATTAGGGACTATTACTGCCTAAACTGGCACCAATATTAACTGGCACCAATACTAGGGGTTATTACTGTATAAACTGACACCAATACTAGGGTTTATTACTGCATAAGCTGGCATCAATACTAGGGGCTGCGTACACTGGCACCAATATTAGGGGTTATTACTGCAGAAACTGACACCAGTACTAGGGGTTATTACTGCATAAACTGACACCAATATTAGGGGCTATCATTACTGCATAAACTGACACCAATACTAGGCTTTAATACTGCATAAACTGACACCAATACTAGGGGCTATTACTGCATTAACTGCACCAATACTAGGCTTTATTACTGCATTAACTGCACCAATATTAAGGGTTATTACCACATAAACTGCCATTAATACTAGAGGCTATTATTGCGTAAACTGGAACCAATACTAGGGGATATTACTGCATAAACTTTCCCCAATACTAGGGGTTATTACTGCATAAACTGGCACCAATACTAGGGGTTATTATGCTTAAACTGGCACCAATACTAAGGGCTATTACTGCACAAACTGGCACCAATAGTAGGGGCTATTACTGTGTAAACTGGGTCTAATACTAGAGGCTAGTACTAGGTAAACTGGCACCAATACTAGGTACTAATACTAGGGGCTATTATTACTGCGTAAACTGGCACCAATACTAGGGGATATTATTACTGCATAAACTGACACCAATACTATAGGCCAGTGATGGCGAACCTTGGCACCCCAGATGTTTTGGAACTACATTTCCCATGATGCTCATGCACTCTTCAGTGTAGTGGAGCATCATGGGAAATGTAGTTTCAAAACATCTGGGGTGCCAAGGTTCGCCATCACTGCTATAGGCTATTACTGCGTAAACTGGCTCCAGTACTAGGGGTTATTACTGCGTAGACTGTTTGCTGAAATTGCTTTAAACTATAAGAAAAGCTTTTGAGAGTTTTGCTCTCTTTCTTAGGTCTGAAGCAATACCCAAGGAAGAAAGGAAAACTCTTGTAAGCTTGTCTTTTAAGTGTTAGATTAGTACAATAAAAAAATATTTTGTAATATTATTTATATATACTTTTTTAGTTTTTTCACTGGAATGATCTAGTGGTGAAAATTATCCGGTTCCTGACCGGCGCATGCTGATGTACGTCGGCACAATGGCACGGTTGGGAAAATGGGTGTACCTGTACATCCCTTTAAATTTGCCGCTGTGCCATCGCATGCGCTCCAGCCGGGACATCCATAAGTCAGGTCGCGGGTCCCATGGACTCAATCGCAGTGGCGATACTTGTGATTACGGAGAGGAAGAATGAGGAGATGCTAATGTAAACAAGCATCTCCCCGTTCTGCCTAGTGACAGTGTCACTGATCTCTGCTCCCTGTGATCGGGAGCAGAGATCAGTGACATGTCACATGTAGCCACGCCCCCCACAGTTAGAATCACTCCCCAGGACATACTTAACCCCTTCACTGCCCTCTTGTGGTTAACCCCTTCACTGCCAGTGTAATTTACACAGGAATCAGTGCATTTATATAGCACTGATTGCTGTATAAATGACAATGGTCTCAAAAATGTGTCAAAAATGTCTGATGTGCCCGCCATAATGTCGCAGTCATGATAAAAAAATCGCCGCCATTACTAATAAAAAGCAATTATTAATAAAAATGCCATAAAACTATCCCCTATTTTTTCAACGCTATAACTTTTGAGCAAACCAATCAATAAACGCTTATTGCGATTATTTTTACCAAAAATATGTAGAAGAATACGTATCAGCCTAAACTGAAGAAAAAAAATGTTTTTTTTATATATTTTTGGGGGATATTTATTATAGCAAAATGAAAAAATAATGCTTTTTTTCAAAATTATTTTTTTGTTTAAAAATAAAAACCGCAAGGGTGATCAAATACCACCAAAAGAAAGCTCTATTTGTGGGAAAAAAAGAAGGTCAATTTTGTTTGGAAGCCACATCATACGACCGTGCAATTGTCAGTTAAAGCGACACAGTGCCGAATCGCAAAAAGTGCTCTGGTCAGGAAGGGGGTAAAATCTTCCGGGGCTGAAGCGGTTACGAGTGCCCCCCAGTTTTGACTGTGGTATCTTATGTGCTCCCCTATACATTGTTGCTAGAGTCGCCACTGCCAAAGCCTGGTGGCAGAGTTGCTTCTGTCTCTTTATAAAAAAAGTTTTGTTTCTTTATCTTATGGAGAAATTGCAATGGCGTCCAACCAGTACTCTAAAAAATATACTTGTTATCTTGTATAACTCCTGAAAAATAGCCAGGTACATTCTGTGACTATGCACATCCTGTGCCTTGAGCCTAACATCTGTATAGCTGCATTGTGAGATACCCTAAGATGTCGCTGCCTCTGACTGCACATCTCACCAGATTTGGAGTAGGATTTGGTGATGTCACTAGAGTGCTTCTCACTGTTTCCTTTGCTGGTGAGAAAGCTGTACCTGAGGACCTGCAGTGCAAGGATCTCCCTGCTTCTGCTTCATCCATGCTGTGGATCTATGCTTCTTCCAAACCTATCATTACCTCAGCAGTCGTCAAATCACCAGTCATCAGGCAGCACTGACATGTGGTAGAAAATACCTGCTTCTACCATGATGGCGGCTTCCACTCAGAGACACAGTGCAGAGCAAGACATGGTAAGTGAGTTATGGGGAAAAAAACTGCAGCAGGAAATCCATAGACAATCCTGATGACTAGTCCCTGCCCTCTGCTTGCCTTTTTGAACATGATTAACCACTTGCTTACTGGGCACTTAAACCCCCCTCAGTCCCAGACCAATTTTCAGCTTTCAGCGCTGATGCACTTTGAGTGACAATTGCGCGACCATACAACACTGTACCCAAATGAATTTTTTATCATTTTTTTCCCACAAATAGAGCTTTCTTTTGGTGGTATTTAGTTACAGCTCGGAGTTTTATTTTTTGCTAAACAAACAAAAAAAGATGCAAAAAAAAAAAAAAATCATGTTTTAATAGTTTGTTATAAAATTTTGCAAACGGGTCATTTTTCTCCTTCATTGAAGTGCGCTGATTAGGCGGCACTGATAGGCTGCATTGGTGGGCACTGATGGGCTGCATTGGTGGGCACTGATAGGCTGCACTGGTGGGCACTGATAGGCATAGTTAAGGCGGCACTAATAGGCACAGATAAGGCGGCACCGATGGGCACAGATAAGGCGGCACTGATGGGCAAAGATGGGCACAGATAAGGTGGCACGGATAAGTGGCACGGATGGGTGGCACGGATGGGCACTGATAGGTACCACAGATAGATGGGACTGATGGGCACTGATAGGTGGCACTGATAGGTGGCTCTGATAGGTGGCACTGCTGGGCACTGATGGGCGGCACTGCTGGGCACTGATGGGCGGCACTGCTGGGCACTGATGGGCGGCACTGGGGTGCAGCACCTGAGGCAGATTTTGGGTGGCACTGTGGGTGGCACTGCTGGGTGGCACTGTGGGTGGCACTGTGGGCACTGCTGGGTGGCACTGTGGGCACTATGGGCACTGCTGGGTGGCACTGACAGGGGGGCACTTACTTTATTTCAGGATGGCACTGCGGGTGGCAGGTGGGCACTGGCAGGGGGCAGGTGTCCTTTTAAATTGCTGGCCGTGATCGGGACTGATGTCCCGAACACGGCCGCCGGCGATCGGCTTTTTTTTTTTCTCCTCGCGCTGTCAGCGCGAGGAGGAATACTAGCCGATTACCGGCTCCGTTTTATCACATGATCAGCTGTCATTGGCTGACAGCTGATCACGTGATAAGGGGTCGGGATCGACCCCTTACACGGATCGGTGATCAGGCGAGTCTCACGGACTCGCCGATCACAGAGCGCGCCGCGCGCGCCCCTCAGGGGGCGCGCAGGCCGCTCGTAACCGGGACTACGTCAATAGACGTAGTCCCGAAAATGTGGGTCCGCGCTATTGCCGTCATTTTGCAATAGCGCGGATCCCAAGTGGTTAAAGGCTAGGTTGTATTGACTGCTGCCCCCTAAGTGCTGTACCTTTAATATTCCATTCTCATTGTTCCCGACAAAACCACAGGGAGATCAGGGTCAGCTCTGACGTGTAGGGAGCTGTGTGGGAACCCTGCTCCCACAAACAAATCTTAGGCATCTACTACCTAAAAACACTCTTTGGTTTTGTTTTAGTACCATATATGCCCCAGGCATTCTGTGTAACTACTCAGGTCTGGAGAAAAGCATCAAGTTACAAATAGGTCACACCATATTCACATTCTACTTTCCATGTTATAGTGGTTGCATTCAGAGATGTCAGAAGAAAGTCTATGTCAACCTTTCCCACACAGGAAAACCCATGATATAACTTTCTGGTCTCAGGGAACCTCTGCTAAAAATGAATATATGTACAACTCATGATACATTAGTGTGGTGGTCAGTGGGAAGAATGTTCCTTACACTTGCGGTCATTGGAAAGAATTACCCCATTACAAGTAACTAAATAGATCAATGATGTCAGTAGGACTTATCTAAGAGGCTGAAATTGCTCATTGCTGAAAGAACCCCTAGCAACCTCTGGAGGAACTCTAGGGTACCATGGATTTCTCGTTGAGAAATGTTATGTGCTCAAGTACCTAATATTCTGTACTAATTGGTACAATTCTAGTTTTTATCTGAGACAAAGTTTAAGCTAAATTGATGGCCCCACTCCTACATAAAGAGAGGAGTCATTTTAAGAGTATTTCCCCTATTTTTTTTTTTTCTATTTCAAATATCCAGGATATCCCAATGTGGTTGTGGTGTTATGCCCATGTGCTCCACAAAATACGTTCTTTGTGCCTATATCCTCCCCAACACTCAAATGTGTATACCATAAGCTTCTTAGCATCCTGTGTTTGTTTGTTTCATATATATATATACTGTATATGCGATCTGAAACTTCCTGGTAGGGGGCGCACACTCGCTTCCGCATTAATTCCACAGAGCGGAAGCTGATCAGTGGGTGCAGGGTACTCAATGTCCACCAGCTCCCACTGATTGTCAACCAGAGAAACATAACTGCGACCTGCCTACAGTATGTAAACAAAGCAAATTGGCTTTCTGACAGACAGGAATGGATGGAGTTTTTGTCTTTGCAAAGCAGGGAATAAATTCTTTGTCTTCCCCTAATGAAAGCAGCTCACACAGTCAAGTAAGACACAAACTAGTAGTCATAGTAATAGTTTGTAGACACTATAACTTTTGCGCAAACCAATTAATATACACTTATTGGGATTTTTTTAATCAAAAAATATGTAGCAGTATAGATATTGGCCTAAATTTATGAAGAAATTAGATATTTTTCTTTTTTTTTATTGGATTTTATACCATAAAGTACAAAATATTTTTGCAAATATATAATCATATTATGTGCAAACGACACTTATTTGTATTGTACACAATATATATTTTCAATAAAGAATGTTTGGAACATATATTGTATTGTTTTCAAAATTGTCAATCCTTTTTTGTTTATAGCGCAAAAAAACAACAACTGCAGAGTTGATCAAATACTACCAACAGAAATCTCTATTTGTGGGAAAAAAAAGGCCACAATTTTTATTTGGGTCTAGCATTGAATGACCACGCATTTGTCAGTTAAAGTAACACAGTTGTGTATCGCAAAAAATGGCCTGGTCATGAATGTGGGGTAAATTGTCCAGGGGGCAAGTAGTTATTCATAAAAATAAAGAAAATGGTTCAATTAGCGCAAACGTATGCTAATCAAATAAGCAATGCAGATAGCACAAAAAGATCATCACATAATCCCAATAGAGTATTGCATAACAAGGTGAAGCGCATAAAAAATTAATAAAACAGTCCAATAAAAGTCCAAAAGAAAAAGATGAGGAGAACTAAGGATCCCAGCAAACACCAAGTGACTTCCACATGACAGGCACAATTCAGGAAACAATAGTGTGGCTGGTCTGGGGACAGGTCTAGTGCCATTCGTGTTGAATGTGAGCTTGTTGGCTGAAAGTTCAACCGCGTGTATGCTCCACCGAACATTTGTTGTTGGACTTTCCACCAACAAATGTTGGCTAGCAGGTTCTCAAATTTCCGACAACAAAACTTTGTTGTCGGAATTTCCAATCGTGTATACACTAGTCCAACGCACAAAATTTCACGCATGCTCAGAATCCAACAGAAGGAGCCGCACTGGCTATTAAACTTCCTTTTTCTCAACTCGTCGTACGTTTTGTATGTCACCATGTTCCCACCGTTCGTAATTGTT
Source organism: Lithobates pipiens (assembly GCF_037356315.1). Classification (NCBI taxonomy): domain Eukaryota; kingdom Metazoa; phylum Chordata; class Amphibia; order Anura; family Ranidae; genus Lithobates; species Lithobates pipiens. The sequence continues at coordinate 151,023,433 of NW_027507787.1, read as the reverse complement.
GGCCAACATTTATGTGATCGTGTGTATGCAAGACAAGTTTGAGCCAACATCCTTGAAACAAAAATCCATGGTTTTTGATGTCGGAAAGTTTGATTGTGTGTACGGGGCAAAAGTGTATTAGAGGGAAGATTGCCAGCACAGCTATTAGAAAGGTGGGTTTTAGGCAATTGTTTGACAGAGGAGGCATTAGCCTGCCATTAAAAATATCCTTGCGAGAAAATTTGCCAAAATCCCTAAAACACTTTCCCTTCTTTTTCTCCTGGGATTCCTTATCTCACTTAACCAATTTATTTTTTAGTTCTCCAGACAATTTTAAAAAATCAGGGGAAGATTGGTGAGGTTCAGTTTTACTCTAATGCCACGTACACACGATCGGAATTTCCAACAACAAATGTTCGATGTGAGCTTGTTGTCGGAAATTGCTACCTTGTGTAGGCTCCATCGGACATTTTTTGACGGAATTTCCGACCAACAAAATTTGAGAGATGGTTCTCAAATTTTCGGACAAAAAAATCCGTTGTGAATTCCGAGCGTGAGGATGCAATTCCCGACGCACAAAATTCCATGCATGCTCTGAATCAAGTACGAGACGGAAGCTCTCGGTCTGGTAAAACTAGCGTTCGTAATGGAGATTTTAATGCAGCGCATTCTCTTCTCTTCTTTAGAATGCTAGAATAATGAAGTTGTTTTACTTCTGATATTCACACAAAGTTCTGACAATCTGATTCATTTATTATTTTTCGTGATCTCATGAATAATCTTTTTTTTTTTTGCCAGATCTCCAGGATAATGTTTTATTTTATTTTTTTATAGTGAGCTACTTTTTTTATTTTATCAAGATCTCCAGTTTTTTTTTAATAGTGATATCCATAATATTTTTTTTCATTTTGTGTGTCAAGTTACCACAACACCATTATTATCTTGTATGTTTTAACCTCAAAGAGATTGGTTGGTGTTGGTGTCCCTTGTTAATTTCACATTGTATTTTTGAAATGTACCTACCTACTCACAAACAAACTGTCCTTTTTGAACTAAAACACATAGCCAAGTATTTTTGAAAATAAAATAGGCATTTATTAGGGGACATAACAAAATAAAGAGGAAGGCAATGCTGGATAAACTGGTGAAACTGGTGAAATTGGGGAAGCCTTTGTACCCCAGGGCACACATCAATTATTTGACAAGCAAAATTGGTAGCCTGAGGAGTCCATTTAATAGGCAGCACAATACGGTCCTGGACTCTGAGAGATCAGGACCAGCAGCAGATGACATCTATGTCCTGAGGCTGTGGTCTTACAACAGCCTGCTTCTTTTGTCAAACCAGACTGAACCCAGACCATCACTCTCTTGTCTTCCTTGCACACTTCCCTCCATGCTTGCTTCCGGGTGTGGCTCTGATGTTGGAGTTATGGCAGGAAGTGGAGGAGGTGAAGGAGGAGGAGGATGGTCCAAATCACAGGGGGGTTTGCTTGTGAGTTTGCCCGTCAACCCCTTATTTAGGGCCAGATAGATCACTTTCTCACAAAAGAGCCATTGGCCCACCTCCATTTCCTGCATTTTTCTGGCTACCATGCAGTCATTGGCCTCTTGAAGATGGGGGGTGGTTCTGAGGGCCACAGTAGCCTCCCGAATCAAAGAAAGAGATGACTCCTCCATGTTCCTCCCCTACCTGGTACTTTTTGTTGGAAGGCAGAGGGGAGGAAGCTGGGATTCAGTCAGGCTACTGAGCCCGGCCGCCTCCTGGCTGACACTTTCCCCCACAACCTCCTGGCTGCCACTTTCCCCTGCCACCTCCTGGCTGCCACTTTCCACAGCCTCCTCCCGGCTGAGGCTTTCCTGTGTATAAAAATGGGGCATATTTTTAGTTTATTTTTCATCAGTCAAACACAATTTTGAGAAATATGTTAAACAATGCTATACCTGACTCAAGCTGGGCTCCTCCACATCTTCTTCCTGGGTGGAAGGCACAGGTTGGACTTCTGAAGCCTCATCTGAGGTGGAAGGAAGTGTGGAAGAAAGGGTTGAGAGTGATGACTTGATTTCAGTCTGGTCTGACAAAAACTGCAGTCTGTCATGGTACCACAGCCTGGGGACATAAGCGTCATCTACTGCTGCTCCTGATCTCATGGAATCCTGGACCTTCTTGCGCTCTCTATTATATGTGCTCCTCAGGCCACCAATTTTGGCCTTCAAATAGTTGATGTTTGCCATGGGAATCTGCGGCTTCACCAATTTCAGCAATTGATCCAGCGCTGCCTGCCTCTTTCTTTAGTATAAAAGGGGTGTTTCACCTGCCACAGACAGGGAAGCTCTCTCTGTACATATCAATGAATTGGGGGAGGAAGTTTTGATCAGTCATTCGACCCATTCTTTCTGCAAGACACAACAAAAGACAAACCCTAATGTAAGGCTAAACTCTCTTAAGCTTGTCCCAATATAGGCCTCAATCTAAAAGCAGTATAGACCACTGATCCTTCGTTATCACAATCGGCACTTACGCTACTCCGTCCTCTGATAACAGATCGTACGTGCGACGGACGTATGTTACTCTTTATATACACCACGCATGCGTGAAACTCCGCCCGCCCCTGACCTTCTTTCTAGTCTATTCCCTGCCCCTTCTCTTTCAGCGCAATGGGAGAGCATATGGCGTAGAAAGTGCAAGTGCATGCAGAGGGGAGCAGCAATGAGAAGGACGAGGAAAGCCCGGAGCCACAAATGTCTTGATCCAGGAGATTTAAGGCCTCTAATATGTCCTTTGGTGAGATGATGGAGATGGTGGACATCTTGAAGAGGGACAACTATGATGGGAAGTATGAACCTTATCCAAACCCAAATGTGAGAAAGGCCAAGATCATGGCTAAAGTTGTGAAAAGTCTGCAGAAGAATTTTGGGGTATGGTGATCCAAGGATCACTGAAGAAACAATGGTCAGACCTCAAATTGAGGGAGTAGGATCAGTACAGAAGAATCAGGAGAGTGCTGCAAAAAAGCAAGTATTTTGTAGCGTGTTCCTATTATTATTATGTTTGCTTTGCTCCATGTAATTTTCTTTACTGTTGTACAGTTTAAAATGTCAAGTTTCAGGTTTGTGAGCACAGTAATCATTTCTAGTAAACATTGTTAATTCGTCAATACAATGTTTTTGGCAGATGCAGATTAACTACATTTGTTCATGTCTATTTGTATTAAAAGAAGTGTATTACATTGCTGTCTAGATGGGTTTGTAACTAGAATGAAATGCAAACTTGATTCAGTGTAAGGAGAGGACACTTAGCAGCTGTTTACACTAGTGTGGGACATCAGAACAAACTTTTTAGGGTGTCCCACACAGGTGCTCCAGTGGATACTAGGGGTGTCTCCATCTGTGAAACTTGCACAAAAAAGGTAATTATTCCAGCTTCCGAAAGGCAAAAAAATCATGTTTTCAGCTTGGAACTCTGTCAAAACAGACAATTGTACGACGCTTTAAGCAATGTTTCATATTCTTATTTCTGGCCTCAAATATTTGTGTGCTAAGTATACCTATTTCTTTATTCACATAGGGGAGAAAAGACGCGGGATGTCTGAGGTTACCAGGGACCCCCAACCTCCGAAAGAAGGGGAACTCACAACACCACAGCCTCAGGATTTGGAGGAAGGAGAGGTTTATGAAGTTGGCGAAATAGTGACCACAACAGGTGAGTGTCCGAGACCACAGCTTCAGGTAATAGATGTATGCCTGCATATTTATAATACATGGTGTGTTTTTTTTTATTTTAGGTGATGTGGATGTTGTGGAAGAAGAATCTAATTTCACAAGTGCAAGTGCACACATCCTCATCGGGTAGATCGTGGTGACCAATCGTGATTTATAGAAGATCAAGGAAGACATCAATGATGTGAAAAAAAGACTCAAAAACATCATTGATGTTTTAGGCAGAATCTAAAACACCCCAAAATTCTTCTAGTTTGTTTGTATTTTTATTATTTTCACACATTTTAAATATTTTTTAGAAAGCTAAATTTTGAAGATGCACACAGTGTGTCAACATGTGCTATCTGCCATCACAGGATATCAAGGTACGCATTTTATGGGTGCAACCCCTTTCTCGCAACTAAAGTAGATAAAAGGAAGGGGTTGCAACCCCGAAACACGTCCATTGATCCCCCAAGAAGGCAATATCAACACAGTTTGGACATACTAATGTCTGATATTGCCTTCACTTTGTCAAAGCTGAACTTTGTAAGTTCCTGAGTTGTGTATGTTTATGATTTTAAACATGCCTATTTAACCCAAAAAGGCTATTTGTATTGTCAAACCTAAAAATATTATACAACAAATATGTTGGTTTGTTCAAAAACCTTTTCTAACACACATGTGAATGTGCTTTGATTAAAATATTTTCTACTCAATATTTTCTACTCAACAAAGTGTGGCTTCTGGAAACCACATGGAAGGAAAGGGACAATGGGAACAGGTGGGATTTTGTATGAAGCATGCAGTCTAGAGGGCAACAAACTAATAATAGTATAATCGCTTAAATAGATAAATAAGGGCCATGATTAACAAAATAATATCAATGAGTGATAGTGGTAATATAACCCCTGGGTAAGATTATAAATACACCTACTCATGTATAAAGTACACAGTCTCAGGGACAACCAGCTATCATTAATAAAAAAATATAGATCTGTATAAAAGATCTAAAAGTAGATAGATAGATAAAAGTAGGGCCATGATTAGTAAGATAAGAGCAATAATTAATAGTGGTAGTATAACCCATAATTACATTTTTATACACATACATGTTGATTGTTTACATATCAAAACAGTATTTACAATAGTGGGAATAACCTCCAAACTTGCTAGTCTGCCAAGTGTGTTAGGAAAGAGACCCTGAATATGGTATCTCGATCCTATACCACAAATTTAGGTATAATATGTAAAGCACATACCGTATATACTCGAGTATAGGCCGACCCGAGTATAAGCCGAGGCCCCCAATTTACCCCCAAAAAACTGGAAAACTTATTGACTCGTGTATAAGCCGAGGGTGAGACATGGCTGTCCATCCCTGTGTGTCCGTCCATCCCTGTGTGTGTGTCCGTCCATCCATCCCTGTGTGTGTGTCCATCCATCCATCCATCCCTGTGTGTGTATCCATCCATCCATCCATCCCTGTGTGTGTGTGTGTGTGTGTGTGTGTGTGTGTGTATCCATCCATCCATCCATCCATCCCTGTGTGTGTGTGTGTGTGTGTGTGTATCCATCCATCCATCCATCCATCCCTGTGTGTGTGTGTGTGTGTGTGTGTGTGTATCCATCCATCCATCCATCCCTGTGTGTGTGTGTGTGTGTGTGTGTGTGTGTGTGTGTGTGTGTGTGTGTGTGTGTGTGTGTGTGTGTGTGTGTGTGTGTGTCCGTGCAGCCTTGTGTGTGTGTCCAGCCTACCTGTGTCCCAAGCCTCCGTCCCGAGCCGCCGTCGTCCCGAGCCTCCTCCGTCCCGTGCCGTGCCTCCTCCGTCCCGTGCCGTGCCTCCCCCGTGCCGTGCCTCCTCCGTCCCGTGTCTCCTCCGTCCCGTGCCGTGCCGTGCCTCCTCCGTCCCGTGCCGATGGATCGCCGCTCTTCTCGGCGGCCATTCTACAATTCAAAATTCCGCCTCCGCCTGTGATAGGCGGAACACTCAATTTCCCAGCAGCCTGTGTTCCGCCTATCACAGACATCCTCTCATACTCGTCCGTAGTATGAGAATGAGCGGATGTCCGTGATAGGCGGAACACTGACTGCTGGGAAATTCAGTGTTCCGCCTATCACAGGCGGAGGCGGAGAAGGAGGCGCGGCTTTTGAAAATTAATGTCCGCCGTCTGTCTGCTCGATACGCTGATCGAGCAGTCAGACAGCGGCGACTCGAGTATAAGCCGAGGGGGCACTTTCAGCCTCAAAAAAGAGGCTGAAAATCTCGGCTTATACTCGAGTATATACGGTAGTATTATAAATTATATTTTATGTAGATCCAGACACGGCTTCAAATATCTCTACGCGTTTCGTGGTTTGGTAGTACCACTGATCAGGAGCAAGCACGTGATAATGGTCTGAAACGAAATAAATGATTATCCAATTACTGAAATATAACAGAAGAAATTATATATAAATTAGGGTGGGGCCAGTCCATTAGTAGTACTTACAGACAGGTCTGCTGTGTATACAAGGCATGGAGAAACACTGGATAGCGGGGGGCCGCGGTAATGTCAAAGTGTGGCTTCTTCTTTCAATACTCAATACCGGTTTTTGTAGCAGTTTGATGTTAACAGTGGCAATGGGGGTTATTTACTAAAGGCAAATCCACTTTGTACTACAAGTGCACCTTCAGTGCTGTTTCAGTGAACTTGCAATGTACTTGTAGTGCAAAGTGGATTTGCCTTTAGTAAATAACCCCCGCAGTGCTTTAAAATTGGCACCAATCAGGACAGTTTGGGGACTCAAAACAATTACTTCATGGTGCTAAAAATGTACTTTTTTTATCATTAATGCATTGACAAAAAAAAACATTGTGTGCGTGTGTCTAGCAGACCCACAACATAATATCTGAAGAAGAGATTGTCACCTCATGTATCAACTAAATTACGTTTACACTATTGAAGAAAATGCCCAAAAAGAAAAGCCCATTGGAGAACCTAGGAAAAAACTAAAAGAAACACAAGCAGTAAAGCATTTCATTTTAACAAAAACATTTTTTTTAAAGGTTAAAGGTTAAAGCCACAGTTGCCATTTCTGTGGCGTTGAAGGAAACTGTGGAGTGAAACAAGAAAAAAAATTTGTACTTTTGCACATAACATTGCAAGCAGATTAGACACAAACATTCTTTGCCATCATAAGTATAAAACATTGATTTTAAGGAGTATTTAAAGACAAAAATATAAGGTTCACTTATTTTGATTTCTCATTCCATCTAATGGCCCATTTCAATTTCATTTTGGGGGGGGGGGGGCTGTTTTGGATAAGTAACCAGCTTAATTTCATTGAGAGCTGAATGCAAACAGAATGTGTGTTACTTTGGCCAGCCCCTCCTTACTTACACTATTGGCAACCCACTGGACCTGTAAGAAGTGTCATAATACAAAAATTGAAGCACATTTTTACATTCTGCAATCACCTATCAAGATAATTGGAGAACAAAACTTTATTCAGGCAAGACCTTTCCCTACATGCTTTGGTGAATTCATCCCTAAATGTGACCACAAAAGAGGTAGGTATAGTGTGTATGGGTTTGGCAAAGTCAGCAGATAGAGTATTGGTATCGGCTGACTTAGCAGTTGGGGGGAGGGAGAGTTCCAAATGAGTTTGAGCCCCCCCCCCAAAAAAAAGCCTCTTGCATTCTGCCTGAATTTAAGGAAAACAATAATATTTGTACACATTTTAGGGGGTGTTTAGGGTAAAACACTACTATGGAGCTGATAAAATACATTGTTAAGTGACTAGGCTAGGTGTGTATGGGCCCAGGATAGCATGCTGGTGAGGTTCAGGTTAGTGAAGGAAAATATACTTGAAGGACAAAAAAAGACCATAAATGTCAAGCATGCATGAGGATAAAGGGGACATTCACAGCATATTACATTCATGGTAATTAGGGAATAATGAAATAAATACAATACATTAGCAAACATTAAATACATAGAATGTGATGTTAAAGGAGAAAACTTACCCTAATATAGTCCTTCTGCAGGACCTGAATGATGGCAGAACAAGCCTCTGGAATAATGATCCCCAGAGCCTGGGGGGAGATGCCTGTCCAGAACTTGATGTCCTGCAGACTTCTCCCCATCACCAAGTACCACAAGGGGGCAATTAGCCTTTGTTCCAGAGTGATGGCTTGGCGCATGCAGGTGTCCTGCTTGATAATATAAGGGGACAGCAAAACTAACAGACGGTGAAAAACGGGGTCTGTCATGCTGAGATAATTCCTGAAATCATCAGGATTATTCTCACGGATCTCCCGCAACAAAGGTATGTGCGAGAATTGGTCACACTGGAGCAACCGAATCTTCGTCCATAAACTGATCCTCCCCCTGTTCATGGACTGGGTTTGGGTCAAAGTAAGAACCCCAACATCAAGCCCCCACATAGCACGAACTTTGTGACAAGTATGTAACCACAATATGGCTTCAAATCGTTCGGCTGGTCAGAACGAACTAACAGAACACACTGAAAATCAGAAAGAACTTGACAAGAATGAACTGAAAATCTGAAATGAGCCAGACAACAATGCACTGAAAATCAGATGCGAACTGACTACATGCACTGAAAACAAGATACAAACCCACAAGCACAAACTGAAGAGCAGTAACGATCGGAAAAGCATGAAGCTGAAAAGCGTGAATCGTTGCTCACCAAATTTCTGCTAACATCAGATTAGCATAAGGAGCCCAAAGGGTGGCACACTGGCTCATAGGTGTGCGCAGCCTGATGCATTAGGGTGCACCCCAAAGCTCAAACCCTTTCACTTTTAAAACAAAGAAAGGGACAATGATCCCCCAATCCCTTCCTCTGCAGCATCAACTGAACTGGACAGTGTATGAATGGTAAGTGCTGTGCTTAGCAGCTTCCAGTTCATTCACAACCTGAAGCAAAGTAGACACAGTTTACTATGCTTCAGGTATGAATGAACACAGTGAGTGGTTGGTTCCAATCACTTACTATGTTTATTTAGAAAAGGAAGGGGCTGGTAAATTACATATTCACTGCCCCCTTCCCGCTCTCCATCCTGAAACAATCCGCCACAGCATTCTGTGGGAGAGGAGGGGAGGGAAGCCAGCAGCACTGCAGGGGGAGGACAAGGGCAGCAAGGGCAATCTGTGCCACACAGGTTGATTAGGGTGTGCCTGGGCACAACCGGCATACCCTGTGTGCACGCCTATGCACTGGCTATTGAACTTCCTTACGTGCTGTACGTGAGCGCGCTCTAGCCGAATGGAATTTCTGAAAACATTTGTGCGACCATGTGAATGCAAGACAAGTTTCAGACAACATCAGTTGGAAATAAATTCACGACTTGCAATCTCATTTTATTTTGATTTAATTTTAATAAAAATTCCATCCTTTTTGTTAAAAAAATCAAACCACTCAGACAATGACTCATCACCCAATAAGCCATCGCTGGGAGGGACATCCCATTTAAAACAGAATAAAAACCTAAAAAGTACAGCGCTGTTCCTATGTAAACTTAATGTGAAGTAATGAAACAATAAAAAAAAAAAAAAAAAAAATAAATAAAAATTAAAAAAAATTGTGAATTATAAACGCAGCAGCAGCTTTAACCGTGAGATACCCACAATTCAAATAATTATTCCCAAATAAGCTGCGCTATACTGATCCGATAAATGCTATGTGAAGCAAATAAGTGAATAAATAAAGCATGAAATCAAAAATATTAACAAAGTGCAGACAGGGAAATGCATATACTAATGTTCAAATATTAGTCCATCATCCCATCAACAAAAAATGTTTTGCTTGTAATCTCCAACGTGTTTTAAACACACCACACCGATATAGGAAAAGTGTCATCAGAGTTTGCAGGAAAAAAGAGGACTTCCACCACCAACACTACTGCCGCTTACCAGCTACACTGATCCCATCTCAGAGACCAGATATCGCCAAATCAAAAACGCTTCCTCTGAGTCAGGACTGCATGGAGGGTGTATCCTCTTTAAGCGCTTGGTTCAAGTGGTTAGAAGAATCCTACGGCCACACCGCTTATTCCAATGGTTAGAAAAATCCTACGGCCACACTGCTCATTGCCCAGCACATATAATAACGAAAGGAATCGCCATAGTGTGATATAGTCACGAAATTTAATATAATAAAAAAGATTGCACTTACATCAAGTAGAAAAAACTTTGCTTTGTAAAACAAACAAATTCGCCGGCCGGCTTAGTAACGCTGCCTGTCGCTTCAGGGTCCAGCGTAGATCGCGGTGACGTCAGTACGTCGCTCCTCCCTACGCCGTTTCGTTATAGGTAACGTCTTCCAGGGGCATCCCATTTAAGGCATCTAGGCACCAATTTGAGACTGATGTATTGTTCAAACGATGCAATGTTCCACCATGCCTTAATCTTTTTCTCAAATAAGAAACCCAACCTTTTATACAGAGAAGGCAAATCATCAAAATTATTTGAAGAGGCGGTTTCAGAGAAAACCTCCTATAATTTAACCTCTCGGTTCTCGAAATACTGGAATAGCTCCATAATTCTGCTGAAGGTAAAGTGAAGAAATAGCAAATGTAAAAAAAAAATGGTTCATTTAGCTCAAAAATGTACTAATAAAATAACCGATGCAGCTAGCACAAAAAGATCATTACATAATCTCAATAGAGTATTGCAAAACAAGGTGCAGTGCATAAAAAAATTAATAAAACAGTCCAATAAAAGCCCAAAAGAAAAAGATGAGGAGGACTAAGGATCCCAGCAAACACCAAATGACTTCCACCAAGTGACTTCCAGGCACAATTCAGGAAACAATGGTGACAGTGGTCCGTTAATAGAAGTGACGCTCGATCCTCTGTACTTCCTATTAGGGTTACCGATTCCTGGACTTTCTAAACATGCTCAGAAGCTCGCCACCTTCATTTTACTAGCGGCTAAAAGAGCCATCCCTACTCGGTGGTTATCTCATATTCCGCCCGATCTCACCCAGGTTTTGCAGAACTTAGAACATATCAGCCGTATGGAAAAGCTTACAGCCATAGTCCACGATACTATGCCCCAGTTCTCCAAGATTTGGGATCTGTGGAACCGCTCCAAACTGAATACTGCTGCGTAATTCAGATTACTACTCCACGCCCTCTTATGATGAGTTTAAATGCTCAAATTAATCGACCAAACCATGTCATATAATTCTGAAAGGAAGGCATTCCCACGCCCCCGGCTCACTGAGACTTGGTTATTTGAAAGTGGCATTTACGGATCTGTACTGCAAATAACTGATAATCTTTTGAAGACATAATAAATATGCTGAACTATTATGCCCCACCCTCCTTCTCCCCCCCCCCCTCCTTTTCCTTCTTGTTTTTGATTTGTCTCATATGTCAAACTTACTGTTTCTATGAACACTTGTACAAGTGTAAGATACTGTATTCTTGTTATCTTTCTATTTTCAATAAAAATACAATTTAAAAAAAAAAAAAAAAAAAAAAAAAATAGAAGTGACGCTCACAAATGGTCAAATGCACAGGTTGCTCAGGGTAAAGAATCGGGATATAGCCAGGAACACCACTAGATTTTCCCAAGGCATGGATAACATCAGTTATCCATGCCTTATACACAATTAGTACATAAAAACAGTAAAACATCAAAATCATAAATAAAATCACCTATCAGAAATAAAACAGTTTAAGTCAAAACCAATATTTAACCCTCCGGAAGAGAATACCTTGGCCTCAAAAATCCAGAAATATTCTCTCTGGCTGAGGCGATGGATGTAATTACCTCCCCCACCCGCCAATGTCTGCGAACCCTCTCAATTCCCCAAAACCTGAGGTCCCTATCATGATGTACTCTAAAACGTTTTGACACACTGTGGGATCTGAGCCCCTTTTTAATATTGTTCACGTGTTCCCCAATGCGCACACTGAGGGGCCAAAAGTTCTACCAATATACTGGAGTCCACATTTGAACTCCAGCATATATACCACCCCTTGTGTGTTGCATGTTATCATGTTTTTTAACTGATATTTTCGACCAGTGGAGGTGGAAACAAAGTCTTTCTGTTTTTTGATATTGTGTTTACATTGTTTACACGCTGGGCATCTACCACGGGCGTAAAACTCTGAGAAGAAGGAAAAAATTCTGTTTTCTCTAATAATTGGAGGAGCAATCACTCTGGGTGCAATGGCATCTCTCAATGTTGGCGCCAATCTAGAAATAAAACGTGGACAGTTAGGGAGAACCGCACCCAGCACCTTGTCCTTTCTAAGAACTTCACAATGTTTCTGAACAATCCGCTCAAACTGTCTATACTCCTAATTGTAGTCAAGAACAATTTTGTACTCCTGCAAGTTGGAATTTTTATTCTTCCCCATACTGGAATCGGCAACCAATGTTTCTCCATCAAAGCTACCAATCTCACACCGATCTCATACCAATCTCATACCGACTTGCTCCCTTTGGTAGCCCTTTGAAAAGAACCTGTCAGCCAAAACTTCTGATAATGCGCATATCTAGAGGATGTTTGTGAGTAACATTTTAAGCTTAAATAAAGCCGTTTTTATTAGCATAACAGAGAGCTTAGATACTTTCTTGTCCTATTTTATCCATGCCTTGGGAAAAACGAGTAGAGTTCCTGGCTATATCCGGATTCTTTGGGACCTGTGCATTGGACTATTTGTTTGCTCAGTAGTCCCTTAATAGAGGTGAGTGAAGCGAGTGCTCTAGAGGTGGAGGGTCTGTCACCATTGTTTCCTGAATTGTGCCTGTCACGTAGAAGTCACTTGGTATTTGCTGGGATCCTTAGTCCTCCTCATCTTTTTATTTTGGACTTTTATTGGACTGTTTTATTAAAGTTATTGATAAAAGGTGGAGCTTTTTCTGGAAAAAAACTAGTGTACATTGTGACATGTTAGGAGTTTATTCATGCAGACTTGTAAAGTTACTGACACTTTAGAGCTGCACGATTAATCATTAAAAGATTGTGATCTCGATTCAACCCAACCCACAATCTTAATCCAGCATTTCCATGATTCATGTAAAAAGTGCAGAGCGGCTCCCCTGCTCACAGCTGTCAAAAAAAAAGCAGCTGGCAATGTTTATCAACAGCATTGCTCAGCGCTGAAAGAGACAGATACAAAGAAACATTGTATCTTCTTTTCTGTCCTTCTGTTTATTCTTTTACAGAGGGATGAACTTTGGTATGCAAATTAAGTCAGTTTAAAGCAACCTTGTCAAGTAAAAAAAAAATATATATTTTTTGTTAAATTGTTCCACTGTTTAACCCTTTATTAACCCTTAATTTACTCTAATCAGCCTTATTAACTCCTTATTCTCCTTCTGCATTTAATTATTATTTTTGTGCTGTTTTTTTTTTTATTTACTTCTATTTTATAAGCTATTAATAATTACAACTTTTTTTTGTTTGCTTTGTTCATTAATATTTTTACACCTTTAACATTAAAAAAGTGCATTTTTATTTTTTTTTAATTAGTAAAATAACTTTTCAATGCTTTGTACCATTGCTGATAGCTGACGTGTAAACAAAAAAAGTTGTGGTAGGTATCGGTAATTGGTAGCAGCGAGTACTAAAAACAAGACCCTAATATAACCTAATGGTAATTCTTTTTATTTCTTTACACCTTACATTATTTTCCATTACATCTCTTTAAATTTGTTTGAAGCAAGGAGTAGTATGTCTTATTTTATTGCCATCTTGTTTTATTGAAGCAAAGAGTATTGCCTTATTTTATCGCCATCTTGTTTGATAACCTAATGTTCAGGGGATGGAAATCTTTAAAATAAAAAAGGTTCTTCAGAATAGTGAGAGTGTCGTGATCTTTATTCTAAACAAAAAAAAGTGTGATTCTCATTTTATCCAGAATTGTGCAGCTCTATGACACTCATACAGTTAAGTCCACTGTGGCCGACTCAACCTACAAGAATCCACCTATAACTGAAATGTGATTTTAGGAGCATTGGCCCTTTAACTAGCGCTACAGCATGGAATATTTAAGCCACCTGGGCAATGAAGGCGTTAACCTGGTTCTTTTATATGGTGACATTTTCCTGCTCCAGATCCTTGGTCTTCTTACACTGCCAGGTCTCCCGTTTTCCTCTGTCCCCCTCCGCATATCATATTACAATACACGCAGAGATTGCAAAAGCTTTTCCCGGCACCAACATTCACAGCAAACACAGAAGCCTTTGCGGCAAGCAGCGAGCTCTTCTTCCATTTAACAATGCGACCGACCAGGCTGCCGCTCACATTGTTAGCGCACAAAGGACCATTGCCGGGATAAATCTATTTAAGCTCGACAAAAATCTCAGACGCAGAGCATTTGATGGTAATCACAGCAGCACACCGGGGAAGGACAGAAAGAATTGAAAAGTACCCTTTTTATATTATCTAAACTTTTGAGACAACATCATCTCCCCTGCTTGATCTCGGCTCTCTCTGGCTTTCACTAAGAAAAAGGGTTTTAAGGGAATTGAAATAAAAAAGAAGCAGCCATCTGAAGAGCTGCCACCGAGTTCTGTCTGTTTGAAATCAGCAGTTGGCAGCACCGCACAGGTTAACAAAACTTGCCCCAAACTATGGCACTTCCAAATTAAAGGGTCACTCGAGAAGTTTACCGCAAGGGGTATCCTTAAATGGTCTGTCTACCTATAAGTTTTGGACTCATGTCTGCAAACTCAAATGCCTACTTATATGTCTGCAGTCAACTCTGCATTTGGGTTCCCTTCTCTGCCCATTGCAAGGGCATCTTAGGTTGGTCCTTGATTGGCTGATATTTTCATGACTATAGTATAACTGATGTTTGCACTGCTGCTACACCGACCACCCAACTCCGAACCTTATCCCATTACCATTAAATGAGACCACACCTTTTTGGAGTAATTAGTGGCCGTAGCAGCCCCTTTATTGATCAAAACAAATAATTAACATATCAAAAACCAAACATCAATAGAATTATCATTTAACTGATCAAACTGAAATCGTTGGTCTTCTGCAGGGCATTCCCCCTCCCCACCCCATTAACATAACGAGCAACATGCACTGCGGTCGTATTAACTGTAACTAGGCCTCAAGCTGACGTGCTAGCTCAGAGACAACCAACTCTTGACCGCAGTGCACCCATTCACCATCTTCCATATAAACCATCGTTATATGGCATCTCAGCAACGAGCCCATATCTCCAATGGGTCCCGCATCAACTTCTCAGTGGGGAGGGGTTATTTTCCTTTACCTGCACCGACCAACACCCGCCAACCGCTACGACATCCAGCCCCCCTGCGAAAGCAAAAGAAGTTAGCACCTTCAAAACTACATCACCTCCGGTCCAACCAGCGCCCAACAAACCTTCCTGTATTGTCTTCTTTGATAAGGGAGGGAGGGTGGGAATCTTTCCTTGCGCCGACTGACGCTGGGGCGGGGTGCGCTCTCTCCTCCTCGCACTAGCCCCGCCCCCTAACTTTCCTACCCAATCCCCTACTTCCACAGTTAACTCTACTCATGCCAGCCCTCCGCCTACCCCGTGGTCCGTCTCCAGGCTGTTCTGGAGAAAAACAAGATTTTATTTTAACACAGTTGGTGGGTTAAAGAATATCTTAAAGCCAAAACCTTTTTTTTTTATCTTTTAGCATATGATTCACCCCTATTTGTTCTGGTGATCATTGTCACTGGGACAAAAATGTTACAATTTTCACTATACTAAGAGGTGAGAGGAAATATTACAATGAGAACACCTGTTCAAGTGTCAGTTGTCTAAAACAGGATTTTGTCTGACTTCCTGTTTTGGGGACAGGAAGTACAGGAAAATCTCTCTGATTGCACATACAGTGCCTCGAAAAATTATTCATACCCCATGAAATTTTGTCATGTTATAACCAAAAACATAACTGTATTTTATTGGAATTTTATGTGATAGACCAACACAAAGTAACACATAATTGTGAAGTGGAAGGGAAATGATAAATGGTTTTCAAATTTTTTTACAAATCAATATCTGAAAAATGTGGCGTGCATTTGTTTTCAGCCCCCTTTACTCTGATATCCCTAAAACTAAAATTTAATGGAACCAATTGCCTTCAGAAGTCACCTAATTAGTAAATGGAGTCCACCTGTGTGTAATTTAATCTCAGTATAAATACAGCTGTTCTGTGAAGCCCTCATAGGTTTGCAAGAGAACCTTAGTGAATAAACAGCATCATGAAGGCCAAGGAACACACCAGACAGGTCAGGGATAAAGGTGGAGAAGTTTAAAGCAGGGTTAGGTAATAAATAATATCCCAAGCTTTGAACATCTCACGGAGCACCGTTCAATCCATCATCCGAAAATGGAAAGAGTATGGCACAACTGCAAACGTACCAAGACATGGCCGTCCAACTAAACAGCAGGGAGAGCATTCATCAGAGAAGCAGTCAAGAGGCCCATGGTAACTCTGGAGGAGCTGCAGAAATCCACAGCTCAGGTAGGAAAATCTGTCCACACAACAACTATTAATCGTGTGCTCCACAAATCTGGCCTTTATGGAAGAGTGGCAAGAAGAAAGCCATTGTTGAAAGAAACCCATAAGAAGTTAGGTTTGCAGTTTGCGAGAAGCCATATGGGGGACACAGCAAACGTGGAAGAATTGAAAGTTTTGGCCTAAAAGCAAAACACTATGAGTGGCGGAAAATGAACACTGCACATCACCCTGAACACACCATTCCCATTGTGAAACATGGTGGTGGCAGCATTGTGTTGTGGGGATGCTTTTCATTAGCAGGGACAGGGAAGCTGATCAGAGTTGATGGGAAGTTGGATGGAGCCAAATACAGGTCAATCTTAGAAGAAAACCTGGGGTGGAGGTTCATCTTCCAGCAGGACAATGACCCTAAACATACAGCCAGAGCCACAATGGAATGGTTTAGATCAGGGGTGTCTAACCCAATTTCGTCAAGGGCCACCTGAGCATTATCTTTGCCCTCAAAGTGCTGGTTGTATCTGTAAGACTAGATGTCCAGAGTACCCTGGGAGCTGGGAAACGGAAGGTGCAGAGTCTGAGGGAGGACCCTCCCTTACATCACAATGCACCCCCTTTACCTTGTGCTGCTGCTGGGAAGAAGCTGGGGGTGGAGCTGGAAAGCAGAAGGTGCAGAGTCTGGAGGAGGACCAGAGGAGGGCTGGAGTCTGCTGATTGCTGAGACCAGGGAAGGCAGCATCAATGAACAGGCCTACAGCCCCAGATTTAATTAGAGCCTGAATCTCGATTGACAACTCAGCCCAAGAAAGGGTGACTGAAACCAGGGGCTTATCCTTCTGGATAACTGGGGATGAAACAACGCCACCTAAGGTCTGTCCATAACAGGGCCTCAAGGTTCGGGCGTTCCCTGGACGGGTAGGACAAGACATCAAAAAGTGACCTGCCTGGCCACAATAAAGGCACAATCTCTGCCTCCTCTTAAAGGCTCACTCATCCGCAGAGAGATGCGTGAAGCCCAAGTGCATGGGTTCATCTTCACTGATTGACTCTGTACCAGGAGGCATGGGAGGTGAGCGAGGTGGTTCTACAAAGCTCGGAGGCAAACGTACAGGAGGCTTCCACAAGCGCTCTTTCAAAGAAAGTCTTTCTCCGAGTCTGGAGTCAATGAGAATGACAAATGAGATCAAGCTCTCCAGCTCAGTGGGTATATCTCATGCTTGATGGAATCTAAGAGACCCTGAGAAAAAGCAGCCACGAGGGCCTCATTGTTCCAAACAACCTCTGCTGCCAGAGAACGGAATTCAATGGCGTAGTCGGCAACAGTTCTCGTACGCTGTTTTATGGACATGAGGCACTTGGCAGCAGAAGCAGAGCGTGCAGGAACGTCAAATACCCTTTTAAAGGAGGCCACAAAGTCAGGGTAACTCAAGACAACAGGTTTTTGCATCTCCCATAGCGGGTTTGCCCAGGCCAGGGATCTCTCAGAAAGCAAAGATATCAAAAAACCTACTTTGCTTCTGTCTGTGGGAAATGCCTGCGGCAGCATCTCAAAGTAAATCTCAACCTTGTTGAGATACCCTCTGCATTTAACTGGATTGCCCCCAAATCACTAGAGGTAATACTCAAGGCGGGTGCCTGCACAGAGATTGGCGCAGCAGCAGGGACGGCCTGCAACTCAGGTTGTACCGGAGCAACCACAGTGGGGGATTCCAGGTGAGCTGTGCGACTCAGGAGCGTTTGTAACACTATGGCAAACTGTTCCATGCGGTGATCTTGCTAATCCAATCTGGAAAAAATATTACCGACAAGTGGATTGACTGTATCTCAATTAATAAATTATTAATTAAAAAACAAAAAGGTAAATAGAGTAAGCATAGTCAAAGGATAGCCAGAATCCAGTAATCGGATCGAGTAATCAGCCAGGCCAGAGTTCAATAACAGCAAGCAGGATAAGGAGCCAGAAGGGATGTCAGCAATCCAGTCTTTAAAAAGGAATGCAGGAGGGGTTCTTGTGATGTGACCAAGGCGAAGGCAGAGTTGACGTGATCTTGACAGCCTTAAGTAGGCAGGTCAGAAAAGAAGGATCAGGAACAGCTGGGTAACTGTCCAGAGAGATGCGAGCTGGCAATTAGGCGACAGTACCCTGTATTTAGTATATTTTGGCAGATCTTCCTTCAATAAAAATATCCTGCTGCTGACCAATTTTACAATACTGTATCATTTGTGGTCATTGAATTCTTAATAAAAGCTAGATAGAAATTAGCCAAAGTTGGGACAAGAAGCAAGAACATAGGACATTCACATTAAACTACTGGCCAAAATTGTGTGCATTTTTTAGTACTATCCTGCTTTATATTTAATGAAGTGAGCTGAATTGGTAAATGGGTAGAATTGACCTCCATAATGTTTTACTTCCACAATGGGAGAGCCAGTGGGTAGTCCTTGAGTCCTTGACTCCAATCCCTCACTGATTGACTGAAACAACTAATGACATTGCACTAGTTTGTCTACATCCAGAAAATTTCCCCTGGTGCCACCAGGTCATGAATTTAAAACTTTTTGTGTTAGGTTATTTATTCCATTGGAGAGGGAGTAATGACTATTTATCACACCCTCGTTGCTGTAAGTCTACACTAAAGACCCATATAGGGCAGGATTAACAATGAGATTGACGTTTACCTGGATAGTTAGAAAGGCACACAATTTTCCCATCATCTATACAAATTGGTTATCTCATATAACCTTGTTTACACACCAGTACAATATTCAAAGCCAGGTCAGGGCCCAGGAAGCAAAACGAGTATGAATAAAAAAGGTAACTCTAGCAGATGAATGTTACTTTTAGGCCAAAGGTTGTATGACTGCTTACTCCAGTGATGGTAATCTGTCTCTGAGTATTTAGCTCCAGTCATAGAAAATTGAATAAGTTCAACATACTGGAATTTTTCTTACGCATCCATAGACTTGTAGCATAGAAGTAATGTGCATATTGGTGATCTGTTTTATATGGTAGGTTATATACAAAGGTTAAAAGAACCCATGACCAGTGGTGAATCATGGGTGGTCAATACAGCGGAAAAACGAAGTTCAAACAAAATAAAAAGCTTATCTTATCAAAACATGTTTTTCCTTTTGTCAGCCTATAATTAAAAAAATCCTGAGCAGGTACTGTATATATATATATATATATATATATATATATATATATATATATATATATATATATATATATATATATATATATATATATATATATATATATATATATATATATATATATATATATATATATATATATATATATATATATATATATATATATATTATATATCTGTGTGTGTGTGTGTGTGTGTGTGTGTATATATATATAGATAGATAGATAGATAGATAGATAGATAGATAGATAGATAGATAGATAGATAGATAGATAGATAGATAGATAGATAGATAGATAGATCCCTCACAGTTTTATAAATATTTTATTATATCTTTTCATGTAACAACACTGAAGAAATTAAATTTTACTACGATGTAAAGTAGTAGTGTACAGCTTGTATAACAGTGTAAATTTGATGTCCCCTCAAAATAACTCAACACACAGTCATTAATGTCTAAACCGTTAGCAACAAAAGTAAGTACACTCCTAATTGAAAATGTCAAAATTTGGCCCATTTAGCCATTTTTCCTCCTCCATTGTCCTGTAAAGCCCCGTACACACGAGAGGACTTATGTCCGACAGACTTCCGAAGGAGTTCCGTCGGAGTTCTGCTGGAATTCCGACGGAGTTCTGACAGACTTTTCGGCTGAGCGGACTTGGCCACACACGATCACACTAAACTCCGACGGATTCGAACGTGATGACGTACGACTGGATTCGAATAAGGAAGTTCATAGCCAGTAGCCAATAGCTGCCCTAGCGTCGGTTTTAGTCCGTCGGAGTAGCATACACACGAGCAAATTTTTCGAAGGGACCGGGTCCGGCGGAGTTCCTTCGGAAAAATTTGAAGCATGTTCCATATTCTAAAGTCCTTCGGACTTTGGCGAGTCAAAAGTCCGTTGCAGCCCACACACGATCGAATAGTCTGACGGACTCAGTCCGTCCGACTTTGGATGTTGAAAAGTCCGCTCGTGTGTACGGGGCTTTACTCGTTAGTGTTACAAGGTCTCAGGTGTGAATGGGGAGCATTTGTGTTAAATTTGGTGTTATCGCTCTCATCTGAAAAAAAGTATTGTTGCTCTACATAAAGATGGCCTAGGCTATAAGAAGATTGGCAAGACCCTGAAACCAAGCTGCAGCATGGTGGCCAAGACCATACAGCGGTTTAACAGGACAGGTTCCACTCAGAACAGGCCTTGCCATGGTCGACCAAAGAAGTTGATTGCACATCAAAGTCATATCTAGAGGTTGTCTTTGGGAAATAGACATATGAATGCTGCCAGCATTGCTGCAGAGGTTGAAGGGGTGGGGGGGGGGTCAACCTATCAGTGCTCAAACCATACGCCGCACACTGTATCAAATTGTGATGCATGGCTAAAGATGATGCACAAGAAAGCCCACGGTTTGCTGAAGACAAGCAGACTAAGGACAGGGATTACTGGAACCATGTTCTGTGATCTGATGAGATGAAGATAAACCTATTTGGTTCAGATGGTGTCAAGCGTGTGGCAGCAACCAGGTGAGGAGTACAAAGACAAGTGTCTTGCCTACAGTCAAGCATGGTGGTGGGAGTGTCATGGTCTGGTGCTGCATGAGTGCAGCCGACACTGGTGAGCTACAGTTCATTAAGGGAACCATGAATGCCAACATGTACTGTGACATACTGAAGCAGAGCATGATACTCTCCCTTTGGAGACTAGGCTGCAGGGCAGTATTCCAACATGATAACGACCCCAAACACACCTCCAAGATGTCCACTGCCTTGCTAAAGAAGCCGAGGGTAAGAGTCTATTCACACAGGGGCAAATTTGGATCTGACTTGAAGTCACCCCTAGTCGCCTCAAGTCGCGCGACATGATAAAATCAATGTAAGTGAACGAGAGCCGTCTTAATGCACACTACTGAAGTCACTCCGACTTCAGAAAAGGTTCCTGTACTACTTCAATCTGACTTCTAGGCAACCATACCCATTTCATTGGAAGTTGCCTCTAAGTCAGATCCCCTGTCTTAACTAAAGCAACTTTCCAGGAAGTAAAAATTGTTTTCTAGGCAAACCTCCCTCCCACAGAGCTGATTTTTATGTGATTGGCCACTGGCAAAGTCCCCTGTCCTGGAGGCAACTTCAAGTTGCTTTGTAAGTTGCCCAAAGTCACATTGTGATTCATACTTAAGTCGTATCCAAGTTGCCTCCCAAAGTCACACTAGAAGTCGTGTTGCCCCTGTGTGAATGGACCCTAAAGGTGATGGACTGGCCAAGCATGTCTCCAGACCTAAACCTTATTGAGCATCTGTGGGGCATCCTCAAACAGAAGGTGGAGGAGCGCAAGGTCTCTAACATCCACCAGCTCTGTGATGTTGTCATGGAGGAGTGGAAGAGGATTCCAGTGGCAACCTGTGAACCTCTGGTGAACTCCATGCCTAAGAGGGTTAAGGCAGTGCTGGAAAATAATGGTGGCCACACAAACTATTGACACTTTGGGCCCAATTTGGACATTTTCACGTAGGGGCGTGCTCACATCTGTTGCCAGCAGTTTAGACATTAATGGCTGTGTGTTGAGTTATTTTGAGGGGACAATACATTTACACTGTTATACAAGCTGTACACTCACTGTTTACGTGTCATTTCTTCAGTGTTGTTACATGAAAAGATATAATAAAATATTTACAAAAATGTTAGGGGTGTACTCACTTTTGTGAGATACTGCATATAAACAGGGTACCAATATTTTGATTTGTCTTCAGATTGAATAAATCTTTATTTTAGTAAAGATTTCCATGGAGAGGGCCAACTATGAGTTTACTCAAAATTTTTAAGGCCTGGTGACCAACCAAAAAAATAAAAAAAAAGGAAAAGAAAACAGGTTACACAATTAAAACTGTATACGTCCCTTAAAAAAAATTATACTTTTTTATTGAGGCTAGTTGGTCTTATAATTATTGTCAAGTTAACTGACACATACTGAGGCTGCTAAATTTCTGGTCTGGGCATCTAGGCTCAAATGCATGAAAGTGTTAAAGGAGAATGTTGGGGGTTCCAAAACAGCCATACATACTTGGTCAAATGCTCCAGCTTCCCCCCACCAGCTCTAAGACTGAGAACTGAGCAATCACATGACCGCTGACCACTTGGTCTTCGTGGAGCAGAGAGCAGTGACCATCATCACCGCTATTGGCTTTGCCCCTCCAGTACTCACTGGAGTGCTGGGCTGGAGAGGGGGCAAGCTTACTTGATGAGACCCAGGGCCAATGGTCAATCAGGCAGCTGGGTGCATCTCGGACAATATGGTCCAGATCTTTCCAGAGCCTACAGCAGCTCTGTGACATCAGCCAACAGCGGCCTTTCACCCACTGTCAGTTGACTCTGAGACCCACAAAAGAAAGCGCACTTAACCTTGACCTAGAAGATAACAATGGCCAAAAAAAGCTTTGGCCGCACTTATCTTTTAAAACCTGTGTCTTCTGTATGACCATATATCCCCCCACCACCTCTATCATCTTATCCAGCATATACTCTAACTACAAACCTGATTTTATTATAATTGTTTTAATGGTCAGGTATCAGCTTGGTATAGAAACAGATTTTTACATACATACAAATGAATATATATATAAGTGATTTTCTATGCTTGCCTGGAGTTACACTTCAAATGTGTACATTAAACGCTGGGTCCGTCAGCACCTGTCACCTTCCAGGCCCCCGCAGCCCTCCCCGCTTAATCTGCCAAGGAGGTGTCACTTTTTCCTTAAGTTGCCTTCAATTAAGAAAGATTTGTTTCCATCTCCATTCCTCTCGGTTTTCTAAATGCACGGACAAGAAATGGCGGTACCTGGGGCTACAGATGTTTCACTGATGTTTACTCGAGTACCCCAAACGCTCAGCAGCCATTAGCAAAGCACATCTACATAAAGGACTTGTTTTTGCTCTAGGCTAATTGAGAAATGACATGGAAGTTTTTTCGATAAAAAAAAAATCTTCCTTGGTGGGGACGAGAGATAGCAGAGAGGGAGAGTGCGAAATTACTTTTCCCAGGCAAATCCTGATAAAGACACGTTATTAATATTTCAAATCCACATCTGTGCACTTCAAACAAACAAAAAAAAAACACAAATCTTGTTACAGTCGATTCTGTGCGGCCAGAGAGATAACGGGCTCGGTGACTAAAGATGCATCCTGTGCCAGCTCTATTGACCCCTCGGAGCCTTTTGTGCATTTAGTATATTAGGCGGCATTTGTGGAGTGAGCCCTGTGCTTCCTGAATGGGCAGTGATGGCAGAGTAACATTATACAGGCTCAGGGATATGATGGCTTTAACCTCTTGGAAAGAATTTGATATAATTGCCCTGATGCAAAAACAAATTATATATATATTTATATATATATATATATATATATATATATATATATATATATATATATATACACACACACACACACTATACTACCAAAAGTATTGGGATGCCTGCCTTTACATGAACATGAACTTTAATGGCATTCCAGTCTTAGTTCATAGTGTTTAATATTGAGTTGACCCACCCTTTGCAGCTATAACAGCTTCAACTCTTCTGGGAAGGCTGTCCACAAGGTTTAGGAGTGTGTCTATGGGAATGCTTGACCATTCTTCCGGAAGTACATTTGTGAGGTCAGGCACTGATGTCTGACAAGGAAGGCCTGGCTCGCAGTCTCCGCTCTAATTCATTCCAAAGGTGTTCTATCAGGTTGGGGTCAGGACTCTATGCAGGCCATTCAAGTTCCTCCACCCCACACTCGCTCACCCATGTCTTTATGGACCTTGCTGTGTGCACTGGTCCAAATCATTTGGTGGAGTGGGGATTATGGTGTGGGGTTGTTTATCCAGAGCTTGGGCCTGGCCCCTTAGTTTCAGGGAAGGGAACTTATAGCGTCAACACACCAAGACATTTTGAACAATTTCATGCTCCCAACTCTGTGGGAACAGTTTGGGGATTGCCCCTTTCTATTTCAACATGACTGCGCACTAATGCACAAAGCTAGGTCCATAAAGACATGGCTGAGTAAGTTTGGGGTGGAGGAACTTGACTGGTCTACACAGAGTTCTGACCTCAACCAGATAGAACACCTTTGAGTTGAGGCTGTTATAGCTGCAAAGGGTGGGTCAACTTAAAGCGGGATTCCACCCTAAAGTGGAACCTCCGCTGATCGGATCCCTCCCCCCCTCCGGTGTCACAATTGACACCTTTCAGGGGGGAGGGCGGTGGAGATACCTGTCAAAGACAAGTATTTACACCCACTTCCGGGCATAGACTCCCGTGGGAGTCTACGCCATTTCCTGCCCTGCCGCGCTGTCTGCTGGGACACACACGGGTCCCAGTGACAGCGCGGAGATTTCCTATTGCACGGCGCAACTCGCGCATGCGCAGTAGGGAACAGGGAAGTGAAGCCGATTCGCTTCACTTCCTGATTCCCTTACCTAGAATGGTGGCGGCAGCAGCCGAGGGCCGAGCGATCGATCGGCCTCGGCTGCCGGCATCGCTGGAACCCGGGACAGGTGAGTGTCCATTTATTAAAAGTCAGCAGCTGTAGTATTTATAGCTGCTGGCTTTTAATATTTTTTTTTTTGGTGGAATCCCTCTTTAATATTGAACCCTATGGACTTAGACTGGGCTGCTATTAACGTTCATGTGCGTGTAAAGGCAGGTGTCCCACTACTTTTGACAATATAGTCTATATATTACAAAATTTATATCACTTGTACACTGTGTAGTAATAGTTCTTTCTTCATAAAATAGAAAGAAGTTGGGCTTTTCTCAAAGTATAAGTATGCCCTAACATAATATTTACTTATCATATTATAAACAATCCTTAGTTGGTGTTTTTTCAATACTTTTCCTTGTCTATAGAACTCCAGCACTGTGCTAAACCAACATGCTCCTCTTCACCGAGTTCTGTTTATGCAGGCACCTCATACGCTTGGATGCACGTCTCTAAGGGGTTTTTAGTTAAAGAGGAAGTAAACCCTGATGAGTTTACTTCCACCCCCCAATATCAGCAGTTGGCAGCAGAACTCCCCCTACAGATCTGGCCCCTCTCTGTGCAGCCACAACACCCCCTCATCTGCACCTCCCCTGATCTCAGCATTCAGAAGACTTTAACAGCTGACTCCAGCCTCCTCTGGTCCTCCTCCAGACCCTGCACTTTTGAAATTGAGTTTGACACCCCTGTTCTAGAGTAACAATGGTGGAATAGAAACCTCCAATCTGGTGATTGGCAGTAGACTAGACTGATACATTGGAGACAGCGTACAGCTCAATAAAATAAGGTTCACTGAAGTTATTGCAATAAAGTATCATTCCTTGAAGGTGTTGCAAACTAAAAGATAATAGCACAAGGATCATTACTCAAATTATATGTAAACCCAATCACTAAAATCTCAAAGAAGCTTTAACATAGTAATTTCAAGTCAACATTGTTGTTAATATGACTTTTTTCAAGGCCAGTTTGCAATGGGAATGGGAAGCTGGATACTACCATGGAGAACTCGTACTCCTCCACCCTATGTTGATGGGGACAAGAGCTTAATCCTCTCACCCCTGGTTTAGTAGATGTAAATGTCTGCATGGAGGGGGAACTTTTTGAATTCTGCTGGTCCCCTTTATGTAAATAAGTAAGTAAGGGGTGGTTACTAAAACATTTTAAACAGACAGACACTGTTAGAAAAGTCCTTTTAAAGGGCCCAAAATACATCCCTGGGAATTACAGACCAGTTAGCCTAACAGCAATAGCATGCAAGCGCTTGGAGGGAATGATAAGGGACCAAATACAAAATTTTAGTAATGAGAACAGTATCGTTAGCAGTAATCAGCATGGATTCATGAAGAATCGATTGCCAAACCAATCTATTAACCTTATATGAGGAGGTGAGTTGTCATCTAGAGAAAAGAAGGCCCGCAGATATGGTGTATCTGGATGTTGCAAAGGCACTTGACACAGGTCCCCATAAACGTTTACTGTACAAAACGAGGTCCGTTGGCATGGGCCATAGGGTGAGTTAATGGGCTGAAAACTGGCTACAAGGGCGAGTTCAGAGGGTGGTGATAAATGGGGAGTATTTGGAATGGTCAGGGGTGGGAAATGGGGTCCCCCAGGGTTCTGTGCTGGGACCAATCCTATTTAGTTTGTTCATAAACGACCTGGAGGATGGGGTAAACAGTTACATTTCTGTATTTGCGGACGATACTAAGCTAAAAAGGGCAATAACTTCTCTGCAGGATGTGGAAACCTTGCAAGAAGATCTGAACAAATGAATAGGGTGGGCAACTACATGGCAAATGAGGTTTAATATATAAAAATGTAAAATAATGCATTTGGGTGGCAAAATTATGAATGCAATCGAAAAAATTGATTTGAATCTTGAATCGAGTTGAGAGGTCAAATCGATTAAAATTTTCAGCAAATCGATTTTTTTGATTTTTTAACCAGGACCGGCGCTGACACCGCAACAGTCCTGAAGAGCTGCGGGCAGGAGTTTTTAGGCAAGGCCGTGGCTTTGGCCTAGTCCGCGAGGCCGGAAGCTGCGGACTAGGCTGAAGCCGCAGCCTCACCTAAAAACTCCTGCCTGCAGCTCCCCAGGACCGGCGCAGTGTCCATCAAAAAAAAAAAAAAGAACTTGATTCGAATTATGAATCAAGTTTTTTTTTTAAATCGCAGATTATTTTGGGGGAGAAAATCTCCCAGTTCTACAATCTATACATTGGGGGGAGAACCTCTGGGGAAATCTAAGATGGAAATAGTAGATGACAAGCTCAGCAATGGCATACAATGCCAAGCTACTGCTAACAAAGCAAACAGAATATTGGCATGCATTAAAAAGGGGATCAACTCCAGAGATAAAACGATAATTCTCCCGCTCTACAAGACTCTGGTCCGGCCACACCTAGAGTTTGCTGTCCGCTTCTGGGCACCAGTCCTCAGGAAGGATGTACTGCAAATGGAGCGAGTACAAAGAAGGGCAACAAAGCTAATAAGGGGTCTGGAGGATATTAGTTATGATGAAAGGTTGCGAGCACCGAACTTATTCTCTCTGGAGAAGAGATGCTTGAGAGGGGATATGATTTCAGTTTATTTAGATCTATCATCAATCACGTTGATGACACTCAGCTAACCCACCAGCTCAATAACTCAATAGCTCAGTGTCCAGTTGTTCTGTCAATATGTTCCCACTGTTGAAAAGTGCCCACGGAAGAGCGATCCAGCTGATTTCCCGATACCATAGCGCATGCGCACATCATAGGAGCCTTTTTTCAATGGGAGATATCATTTCTCTGGCACGGTTGAATGGTATGCAAACAACGGAGGGACATTGTATTTGTCATATTGTGCCTCGCTGTTGCGCTGCGTGTTTACAGCTAGGCACAATCTGACATCTACGGTGTCCCTCTGCTTTTTGCATAGCATTAAATTGTGGCCGAGAAATGGTATCTCCCATTGAAAAAACTGTCCTACTATGTGCGCATACTCTATGATGACGTCAATCCAGCTGATCGGCAAATCAGCTTGAGTGCCCTTCCGTTCTGCGCATGTATAGGCACTTTTCGACAGAAGGCGCAAATCAATAGAACACCGTCACAAATGGCAGCTCTATGGCTCCATGCTGAGTGTCAAGGAAACCCCCACCCAGGGATTCTGGGTAATGTCATTGACTAAATATGATTGTCAGATCTAGTGTCAATCACATCAATGACACTCAGATGACCCACTGGCGTGATGAGTAAGGCCGCGTACACACGGGCGGATTGTCTGCCCAACTTAGTCCGCTGAACCGTGTTTCAGCGGACAATCCGCTCGTGTGTGGGCTTCAGCGGACTTTTTCAGCGGACAGTCTGACGGACTTTGTCTTTCGGAATTTCCGTAATTTTGTCCGTCTAAACTTGGTTTTGTCTGTTTAAACTTGGTTTCAGCGGACAGTCCGCTCGTGTGTAGGCAAGTTGGACGGACTAAGTATGGCGCATGCTCAGAAAGGATTTACACGGCCGAAGGTTGCATTGCAGTGTATTGGACGTCGTTTTTCTAGTCCCGTCGTACGTGCTGTACACGTCATTGCGCAAGTTTTCAGCGGACTGTCTGTTCATCGTGTGTGGTCAAGTCCGTTCATTCAAAAGTTGAACGGACTGTCTGTCGGATTGTCTGACGAACTTAGTTGGGCAGACAATCCGCCCGTGTGTACGCGGCCTTAGACTATGATGGCCTTCTCTGGTCAGAGTCCCGTCACAAATTCCAGCTCCCTGGCTCCATGCTGAGTGTCAACAAACCCTCCAGAAATGCTGGGTGATGTCATTGACCAAGTATGGTCATCAGATCCAGCATCAATCATGTCAATGACACTCAGATGACCCACCGGCATTATGACTTGGATTATGATGGCATTCTCAAGTCAGAGTCCTGTCACAACTGACAGCTCCCTGGACCAACCCCCCCCCCCCCATGCATATTTGGTCAATGACATCACCTTGGATACCCTTGTTTATAATGTAAAAAACACCAGCAGGAAGTTGTCATTTAGTGACAGTAGTGATACCACCAGTAAATGAGTGACTTCTGGATGCAGCAGTCAGAGGTTTCACTGGGCAGGCATACTGGCCAAATCTGGCCATTTTGTTTACCCATCCTGTGAATGGAAAATAAACAAGATAGGGGTTGAATTCTCGGTCAACCAAAACCTGAATTTATCCCTAATTTAAATAAAGGAAGACCTTCACTTTTTGGAATCAGTCCAGAAAAGACATGGTGAAACAACAATTTCCTCAGAACAAAAAAAAGGTAGGAATCTGCAACTTTTAAAATCCATATATAGGTCATCTAGAGGGGATTGTTTTTATTTTCCTCAATAAAAATTTAATTTAAACAGTTACATTTTTCGGATCACTGTGTCCATGATTTTCTGGTCATCTAGGGCTCCTCCTTTGTAACTTTCTCAAAGCGTATCACAAGACAGAAAAAAATGTGGTATTCCTAGTTTGAGTAGAGTGGAGTCTGTCAGTTTGTATTGGTGGATGTATTATATTGTATTGGTGGATGTATTGTATTGTATTGATAGATGTATTATATTGTATTGGTGGATGTATTGTATTGGTGGGTATGTTTTATTGTATTGGTGGATGTATTGTATTGTATGGTGTTGGTGGATGTGTTGTATTGTATTGGTGGATAAATTGTATTGGTGGATGTATTGGTGGATGTATTATATTGTATTGTATTGGTGGATGTATTGTATTAGTGGATGTATTGGTGGATGTATTATATTGTATTGTATTGGTGGATGTATTGTATTATATTTTATTGGTGGATATATTGTATTGGTGGATGTATTGGTGGATGTATTATATTGTATTGTATTGGTGGATGTATTGTATTGTATTGTATTGGTGGATGTATTGTATTGTATTGGTGGGTGTATTGTATTGTATTGTATTGGTGGACGTATTGTATTGTATTGGTGGATGTATTGTATTAGTGGATGTATTGTATTGTATTGTATTGTATTGGTGGATGTATTGTATTGGTGGATTTATTATATTGTATTGTATTGGTGGATGTATTTTATTGTATTGGTGGATGTATTATATTGTATTGTATTGTTGGATGTATTGTATTGTATTGGTGGATGTATTGTATAGATGGATGTATTGTATTGGTAGGTGTATTGTATTGTATTGTATTGGTGGATGTATTGTATTGTATTGGTGGATGTATTGTATTGTATTGTATTGTATTGGTGGATGTATTGTATTGGTGGATGTATTGGTGGATGCATTGTATTGTATTGGTGGATGTATTGTATTGTATTGTATTGGTGGATGTATTGTATTGTATTGTATTGGTGGATGTATTGTATTGGTGGATGTATTGTATTGGTGGATGTATTATATTGTATTGTATTGGTGGATGTATTGTATTGTATTAGTGGGTGTATTGTATTGTATTGTATTGGTGAATGTATTGTATTGGTGGATTTATTATATTGTATTGTATTGGTGGATGTATTGTATTGTATTGGTGGATGTATTATATTGTATTGTATTGGTGGATGTATTGTATTGTATTAGTGGGTGTATTGTATTGTATTGTATTGGTGGATGTATTGTATTGGTGGATTTATTATATTGTATTGTATTGGTGGATGTATTGTATTGTATTGGTGGATGTATTATATTGTATTGTATTGTATTGGTGGATGTATTGTATTGTATTGGTGGGTGTATTGTATTGTATTGGTGGATGTATTGTATTAGTGGATGTATTGTATTGTATTGGTGGATGTATTGTATTGGTGGATTTATTATATTGTATTGTATTGGTGGATGTATTTTATTGTATTGGTGGATGTATTATATTGTATTGTATTGTTGGATGTATTGTATTGGTGGATGTATTGTATAGGTGGATGTATTGTATTGGTGGGTGTATTGTATTGTATTGTATTGGTGGATGTATTGTATTGTATTGGTGGATGTATTGTATTGTATTGTATTGGTGGATATATTGTATTGGTGGATGTATTGTATTGTATTGTATTGGTGGATGTATTGTATTGTATTGGTGGATGTATTATATTGTATTGTATTGGTGGATGTATTGTATTGTATTAGTGGGTGTATAGTATTGTATTGTATTGGTGTATGTATTGTATTGGTGGATTTATTATATTGTATTGTATTGGTGGATGTATTGTATTGTATTGGTGGATGTATTATATTGTATTGTATTGGTGGATGTATTGTATTGTATTGGTGGATGTATTATATTGTATTGTATTGGTGGATGTATTGTATTGTATTAGTGGGTGTATTGTATTGTATTGAATTGGTGGATGTATTGTATTGGTGGATTTATTATATTGTATTGTATTGGTGGATGTATTGTATTGTATTGGTGGATGTATTATATTGTATTGTATTGGTGGATGTATTGTATTGTATTGGTGGATGTATTGTATTTTATTGTATTGTATTGGTGGATGTATTGTATTGTATTGGTGGATGTATTGTATTATATTAGTGGATGTATTGTATTGGTGGATGTATTGTATTGTATTGGTGGATGTATTGTATTGGTGGATGTAGTATATTGTATTGTATTGGTGGATGTATTGTATTGTATTGGTGGATGTATTATATTGTATTGTATTGGTGGATGTATTGTATTGTATTGGTGGATGTATTGTATTGGTGGTGGATGTATTATATTGTATTGTATTGGTGGATGTATTGTATTGTATTGGTGGATGTATTGTATTTTTGGTTGTAGTATTTGTAATGTATTGTATTGTATTGGTGGATGTATATATTGTATTGTATTGGTGGATGTATTGTATTGTATTGGTGGATGTATTGTATTAGTGGATG